>NW_026622875.1:19587327-19895948 GCF_023065955.2 Ursus arctos | reverse complement strand
TAGAAAAATTACAGTAATTTCCATTTATCATCCCAAAATGCCATTATGAGACTGAAGCCCTTCATACCTGCATTTATCAAGCAGGGTAATAAAACTATAATTGGCTATTCAAGGGGGTTATGCCATTGCCAACCTTAGAAATTTTAAGGTAATAATGAGCAACCATCTGTCTTGAATGTCATTAAAGCAAGGACCAAGCTAGTCAATCTTTTATTTAGATAAAATTTTCCATTACGCACTGCATCAGACCCATGTATAGAAGGACATGGATAATGTATATTTATATGTTGATATTCAAGTATTAATGATGATATTTTGTTTTGTTTTCTAAAGGCGAAAGAAGGAGAGAAGAAAAGTGAGACAAAGAGCGAGAATGAGAGCAAGAGGGAGATAGAGGATCATCTCTCTGAGGGGCGGAGGCTCTACATAGCGAAAAAGATTACAAAGCCATTATTTTGGAGAAAATATAATAAAGAAAATTAAATTTTAGAAAAAGCTAAACGAAATAAGTATACTTTCTTGGAGTTTTGGAAGATAAGAAAGACAAAAAGTAAGACAAGTCTTTGAAATCCTGTTGGCAAGAAATTTAAAGGTGAAGTAATGTGAGCCACAAAGATATTCTCTATTGGGTAGAGGTAAAGATAGTCCTGGTAGGTGACTCTAATACAGAGCTTTTACAATGGCGATGAAGAAGCAGAAGAAAACAACTAATATTCAATTACTCTTAGCTGCATGGAATACTGATGAATTTTGAAAAAAAAGAAAACCAACAGTGGCAAAATGGAATAAAATATCTGTCATAAGATACAGAGGTGAATAGAATAGAAGAAGGGATAATACCAATACTTGGGTGGAAAATGAAAAGACTTTCTTGGTTCTACCTATTAAGGCCCTTTGAGGCCAGTGTTAAAGCTGAGAACGGAGAAAAAGAGCAAAGGGAGTGGTGGTCAGCAGGGAAAAAGTTACTTGGGCTCATTATCCTCTATTAAAGGAAAGAGAGAAGAAAAAGTGAAGCCCAAGTAGAGGAAGGACAATAATAGTGATAAAGTAGAGAAGAATGAATGAGAGGAAATAGTAGTGGAATGGATAAGTAAATCCAAGAGCTGTTTCTTAAAATGACTGGTATAATATGCAGTTTCATAGGTTAAAAAAGGGGGAGAATACATACACATCATTTTCTGTAGGAAAGGTATATAATCAAATGTACTAAAACAATATTGAAAAATAATAGTGGGTTATGATGCACAACTCTATCCTTTGCAAAACGTGATTAATAGTGGTATTTACCTCATGGATCTTTCAGTGAATATTAATTGGGATAATTTAATGAGACATATAGTGCCTTACACAATAAAGAGTCCAACAATTGTTATTAACATTTTTGAAAATCAGGAGAGAATAGATGGCTTACTAGGAAAGTAAAGTTCACTGAAGTAGTAGAAAATCTGAACATTCAACCATGTAAGAAATTGAAACCATTATCAAAAAATTGCTTCCAAAAATATCATCAAGCATCATGGTAGTTTAAAAATATGTCCACAATTCTTTGATACACCTCCCTTCAAGAGGTGAAGCTTAATTCCCCTCCCCTCAAGTGTGGACTGGTCTTAGTGACTTGTTTCTAACAAAGAGATTATGGTAGAAGTGACAGTGTGAGACTTCAGAGGGTAGTTAAGAAAAGGCATTTCTACTCTCTTCTTGCTCTCTCTCTCTTCCTCTCCTCTCTCTGGTTTCAGTTGCTCTGAGGGAAAGTAAGCTTTCATATCATGGAGAACACTCAAGTAGCTAGCTCTATGAATGAAACATGGTGAAGAATTGAAACCGTCTATCGACAGCTGTGTGAGTAAGCCATCTTGTAGTGGGTCCTCCAGGCCCACTCATGTCTTCAGATGATTCAGCCTTGGCCAACAGCTTGTCTACAATATCATGAGAGACTGCGAGCTAGAACTACACAGCTAACCTGATGCTCCTGGACTCAGGGCCCTCAAAATTGTATGAAATAATAAAAATTTGTTGTTTTAAGCTTCTATGTTTTGGGGTAATTTGTTACACAGCAACAGATAACTAATACACCAAAGGCTGCTTTTAGAGGTAGGTGCTAGGTATTTTTAGCTTACAATGCATATTCCTTGAGCACTGATTTATGGCTAGTTTGGTCCCTGGATTGGAGAGCTGACTTTACCCCTCCAAGTCATTGATCTTCCTTGGGATTCAGTTTCCTCCAATACAGTTCTGGGTTTAAAAGCTTATCTTTGTAGTCCCACCTCACTCTGAACTTCTTGGATTTTTTATTTTATTTTATTATTATTTTTTTTAGAGAGCACACGTGCGTGGGGGTGAAGGTTGGAGGGAGCAGAGAGAATCTTACACAGGCTCCATGCACAGACTGGAGCCCAACTTGGGGTTTGATCTCACGACCCTGAAATCATGACCTGAGCTGAACTCAAGAGTGGAATGTTTAATCACCTGAGCCACCCATGCACCCCTAAACTTCTTGGATTTTATGACTTAAAAAATTCAACTGCAATTATATACTATGGTAAACAAACAGATGTGTGGTTAAAAGAGTAGCTAAGATTTAATTGAGAAGTTATAGTACAATTATAGCTTTATCAAAGAAAAATATTTACATGGAAGATTTTTAAGGGAAAGCACAGTTCATGTCTTACTTAGCTTTCCTCAGTACCCAGCATATAGGAGGTACCCACCACTGAGGGCGCCAAATCGTCATGTGTGACCCCTAGCATAATGCACGCTGGTTGTGGAGTAAAGCTTCTTAACTAAGGGTTCACAGACAATAATTCTTTCTGGGCACTGAAAGTACAGTGTACTCCTGCCATGATGTGGGAGCTCCACTCTCATTAGCATTTTAAAAAGAACACTTATTAGCTGAACTACTAAATGTCCTTTATACAATATAATGAGTTTCATTGAAAAGAATCACCAGCTTAGCTAAGGAGAAATTTAAACACTTTGCCATCATTTATAAATTCAACCCTTCTAGGATGGCATTTTTAAAGGTACTTTGAATGAAGGGAAGAAGAAAAGTGGTAGAAATCTTGACAAAAGAAATGTAATTAGAGTAAAAAAATAAAAAAGGCAATTCTATGCTTTATGAAGATATCTTTGATCTTATTTCTCAGAAGCCAGGGAAGCAGAGGCATTGTTGCCCATGACATTCTCTCTCTCTTTCTCTCCACTGTGCCTTGGAACAGGTAACTGGGATGGAACGTGCCTGCTTTTGTTAAAAGTGACGGAGAAAAATTGCACAAAACCATAATCAAAAACCACTGTAATGCAAATCAATAAGGTGGAGGCACACTGCAGGAAACTCACACAAGTAATGGAATTGTACTTGATCTTTCTTCCAATATCTTTCTTCCAATATCCTAGACATTTGCTTTATGCATCCAACTCATTACATTTAAATTAATGCATCATATCAGAATGAAATAAAACCATTAATTAGCATATATTGTTTCCCCTCTATTTTTTGTCTTAGAATGTTAATGGTCATCATTCATTCATTCATTCATTCATTTATTAATTCAGCAAGTATTTAATGAACTCCTAAGTATGAGGCAAAATCACATGGTAAATTTCCATAACTTTTCATATAGACCACAATATCTGAAGAAGTTAGGACAAAAATATATCTAGAAGTACAGAAGGTTAAGATAAATTTAGATGTTACATATATAAGTAGTTTATCAACAGGAAGTGTGGTGAGCAGTGAGAGGGATGTCATAGATTGATGTCATTTCTTCCATGATACTATCTTCATTATCTTTGTAGGGCACAAATCTGATTATTATCATCATCTCTATGCCTAAAAGCCTTAAGCAGTTACTAGCCTTATAAGATACAGTTCTCCTAAACGTAGCACAGTGAGACACTAAAGGTCTGCCTGAAATCACCTCTCCATTTTATTCTCAGCTCTCTACCACACCCTTCCCTTTCTGCTCCCCAGCCTATACCAGCGGCCTCAACACACTCCAACCTACTTCCCCAAGGCTACCGCAGTCACAGTGTACTACCTCTGTCTCTGGGACTTGTCAAGCTCTTCCTTAGTTTTATGCGTTTGCCTACTCTTTTTCTCTTTGCTTCCCTCCCCCATGAAATCTGCATGAAAATCTTCTAATTATCTAAACATCCAACCCACAATCAGTTTCCCATGAACACTTTGCCTTCCAGAAGCAATTCAGTCCTCTGGTTCCCATGACATGTTGCACATCCCTCTGTGTTAACATTTGTCACGTGGGCTTATTGTCTGTGTATGTGTGTGCTAACATGTGTATATACATGTGTGTGCACATGTGTGCATGTGCAAGTGTGTGTCCCCTGTTATATCAGGAACTCCTAAGGATGAGAATTGGGTCTTTTATTTGTCTTTGTCTCTCTGGCTTCTAGCATGATGTCTGCCACACAATCATGTGGTGCTTAGTCCACCATCAGTCCATGCTTGAATTGAAAAGCTGGAAAGCCCTTCAGTCAGATTTTGAGACTCAATGGGAGCAATATAAGCTCATACTCTCCACCTCAGGGATACAGACAGTCCTAGAAAAAGCCATTACAACCACTCAGGAACAGAGAGATTTCCAGAAGAAATACCCAGCCCTCAATGAAAGTTTTCACTCCAGGATGAACCAGGGACTTTGGTTTTTGATCACTTCGTTCTCAGATTTGATTTGACAATTTATTAAACATGGTCTACCCAATGATTTGTCCTCAAGATCAATGACAAATTCTGATCCCTCCTCTCATCTTCATGTATTGCAGTCTGTAAACAAATGATCTCTGCCCAATCCTAGTCTGGGAGAAGGAACCAGATGCATATCTTATGCTCTTCATCAAGTCACAGGATATTAGGTTTAGAGCATGATCCTCAAAACCTGGTCATATAGGTCAATCATTCATTTTACAAATTAGAAAACAGAACCTCACAGGTATTAAATTAATTATCCAAGGCCTCTACCATTAGTCATAGACATGAGGGGCAAACTCCAGCATTCTAGACTCTCAGTCTTCTTTCCATCTGACCTCTCTCACATTCTAGATCTTTTTCTTGAGTTTTCTTACAAAGTCATCCACAACACATCCAATTTGGCACCATTTTTTTATTGGAAATATAAATTTGGATTTGCATTGCTGCCTTTCCATTCAATGGTGATAAACACCCAAAATATCATATGGAAATAAAATAAGCATCTGGAAAGAATGTGCTATAATGAAGATGCCATTGTTTGCTCATAAATGCTAGATGAAGAATCTGGCTTTCAAAAATAAATGCATGAAAATATCCATGTCAGCCCCAACCTGTACTTTAGTAAAAAAATTAAAATGTACTAAAATTGCTAGATTTTCAAAGATTATAGAATTAAATATAAGATAAATGATTCATAACCTTAATTACCTGAAAGTATAATAGAGATCACCAAACATTCATTCATTCATTCATTCATCCATCCATCCATCCATCCATTCATTCAAGGTTTACTGAATAAATGACGCTAAGCCCCACAATTGCTGCTATTGCATCTATTAATCAAAGAATATCCTGGGGTGCCTGAGTGGCTCAGTCAGTTAAGTGTCTGCCTTTGGCTTGGGTCATGAACCCCAGGGTCTTGGGATCATGAACCCCAAGGTCCTAGGATTGAGTCGCATATTGGGCTGCCTGCTTCTCCCTCTCCCTCTGCCCTTCCCCCTGCTCATGTGCCCTCTCCCTCCCTCTTTGTCTCTCAAATAAATAAATAAAATCTTTGAAGGAGAAAAAAATATTTACTAACAGGCAAAATAATTTGAACTACAAAGTCAAAAGATCTAAGTTCAAAATTTGCCTCTGCCACTTAATAAGTTTTGGCAAACCCTCTAACACAGTCTTCTCTTTTCTGCGTTATTCCTATCAGCATACAAAAGTACTACTATTTTTCCACCTTAAAAATAAAAAGGCTTTTCTTTTGGCATCAGTTCTCCCTCCAGCTAGCATCTCATTTCCCTGCTCCCAGCAAAACTCCTTTGAAAGACGTGTCCATAAATGCAGTTTCCAGTTTCTTTTCTTCCAGGCTCTCTTAAACCTATTATAATTAGGTGTTTACCCTGACACTCCACCAATATGGCTGTTATCAATGTCATCAATGATGTTCATGCTCTTTATTTTACTTGACCATTCAGCAGAATCTGGCACAATTCATCATGCTCCTCTTTGAGACACTTTTGTCATTTGAGTTCCAGAATACCATATTTCCTTTATTTTCCTTCTCCTTACTGGTTACTATCTCTCAACCTCCTTTGCTTGTTCCCAACGTCTCACCATTGGAATGCCTCAAGGCTTGGTTTCTGGATCTCTCCCCATTACTTTCTTAGACATCTCATCTAGTTTCATGTTTTTAATATCATCTGTATGCTGATGACATCCAAAATCATACTTCTCACCTTGACCTCTCTCCTGAACTCCAGAATTCTATGTCCAACAAGCTACTCGACAGCTCCATTTTATTGACTAATACACATCTCAAATGTAGCAAGTCAATACTCTGTTCGAATTGTCCCTCAAACCTTCTGTCTTACAGTGCTCCTTAACTAATAAATGACACCGCCATTCTTTAAAATTTAAATCATATTATGCTATGCCTTTACTTAAAAGCCTCCAGTGTTTCCTCTCCTGGTTTAGGCTCTCCATGACCTATTCCTGTCACTGCCTTGATACTGTCTGTCATATTCTCCCCTGGTCCACTTTACCTCAGCCACATTTGTCATTTTGCCTCAGGTGGCCTCTGTATCTGTTGTTCTCAATTTCTGGACAGCTCTCCTCCAAATGTCCACATAACTCTCTCTTTTACTTCTTTCAAGTATCACTTTCTTATTGAGACCTTCCCTGACTACCCCATCTAAAATTGCAACCCTCCCTCCCCATACATACACTCCTAACTCCCTTCTCTGCTTTATTATTGGCCTTATGACTTGCCATAAACACACTATATATTTAGCATACTTATTTTGATTACAAAAAAATATCCGTTACTAGAAGAAATTCTCTTTTGTTCACTCTTTATACCCCAGCACCTTGAACAGTGACTGGCACAAAATAGGCTCTCAAAAAATATTAGTTAAATGAATGAAGGTAAGTGGTGATAATAAGGAGAGCTACTTCTTAGGTAGAAAAGTAAGTAGAAAGTAAATGAAATAAGTACTACATACATGTTAATGCATAATGCATGTTGATTATTTAAATTAATATAGGCTCATGTGTATCTGTTGAAAATAATTTTTGGGTGGTAACTGTAGGAAGGAAAGGAGACATTCTAGTTTTGAAAGTTAGCCTCAGGCAAGGTAAAGATAGCTCTGGAAACACCCTGGAGTTTGGCCCAGATTATCAGCTTCTAGGCCTGCTTAGCAAGTGAGGGTATGAAGGAGGAGAGGATTGGGAAGCAAGCTGGGATCTGTGTGAGTAATATCATGGGGTCTGTATGCAGTCTTCTGGGTAGTTCAGGGTGAGACCTCTAGGCTCACAGACTGCTACATGCTGATGTCCATCTTGAGTACCTCTAGGAGTGTTCAGTTTCTCAGGCAAGAGTCAGGGCTTACAGAATTTGTCTATTTCTAGGGCTAGGTGTGCATACCCTAAAGGAAGCAAATCACTGCAAGTCTAGGGAAAGGGATTGCTGCACATGTTCGTATACTCTTTAATAGAATGATTTGCTATCAAAATATAAATCCTTGCGGTAAGTAACAGCACCCAAGTGTCTCTATTATGCTGCTTTGTGCCTAACATATAGTGATGTTACGTGTATTTTCATAGGGCGGAGTGAAAATCAATTCACAAAACCTATTTTAAAGTGAAAATGAAATTTTAAAAAGACACTCTAATTCTTGAAGCTATAAAGGATATATAATTCTCAAAAGTCTTTGTATCCAGATGTAGTAGCTCTTTGATTAGCTGATATAGGCACAGTCCATGAATACAATTTCTTTATAAACCATATCACCTTTGCATTTTATAATACAAAGTTGATTTTCATAGATTGTCCCTAGACTTCACTAATTGACTTCCTTTGTTTCCATTAAACGGTTCTGGGGACAGAGGCACAGAACATGTGTAACTTCTACTTTCCTCACTGACAGTGAACACAGTGTGGGGAGGTACAGAGGAAGATACTATTCTCTATAACCGTGTATTATCATATAATACTTTCCAAATCTTTCCCGGTTTCAGAGAGGACATAGTGGCAACCTCTGTAATACCTGCTTCAGCCTTTCCTTATAATTTGTAATTGATTTCCCACACGGAGTTTGAACTTTGCTTGCTACACTGGTACAGATGTGGCCATGAACCTCTTATCTGCGAAGTTAATTAAAGGGCTGGATCTCATTTCTTTCAAAGTGGTGACCTCAGACTCTACACTAGGGCAGAAAATATGGGCATGGAGGTATGCATATGTGTATAAATATGTACATATGCGAGATATACATATATTATGAGAGAAAAATAAATAGAAAAATGACAAATCCTGAGAGAAAAGAAATGAAGAAAGGTATGAGAAGGGAAGGGAAGGCATTCATTAAGCTCCTACTATGAATTAGGCACCCAGGAAAGAAGGTAAGGGGGGAAACAAAGATGGAGGGATACAATTACCTGGATGTTAAACAATGAACTAGTAGAAATCTCCTTCCTTAAAAGAGAGCACTATAAAAACGGATGCTGGCAGTCCATTAGGTAGTGCTTGTCAAGTCATTGAGAGGAGAATAGAAGGCTCTGGGGCACTGATTTTGGCTTTGTCTCCCCTAGGTGCTAGGTTGCTGTCTTGCCATGAGATGAGTTATCTTTGAAGTTCTGCTGAGCAGTCTAGATAGCGTGACTTAAAAGTGCAAGTCCCTAACCAGAGTTCAGTTCCCCAGAATACAAATGCTCAGAGAACCAGACAAGGCCAGGAAAAACCAGCCCAAGACATTTCCCCTTAAACCCTAGAGAATACTATAGTCTCCATAATTAAAAGGATCCTATATTGGAGGTTTCTAGGTTTGGTATCACTTTTTTTTTTTTTCATTTTTAAAAATGTTTCCTTAAAATATCTATAATTACAACTTTATGATTCCTCTGATGGTCAGAGGGGGAAGGGTGACCTTATAGATTCCCTGGGTAGATGGGAGGTAGGGTCAGGGCCCGCTGAGCTTGGGACATGACAAAGAGAGAGAGAGGAAACTAATAACCATTTTAGAGAGCTTGGAGGTAAGTCTTCAAAAACTATTTAGGAATTCCTGGCCAATCATAGATTTTGCTCAGATGTCCCTTTGGCTTTCTCTACCCCTACCATCCCTAAATCACATTAAATATCTTCAGCATTGTTGGGCTTATTATAGAAGATTCTCTGCCTCCATTTGCATTTTGGGGTCAATTGCAATCCTTTAGTCCCATTCTTCATTATTCTGTATATCCATACTCCTTACCATATAACCTTGCAGTGCTCTCCCACTGTGGGCTGGTGACCTGCTCAGTCTCTTGACCTTAGGCTCAGGAGTGTGATTTTCTTTGGCCAACAGGATGTGAAAATGTGATGCAAGCAGAGGCTTGAAATGGACTTGCAACTTAGGGCTTGCTTTTCTGCTAGGAGAAGAGTGACAGACAGATGGCACTGGCACATGCCCCAGCCAAGCCCACTCTAGACTTAAATCCTGCAGATGTGTGAGAAATAAGTGTTATTTTTGGATGCCACTGAGTTTAGGTTGTATGGTTGTTTGTTACACAGCAAAAGGTAACTGATACAAATGCCATTTGATCCATGCTCCCCTTGTCTACCAGGGTCATATTTCTAAAATGGAACTCCAATTATCTTAAAATTATTTTGCTTCAGACACTTCAGTGACTTCCTTTTATGGGCTTAATGGGACCTCCCCCAAAATTCATATGTTGAAGTCGTAACCCCAGTACTTCAGAAAGTGACCTTATTTGGAATAGGGTCATGTAAAATATAATTAGTAGAGTTAAAATGAGGTTATACTAGAGTAGAGTGGGCCTCTATCTAATATGACTGATGTCCTTATAAAAAAGGGACATTTGGAGACAGACACACTCATAGGGAGAATGCCATGCGAACCTGAAGGGTAGAGATTAAGATGACGTGTGTACAAGTTAAAGAACACCAAAGATTGCTCAAAACCACCAGAACCTAAGAGAGAGAGGAATAGAACAGATCCTCCCTCACAGTCCTTCAAAAGGAACTAATCCTGCTGACACCTTGATCTTAGACTTCTACATTTCTCATATAATACATTTCTGTTGGTTAAGGCACTCCCCATTACCTTTAGTACAAAGTCTAAACACTCCTTTGCAAGGTATGGAAGTCCTTTCAGAAGTTGGTCTCTGGTTCTATCCATGGTTTCATTCCTCACTGTAGCCTTATCCCATTTCCTAGGCACACAGAACTAGTTATAGTGCTTCAATCAATTGCTTCAAAGATTTTTGTCCATCCTCAACTTCGGCTTCAAATGCTCTTCATGCTACCTTCCCACCCTTCACTAGATCCCGTATGATTATCTAATTGACTTCTATTTGTATTTCAAGCTTCAGATTGGACATAGTCTCTGGAAACTCTCTCTTTACCTTCCTAATCCTAACTAAAGAGGATGCCCTAATGAATGCTTCCCAAACATCCTCTACAGATATTTCTATCACAGTCTATATCACACTGTGGATAATTAGTTGCTCATTCCACATCCTTATCCTCATCAACAGATTTGATAATGAACCTCTTAAAGACAAGGTCATATCCTATGTCACTTTATCCCTAGTATCTAGCATAGTGCTTGGCACAGAGGGGCTGTGCAGCACGTTTGTGTAAGGAATCTATGAGGGTTCATGTACAAATATCCAAACACATGTGTTTTTGGCATATGGGAGATACATTCCACTAGTGTGACAACTGGCAGCTGAATTTACTTAGAAGTGAAATCACCCAATTAAAGACCAAACATCGCTTCCTTATTCTTCTTCATTTCCTTCTCTCTATATAACTATCCAATCTCACATGCTTTATAATGCTTTTAGATGTAAGTGACTGTGAATTATTACCAACTGTAGGCCTTTCATCTTCCAGACTGACAGTCTATGTCCCACATTTCTCAGGAGGGAGAGACTACTATAACTATATTTTTGCTTACCAAGAGAATTGTTAATGGTTATCCTGGAGGAAAAAAAAATCTATAAATATCCAACCTATAATGAAGCCTTAAGCTTACTTTCTTCCTTCACTAATGAAATTCTTTCCGAGTGCATTGGCAGAATTGCAACATAACCATTACACTGTGAAAAGAGACAAAACCTGTGGTGAATTTTTTCTTTTACCTGTTTAGTCCTCATTTTGGAATCCGATGACAGATTGTTGTAGGTATAATGTGCCTGTGTGACTCCACAGAAGAGAACAGCAACTATTCCTGAAATTCAAAAACATACCAGTCAAAACCAATTTTCTTTCCTATCTAAGCCAAAGGGTAGGGCCACATCAGCTAGAAAAAGAGGGACTTGGTGTCAGTAGAGTTAAAACTGCTAATAATTACCATAATTATTGGTCTCCATAATTAAAAGGATCTGTATTGGGGTATACCTTGCTACTTGTTTTAAACACGAGTCCTACAGGATTAACCTAAAGACAAGTATTAAGAAGTACATTCTTCCTAAGGATAAACGATCCTATGGTCATGAGTTAAGAAAGTTATACTTGGGAAAACATGAACAAAAGACTACATAGTCAAACTCCGGGCTTCTCATAGCCAGTGCCAACTGCTTTTTTGCATTTTATCCTAAATGTTGGCATATTCACTCAAACGTTTACTTTTCACTGGGTACCCTGAAGAGGTTCCTGTCATACATAATTTAGTATTAAAAACCATGAGTCACAAACTTAAGAAATCTACAAGGGTTTTGTTGCCCCTGCCAATGCCTTTACTTGCCAAGCATGAGAGAAAGGTCCTTGTTGGCCCCATGCCTCCCTGACAAAGCTGGGTGTTCTATTTTCTGCTGCTGAAGAATCTAGTGAGTACATCCAAGGCACACGCTCCTTACAGGTAAGCTGGTCTGTTCTTGAATGCTTCCTACCCACAGTGGGCCCTCAGCTGCTTCTAGGCTGGCTGCAGGATTGATTTCTTAAGCCATCAGTATACTCAGCTTTAAATGCGACATGAAGGCATACATACACTAGATGTTCCCTGGGGATAGAGCAGTAGCAACCATGAGACAAATGTTATTTGTCTCTGGGCTGTTATTCTCTGTTATCACCCCTGAGCTGGGGTAGGGAAGGGGTGGGGATGGCATTCCACTTTGGATTAAAGATTCTATTAATTATGGGAAATTGAGCATAGAGGAGGGCTTTGGGAAAAACACAAGATGTAAGTATTCCTCAAGTCAGACCAAGGGGATCGAATTGAATTTTAAGCAGCAGAATCTTTCCAACTAAAAACACTCATAAATTAAATGCTGATGATTCTTAAGAGTATAGAGATATGTGAACTGAATACTGACATTGCAAATGAATCCACAATAAAGAATTTTAAAGAACCAAGCATTTTTTTTTTTTTTGTATTTAGACTGTATGCTTCTATTTTTATGTTGGTTATTACTTGGATTGCCTTTGGATAAGTATTGCTAAGATGTATTTACCTAATACAAGTGCATAGACATTTACATTACTTATTTCCTTTTAATATGCTTCAAAATTTTAGGCAAAAGAATAAAAATGACTAGGAAATTTTGCCAAGAAATATTCATGCAGTAAGCATTCTATAGATTTTTGGGTAACTTTTCAGTTTCTCAGCCTCTCTTCAGGAATTCTAAGAGAAGGATGTTTATAAAAATATATGTTACTCTTCACAAAAATTCTATTAGAAGCAACCAATACCAGGGAAACTTTTAGGTTACTGAAGCACTTTAAGTACTTTGAGGCACTTTGAGGCAACATGCATGTTGTTTTGTTATCAAATATTTTCTTTCCTTGTTTAAAAATATAATTTATTTATCTCTGCTGATTCTGTAGTCTGTTGGAGATTTTTCTGGGTGAGGTTTAGCTGACCCTCCTACTGATGTGGAAACGTTTTGATTGTATATTGATTTGCAGAGAAGTGGTGAATAAAAAGGGTGGGAGTGTGTGTGGGTAGTGCATACATGTATTCTGAGAACAAGAAATGGTAATAAAGAAGTATTATAAGGGATAGGGAGGGGATTTAAGGCTGGCTGAACAGCTACAGTGAGCCAAGAATGCACCATTGTTGTTGTTGTTTTTTACATCATCTTATTTATTGCATTGATTTATTATCTCACAATAGGCTTAGCACTATTAACCAGCTCTTCCTACTGTCTTCTCAGTAGTGGTATCTCCATTCTTCTTGCTGATCAGGCCAAAATTCTGGATCATCCTTTACTTTTCCTCTCTCTGTACATCAGTGATTTTGTTGGCTTGTCCTTTGAAACTTGCCTGAACCCAGCCACTTCTCAACACTGCCTCCCCTAACACCCTTTTTCAAGCCACCATCATTGTTTTTTGCCTAGATTACAGATACCTGATTGGTCCCCTTGTCTCCCCTGTTAGGCTCCTGCAGTCTAGCTTTCACCCAGCCATAGTGATTCTTTTAAGACAATTGAGATCATGTGAGATCATGTCAGTTCTCCTCCCTAAACTTTGTAATAGATCCCCATGACTAAAAGGCCCTGTAGGATCTAGTCCAGCCCCCTTCTGCCCTTCCCACAGGTCTCCAAGCTCATCTCCTACTATATTCACCCCTTGTTGTACTCTATATATCCTTGCTAAGCACATTCCACTGCAGGGCCCTTGAGTCTTCTGGTTCCCACTATTTGGGAAGCTCTTCTTCAGATATCCACATGGCTCCCTCCTTCTCTTAAGATGTTACACTATCAGACAGGTCTTCTGTATACATTCTATAAAAATGATCCCTCCCATCATTCTCTACTTGCCTATCTTGCTTTGTTCTTTTTAATATTATTTACTGCCATCTAACATTTTATAAATTCCTGTGTTTATTTTCTGCCTTCCAGAATGGCAAAGAAAAGCTCACTGAGTGCTAGAGATTCATTGGTCCCTAACCCTTTGAGCAAAGCCAGGCACATGGTAGGCATTCAGCAAGTATTTGTTGAATAAATTAATGCATATTCCTATTCCCATGTAACTAGTAAGAAACAAAAGTAATTTACTGAAGGTCACCTTGAAAGTGGCAGAGCTGAGATTCAAAATTTCACAAACTCCCTGTGTTTTACTGCCTGTATCACTCCATCTGTGAATGTTTTAAGGTAATCTTAAACCATCTAAAAAATATTGTTTCTGCTGTCCAGGGGAAATTGAGATATGATGATGAAGATTACAAATCTGAAGGGGCTGGGTATCTTGTTTGAGGATATATTCCCTAGTAGCTCCATTGGTTTTCATTTTCTTGCCTCCATCAGAACACTAACAGGCAGTGTTTCAGCTAATACTTTTTTTTTTTTTTGAATTCTGTGTACAGATAAGTCACACAAACAAACAATGAAAAGTGTGCCTATATGACCAGAGGCTTGGTGTTGTAATTAAAATAGAACAACTGAGTTGATCTAACCTTTAATATTAGCTTACATGATCATAATTCTATACCTTAGTAATTAATTAACTCACACAAATTACTATAATTAGTATGACTTTTACAAGTCCAAACATATTTTGAAAATGTCTCCTCTAAATACATCTATAAATTCTCTGCCATGTAAGTGGATTCAGAGTTGAGAGTTTTCTCTCTTACAAAAGTGCATTTTAGGGTGCCGTGGGGGCTCTCTTACAAAAGTGCATTTTAGGGTGCCGTGGGGGCTCAGTTGGTTAAGTGACTGCCTTCAGTTCAGGTCATGAGCCCGGAGTCCCAGGATCCAGTCCCACATCATGCTCCCTGCTCATGGGGAGTCTGCTTCTCCCTCTGATCCTCTCCCCTCTCATGCTTACTCTCTCTCAAATAAATAAATAAAATCCTTTTTAAAAAGTGCATTTGAGTTGTCACTATATTTTTGCATGCCTATGCCTGCTAGCACTAGTTGTACTACTGTTATGTGGGGCCCTAGACAACTCTCTTACATGCTCTGGATCTCAGATTCTCAGGTGTACAAGCGGACGGAGGGGCACCACTTGATGTGAGTCAGCAAACTAGCATCTGGGCTCCAAACCCCCTTTCTTGTGCTCTCCCTGTGATCTTGGGGCTGGGGCTCTACAGACCACATCTTCCTTCTTCAGAGTCTGCTGAGTTCTGCTGAAATGAGCCCCAGAGGGAGGCCTTGCTGCCTTTTTGCTTGCCTGCTGTTCCTCTCAGTGACTTCTCAGCAATGGTTCTTCACCATAGTTTTCACATTGGTTCCAGCCTCATGGGCCCTCCTCAGAGAAAGCAGCAATAGCTAGCCAGTGACCTCAGAGGTCTGGGTCCCAGCTCTAGCAGGTCCCTCTTAGGAACTTCTAGTTCTCTTCCATTTGTTCCTCCTATCCCAGAGTTTACAACTGCTTCCTGCCATTACCACCTGGATGGCCTCTGTGCCCCCTTTGTACTTTTTCAGCTACCACCTGTACACCCAATTTCCTGCATTAAACTCTGGGCATAGCCAGCCAGTTTTTCTTTTCCTGAGTGAATCCTGACCAGTAGTCACTTGTGGGTCCCTTCTCATTCTAAATGTTGATGGTTCTCAGAAACCACTGAAGGTTTGTCATCTGGAAATAAGATCTGCCCTGTATCCTGTTATAACTGGACAATGGAGGAAGACAGTGGCAGCTGAGATGTTGTGCCAAGTCCCAGAAAACTGTACTCAGTCTCCTTTCAAACCTACTTATGGTTAGAATTGGCTATTTATTTATTTATTTATTTATTTAAGATTTTATTTATTTATTTCTTAGAGAGACAGAGACAGTGAGAGCAAGAGCAGGGAGGAGAGGGAGAAGCAGGCTCCCCACTGAGAAGGGAGCCTGATGTGGGACTAGATCCCAGGACTTTGGGATAATGACCTAGATGAAGGCAGATACTTAACCGACTGAGCCACCCAGGAGCCCCTAGAATTGGCATTTTAAAAAAGTGTGAGTTTGAGCCACTAGATTGGAACAAGAGACTTGGGGGAAGGGAATAAGTTAGGCCAAGTACTATTAAAGAGGCATGGGTTACATTTGGACATCTGTCTTCTGATTCCCAGTGATATGATCTTTCCAAAATATGAGCACTATCATACAATGGAGGGGCTGCCTTCAAGTGTGAGAAGTTCCCTATTATTTGAAATGTTTGAGTTGAATGATTATCTGCCAGAGCTGCTGTGAGAAAAAATTCTTTTCATGAAAGAAGGGCTGGGATATCCTCCAATTTCCTGGGTCCGTCATTTTCCTATATACCATTTTATTAATTCACTAGGATTAACACCTCAATTTAGCCTTTTTTTTTTTTTTTAAGGATGAGGAACTAATGCTGGTTCCAAATGAAACCTTTAGACATTTTGAGTAGAGGCAGCACAACTTTCTCAAAAGGTAAAGACAAGATAAACTTACCGACTTTCAAATATCCTTTTAGACAGACAACTCTTCTAAAATAAAAATTTAAAACACATCACTACCATACCTTCTAATCATAAAAACTTAAATTTTCAAGTGAGCTATGAGGTTTAAAGATAAACTCAGGAAGTCTCCTCTGTGTAGAAAGAAGATGTTTCTAAATCTTTACACCATAAGCTTTTGGTCAAAGGACATTGAATACGGTGAATTCTGATGTTGGTGTCCAAGTGACAGATGTAGCTCACCTCAGAGGAACCCACTTTCTTTCTTTTCTCTCTTGCTGTTTCTTACCCCTCTGTTTTGCTTGTTCTTGTCACTTACACGCTGTGCTTAATTTACAGCATGTCCTACTGCCCTCCCCCTACATCAGAAGCTTCTTGACCCCACCTGAAAGCTCAGCTATGGCCCAAGAATCTGGATTAGGCAAGAGAGATTTCAAAACTCAACCTAATGCCTCTGGAATGTTAATGTACATTGGAATCACCTGAAAATCTTGTTAAAATGCCGATTCTGCTTCAGTAGTTTTGGAGTGGAGCCCATGATTCTGCATTTTATACTACCAGGGATGTCCATGCCGCTGGTCCTAGCATCACACTTTGAGAAGCAAATCTCTGACCAACACTTTGGTATTAAGTATCAATTTACCGGAGCTATGGCTTGGCTTTGACCTTGTATGGTTCAAAATATCTTTTGCTAACTATAAAAAAAAGTTCTAAAATTTTATTTCTGTGTTTTAGTCTCTATTTTTCTTTCTGTAACTTTCCAGAATTGTCATAATTCCATGAAGTAATTTCAGTTTCATGGAAGAATTATCTATCAAGGGCATTTGAGGAATTTAAATTTTTTCTTTAAATTAGAATTATTTATTTTTAATCCCAGCAATATTAGAATGTGAAAGAAATTATTTGCATGGAATAAAATTCATAATATATTTTGCTATCAAACAGTTCAATAATTTTCCCCCTCAAAAAAAGCAAATAAATCACATTCTTCAATCAAAATGTTATAAAATTGGAAAGTAACAAAAAAAGTATATCTACAAAAATGTATCCACTAGGGATTTCTAACTATTCTTCTAGATGAAATTGGAGTTGAAGATGAAATGAAATTTGAAATTTTAGCTTATGTAGAAATAAATAGCAGTAAGTGTAGAGTACATTTCTTACCAAAACCAATGAGATAAAACCAGATTATTCAGAGGGAAGTCTTGCATGCATTCCATTAGAAAAAAAAATAAAAGAATTGGACTATTTACCTCAAGAAGCTAGACAAGAGACATAACAATGGACCCAAAGAAAGTAGAATTAAAAACCTAATAAAAGAAAAATGAAAACAAGATAGTCAAAGAGAACATTTAAAAACTAGATTTGGTCAGTAAAATTAAGAGTTGTAAAGTAACAGTGTGGTTTGTGCCTCTCAGGGCCTGAGGTCTGTCAGGTCTACACCCTTTCCAGGCTCCCATTCTCTGGTCATGGCTGCAAGTAGAAAAGGGGTGACATTGGCCAATGGCTTCACCCATCTAAGAGTCAATTTTCTCATTTGGATAGCACCCAATCTGTCTTACAAGTCTGTTCTGAGTATAAAGCAATATCATGGATACTAACATGCTTCATAAACTAAACATTAATAGGTACATACGAGGTTTTACTATAATTACTAGAAGTAGATGAAAGGAAGAAGACATGAAAAGAAGGAATAACTTAGAGAAACTCATACCATGGATAGACACAATACTTTCTGTTTAATACGTTGCTGGGGGAAGAAGTACAAATCATCTAGTACATGTCTTGTGTATTCTATACCCTTAATCATTATTTTTTGCCATTTCTTCCATAGTAACTCCTGTGTCAAGGAAAGAACAAATCCTTACTCTTAGTAATCCAAACTTAGACAATTCTCAGTAATACTACAGTTAAGGTACTAGATTTTTGCAAGTTACCTTGGATATCTGCTATCATTTACTCATATTCTATTTATTTATGGAGGTCATTCAGTGAGCAGGTTATGGCTACTGGGGACACAAGGATGAATAAACCTGGTCTTATACCTCAAGCAGCTTTATATTTCCTCACAGAGACAACATGACACACAAAGACATCTAATAGCAGGTATAACGTAGTAGGTGACAAGAAAACAGAAATCCTGAGAGATTGTGATTTCTTCTGGGCTGGGGAAGGTGCAAGAGAAATGGGGGAAATTTTTCCTAAAAGATGCAGAGGTATTTGGGCCTTGAAAGATGAGAAGAGTTTGAGGATGCAGGGTCAGGAGTAGGGGATTCAATATGAGTGAAGGGAAAGAGAAAGGAGACCGTGGGGTATGTGTGAGAAACATGCAGTTTACCTGCATGTTTTGGATTTTAATCAATTATAGGTTAGGACATAAATACTAATCAAATTAATTCATTAATTGAATTTTTCTAAATAAAAACCTTAATAAAAGAAACAATTATTACGCTGTATTAATTATCAAACTAATTAATATAAGCACAAAAGCATTTATCTTGCATGTTTTATTAGTCCTCTTATAAAAATTAGAAATATGAAACACCCAGTATGTCTGTGCTATTCAGGCAAACATTATTACATTTTCCTTCCCAACAAAAGTAAAAATTGATCATTCCGTTTCCATCTCTGCTGCAAAAACAAGCAATCACTAAATGCAACTGCTACATTGCATGTCTAAGATCTTGGCTTCAAGTTCTATTTATGGGGTCCTGTGGCAATGATGGATGTAATCAAGTACATACATCTGAGTCCACAGAGAGCGGAACATGCTCACAAATATCCGAGATCTGAAATAAAATAGAGTTCTGAAAGAAATCAAGAAGTGGCCTAGAAAAAAATAATAATAATGCTTTCTGACTCCTGTGTATACACAAGATTGCCTTTCACTGTTTGCACAGTGAGACTTCAGTGGTATTCAAGATCCTGGAAGTGTTGGCTGCACGGATTCATTTATGAAATTTTAAACAAGAACTAGAACCGATACTTTACGACACTAGCTAAAAGAGCTGTTTGAGAAACCACAAAGAGGAACAGTTAAATTCAAAGTAATTGGCAAGCAAAGAAATTTAGGAAACAGCATGAGGAGGTCCATAATTCTTTGGGAAAAATAATGATTCTGCTGGCAAGTACATTCTTTCCACAGATATCAATTTTCACAGGACAATTAACACCTTATGGTTAACAGAGTGCCATGCACACTGTTCTTGATTCCCATTTCTGGACCCTTTCAGAGAGCATGAGTACTACTAAATATTGTATATGTGTGTATATACTCATACATATAAACATAAGCTTACATGATCAAGGTTCAGTGTGTCGCTGTAAATTATACAAGGAAAAATGTACTACATTGGACATCAAGAGGCCTGGGATCTATCTGGTCACAGTTCATTCACTTGGATGACTTGTGCAATTTAAATTCATCACCTGGTCCATCGTTTTCTTCTCAATGAATTAAAGAAATGGTCTGCATTAGTATTCATCAAGTTGGAGTATACAAGAAAACCCACTGAAAGATGGAAGATAATATAAAAACAACAGTTTTTAATTAGAATTTTTGTGTATTTTCAAGTATGTAAGCACCTTTGTGGGCAAAAAATTACACTTGTGTGCATATAGGTGCATGGTAAAGCTATTTGATTTTATTTTTTTGTCAATGAGGGTCAAGAAACTCTGGCAAACACTACTCTAGATGATCTCTAAACACTTTTCAATCTTAAATGTCTGTGATCTGGGTGGCTCAGTTTTTACATTTGCTTCAACGTTTGCATATATGGAATTAAACAATTACATGGGGCCCTTCAGCTTCACATTGACCACCTCTCAGCCAGATTACCAAGAGTCTCCCTCTTGACCTAGATCTCCTCAAGCACTGGTTCTATGCCCTCCCTCTTTGTATTGCTGCCAACTCCCATAAAATGCCCACAGCCATCAGGCATGGAAATGCAGGTTGGTCAAAAGAATGAATCTCTATTTCAAAAAATATTCATCTGCCTTGAAAAGAGAATGCAAGAGAAATTAGTTTTTGATCCTCACATACAAATAGATGTTTATCTGGATTTATTAGTGGCAGCGTCTATTTTCTTCTAATATTTAAATTTTCTTTTTCAAGAGTATTGCCACCTACACCTATTGTCTCTGTTACTGATAACATTATTCAGTAGTTCTTTTTTCATTAAAAGTTGATGAAGCCTTCAGATACAGAAGCTGAAAAATAAATGTCTGTCACAAGGAGCATGATTTTCTTTGACATTAAATGCAGACTTGAGGGGTTTCTAAGACTGAAGAATATTGCAATTTTGGACAGGATATATTGATTATATTATCAGGACACAGAAAGAGAGTGAGAGAGAGAGAAAAAATGTGTCTTGCTTGCAGATGGTACTTTGTGGGGTTTTAAAGTTGATGGGTTATTTTTCCATGCCACTTTTTTTTATTTGTTTTTGATCTAGTAAAAAGAGACATTTCTGACAGGTTTCCTACCACCACTGCTGAACATGAACCTGAAACTGAGAAGTCAAAGATTTAAAGAAATGGAAAACTCCTTCAGGGAATATGAAAGATTCCAAGTTTCCAAAGAGTACAATTACTGTCTAGTTCACCATATTTGGCAACACCAGAGTTGGCAGATTAATCATGAGTCTGTGGAATATAAGAACATCAACATAGAAAACAACACAAATCTATGTTCTTGTTTCTGGTTTCTCCAAAGCAGTGTAGGCATGCATTTAAGAGTTACTTCTTGTCTATGTTGCAAGGTTTATAAATTTCCATTTAAAACAAAAATCTCGTTCAAAACATAGCAGTGGGTACTTATGCATATTAAATTGGGGTCTGGAGAAGAAGAAAAAACACTTTTTCTTTATATCCATGGTATTTCATTTCAAGCCTTGGTGTTCATCAAGCTTACCCTTCTTTTCAGTTTTCATTTCCTTGGAGTCAGCTAACACATTTACACCAAAGTCAACTAAATGTCTAACGAACAACCTCACCCAAGACGTCCACATCCAATTGCCCATCATACCCGTCCATGTAGTTTCCACATTTGCATAGAATCCAGAAGACTTTCTAATGAAATAATTTTTGTGTCTTCCTTTCTATTGCATTTATTCACTCATGTATATTCCCCATTTTGGTGGAATGAACCATTGATCAAGCTGATATAGGGACCTGGGAATTATCTTTGACTGTACTTTCTCCTTAACCTATATGTTATGTATTTGTACTGTCTAGCTTCTGACAATTTTCTACATGCCTATGAATAAAATGGGTTTTTGAGAAAGAAAGAACTTTCTTTTTTTCCTCCTATGCCTCTTGGCACCATGAGGAGACATTAAACAATGACTGAAAACATTTACAGTAAAAAAAGTGGGGGTAAATTTGTCCACTACTCAAATTACATGTGCAAGGTGGTTTGAATATTGAAATGATGAGCTATTCAGTTCAAGAAAGTGCAGGTGTGAGTTAATGAGTTATTATGCGAGGAGATGTACTTTACACCTGTGTTTATTGAGATGGCAACGTTGCATGTTTGCCCTTGGTTCAGTGTGTTGGTTAACTAATCCCCTTGAGAGTTTTGGATGCCTATTACTACAGTTTGAATGTCTAATATTCTGAGCCTCCAGGTTTTATTTTTGGCTTGGAAACCACTCAATGCACCTCATTTGTTGGTGAATTTTTGGCTAATTAAGTTGGATTCACATGGTTCTAACAATATGAAAGCATGAGCAGTTTTAAGCAAAGAGATACCACCTAATGACATGTCCTTCGAATCTGAAACTAGCCAGACTTGTTTTAAGAAGCAATTGAAACCAAGTCCCCTCCCAGTGATTTGTTTTATTTATTGAAATCTAGAAATATATTTTTCACCAAGTCATGCAATGCATCACTGGCAAGCCAAATGGAACACGTTGCAGCTCTAAGCTAAAGCCTTCTTAAGAGTTTCAGACAATTTTTTTTCCAAGCTGAGAGATGATGGAGATAAAAAGTAATGAGCCAACTTATTCAGATCAAGCAAAGTCTCAACATGTCCAGTAATAGTAATTTCATTTGGAGATCTTTCTTCTTTGTCTATTGTAAATAAGAAAGACTTTCCCAAGTTCTCCTTTTCCTAACTACTTACTCTACAGAAGCCTTTCAAAAACTGACCTGACAGATAAGCAGAAACTGAGCTTCCAAGTGTCAACTTTTGCTTATCATGACAATATAATTAGGCCCTTGTCATTTGAGAGCAACAGGAGAACATGCCTGGGTGATGGGATTGAGATGAATTAACTGTTTATGGTGTGCCTGATGTCTATGTGTGCTGAGTGCCTCTTTCAGATATCTTGGTCAATTCCCTAGGAAATGGGCCAGAACATCATACGTTTTCATCCTACTACATTTAATAAATTTTTCGGAGTTTCTTACTGTCTAGAATCAGACCAGAAAGCCCAATAGCATTACTTAGCAATCAGGACTTTTTTCTCTTTCAGGTTTTTATATGTTTATTTTCTTAGGTGGAGCTCATTCTAAGGTGAGTAAATAGTGAGCTATACTATTTAACTTCTTGTATTAGAAAATGAGGTATGCCAGTAGCCTCCCTCTCCCTCCTTTGCCTTCAGTGGATGTAAAATATGCCCCAAGAATCTAAGAATGGAAGCTGCCTTTATTACAGCAGCACCTGGAAGCAGAGAAATCATTACACACGGTGTCAATGTTGCCATTAGAAATCTTACTCTTCGGGTGTTTAATGACAGTCCCTGAAAGTTTGCTTCTGGCAAAAACCTGACCCCCAAAGTCTTCAGCTGGGAAACAGATTATAAAAACGAATTTTCAAACAACCTGTCCAGCTGTGCTTTTTGGTTATCTTTATAAACTGAAAAGCAGCTTCTATGACAGGATTCAATTCCATTAGAGATTATGCTATAAATAATACTGCTGAATTATTTTCAATATTCAATTTAAAATAATGGCTCAGTAACCCAGTGACTTTTAGAAAATAGAACTCTGCACAAGAAAAATTCTACCTGATCAGAAATTAGGTATGCATGTGTACCAGGTATCTCACAGAGAGAATACCTTGGGGTCATGTATTTACTCAAAAGCCACATTTTGTACATGTACCATGTCCTTCCCTTACAAAATAATAAAATCCTTTTACCTTAGCAGTAAAGAAAATTGAGATACCAATTGATAGGATGACTTATTTCAATCCCTCAGCCAGTGAGCCAAAGAACCAGAAACCAGAGACATACCCCTAAAGTGGCTGATTTTGTAAGTAGGGCAGATATATCCATATACATTCTCTTTCTATGCTCTCCTGGCTTGTAAGAACTCCCTGAAGTCCATTTCTATCTATAAACTCTCATCCTCTAGAAAGACTTCTCACTTGCATTTGACATTCTGCACAGTCTTCCCAAATAAAAGTTTTCTCAAACTGCACTTGTATATTTCCAACAGCAGAGAATCAAACTTCTGGGTAATAGAAATGCCAACCTTCATTTACATGTCTAAAAGCCACTTGTTTCCATAAAACTAAGTTCTTCTATGTGACTATTGAACATTCGCAGGTGCAATTTCCAAGTGACTGAGATGAGGCGGCTGCAAATGTGGCCCTTGAAGTAAAAGATAATCAAAATAAATCAAATGATCATCATCAAATTAGTAGAACTGAACGTGAAAGCAGAAGATGTGGTAATGAGCAAGCCCCCCTCAAACTGAAGTGTTCATAATGAATCTTATAGGAAGCTGAATCGAAAATGATAATGAACACGGTACAAACTGTCTTTAAAAGCTTGATCCTTTTTGTTTGCCTATCACTGTGCATCTGGCATAAGAGGGTCCCAAGTGTCCTAGCCTAGAGGCTGCACTGTCTTTGAGCCTCTTTCCCTTCTGATCTGTCACCAAGTTAAGCAGTTTCCTTTGTGGAAATCCAGCATAGATTATTCCTTCCCTTGTACCATTTAGGCTTCTTTGTTTGCAAGCAATAAACACTGATTTGGGCTACTGTAATCAGAAAAGAATTTACTGGAGGGAAAGCATGCACAAAGGCAGCCCCAGGAATCAGTGTCAGGAATAAATAGGGGTTTTCAACAGGGCTTTACTGTTGGAAAGAACAGGTGCGAACGGTCATACATCCTTCTATGTCCCTCCTAAAGGATCACATCCTACGGAAAGAGTGTCTGATTGACCTCCCTTCCAATGTCCCTATTTTCTTTGGCAGGGGAAGAGGAGACACCTTGATCAACAAGACGGTACCTGATGGAGGAGGTGCAGTTCCCTGAGCAACATCAGGATGTTATTACAAGTGAATATGAGAATGGGTGCTGGGCAGCCCATATGTCTACCATATTCCTCTCAGCTAGGCTCTTGTTCCTCAGGTCTACATGTTTCTATTTTAACTTAATAATTAAGGAAATGAAATTGCATATTGATGTAATTTATGGTATGTTCTTTTGTTAATGTATGAATCTGCCCTGGAATATCCTGACCAATGGACATATGCAATCTTTCAGTATCTTTGCAGTCACAGGGCACTCATTATCTTATAAAGCAGTCTGTTATTCAGATTTTGGAATTTTTTTCCTCTTGTTGAGCTAAAATCATTCATTCCATTGCTCAAAAGATAGCGAGTGCCCAGAATGCTTCAGCCATACTTCTGGTGCTGATATAGCCCTGGCAGACCTGATAATCTGATGCAACTTTGACCAATCAATTCTAATTCTACACATCAGTTTTATTTCTAGATTTCAGAAGTACAGTGAGTAAATCCGATAGCCCAGTGAAGTCTGGGTGCACATAAACAAACAGTAGCCAGTTGGAACCTTAATGGAAGAAGTTTTGATTCATCATAATACCCTCAAATATAAAGTAGTTTAAAAAGTACTTAACATGAAATTTGTAGGTTGAATATGAAGACAACTATAAAAATTTACTGAGGGCCATAAAAAATAACTTGAATAAATGGAGAGACATATTCCTGGGTGGGAAGACTCAACACTGTAAAAATACCACTTCTCAAATTAATCTAAAAATTTAATGCAACTGCAATCATAATCTCAGTTATTTTCTGCTTGAAACCTAACAGTTATTTTCAAGTCAATCTGGAATAATAAATATGTGAGTACAGCAAGGAAGCTCTTGAAAATGGGGAAGAGAGGGTGAGGGATTGATCTAGATATTAAAATGAACAATGAAGTTGAAATGATAAAAACAGTGAAGACCAAAATTTCATTGGTACAATAGAAAACCCAGAACATACATACACATATATGTACCTATAGACATGGACATTAGAAACACATAGGTTATGGTTGAAGGGTGTTAGTACATATGGAAGGTATCTTCCAGGAAGATAATCAAATGCTTGCTATATCCTGTACTACATATCAAAACAAATTCCAGTTGGATTCCAATATAAGAACAAAACTATTAAAAGCATGCATTATCATTGATAAACACTTAGGCTTTCTATGCAAAAATTAATAAAATCTTGGGCTTTCTAAGGAGGAGATAAAATTAACCACATAAAGTTGAAAATGTCCATACTATCCTTTTCCCTTACTAAGCCAACAAAATATAACATATTTAAGAGATAAAACCACAAATTGGAGAATATTCATAGCTTACATGACAGTCAAAAGGTTAATATTTTGAATAAATAAAAAGTTCCAAAAATTCAAAGTGACAAACATAAGCATCTCAGTAGGAAAAAGGACTAAGGGCAGAAACAGGTAGTTCACCAAAGGAGAGATATAAATTGCCAATGACATGGGACTAAAATACTTCCCTCAGTACAAATATGATAAATGTAAATCACAATGAAATGGAAATTGATTATCATATTAGCAGGGATGAGTAAAATTTAGGGTGGTAAAGATGTGAGTAAATGAGCTCTCTTTCACTGTTTATGGAAGTATAAAGGGTTACAAATTTTCTGAGGGATAATTTGGGTGAATTTTCCAAGACATTGAAATGTTAGCTTTCTTATTAACCCAGCAATAGAAAGGCATACATCAATCTATAAGGATTACCATTGTAATCATATTAATAATATTGAAAACTATAAACAATTAGAGGGAGGGTAGAATAAATTAAGGCAAGTTGATATGATATCATATTAGGCAGCCATTAAATAATACAGAAGAATAATGTCATGAAAAACAGTTACTATAAATTCTTGAGTGAAAAAAGTAAGTTACTTCAAATTTAAAAAGTATAATTACATTCATGTGTGCATGTTTATATTTAATTAAGTGTATGTATATACATATAATCAGATGTACTCAGACAAATATTAACAATAGTTATTAATAGGTAGTAAGAAAACAGGTAATTCTAATTTTATTTCCTTCTGTGAATTTACACTTCCTAAATTTTCTATAATGGTTATATGTTACTTTGGTTGTAAGAAAAAATAAAAAATATGTTTCTAAAAACAGATGTACTTTGTCTAAAGCAACAGAAATCCCTTTTTCAAATGAAATCTTATGTGAAAACCCAATTCATGGCACCAATAAAAGGGATAGTATAGGGGTGGGAAGCCTAGAGGCCTGCTCACTTGGTGGGCATCCTTGAGCACAACTTTGAAATGTCAGGGCTGGGGGAATTTGTTCATGAAATTGTTCATGAAACCCTGACAGGCTCCATGGTTGCTGGTTACCTCCATAGTTACTCATAAGCTGCTTAATAGCTTAGTCCACTTAGTTCTTTATATTCATTGCCATACATTCATTTGTTAAGCACTTTTTAAAAAGTTTTATAGATTTTAGCTTTGCACTATCTAGTTTAGCTGTGGATTAGAACTAAAAGGATTTTATCATTATCAGAGATGCCCACAGATAATTTTGATTTGGTGCTACTCCCTCAGATTTCTTTGAAGGTTAATATGAGAGATGACTTCATGAAGAGTGTATCTCCATCTTCCCTAAAACTATTATTAAATATATTGCCCATTACAGTGTTCAAAGGTCCCTTATACAAGGATACATGTGATAAATTCCCCTAAAATTTTAGTACCAAAAAAGAAGTTTGCCCATTTTTATAAATAAGTATGATTTCCTTTTATAATACTGTATTATTCCTATATAACTCATCATGTTTCCCTTTTGACTTTGGCTGCCAGAAAGCTCAGAGCTATATTTATTGCCAAACCACAGCAATGAACAGCTGTCTAATTTTGCAGAAAAACTATCCCAAAGCACTTGAGTATTTACTCAACTAAATGGTCCCATGATATGTATGGCTCATGTTATGAGTTGTCTCAAATCCAATTTGGAAATAGGCAAGGATTAAATAATAAACAAACAAACACAAGTAATTTAGACAAAGCAGGCTTGGTATTTGGCAGTAGAATAGGCTTACACCTAGAGTTTGGTTTGTATCAAATGCCTAAAGGGCACATTGCTTAATCTGAAGTACTGCTCTGGAGTGAGTGTGCCCTTGGGTGCAGCCATGGACTTTTGGTCTTTCTGCTACTGAGGCCCACACCTATATTCACCCATCCCATGAAGCTTACTCCCTAGAGGAGGTCTGCATGGCATCCAATAAGGATATCAGGTTGAAAAGGGTGGCAAAAGAGCAAGGTACAGATAAACTAGCAATTTACACATGGACTGTAATCTTTAAATAGTTAATAAAACAAGATCTTGCTGAAATGGACCAGGAAATAGAAAGAATTTTAACACATAAAAATAAACAATTTTTAGGTATTGGTGTGTGTGTGTGTGTGTGTGTGTGTGTGTGTGTGTGTTTATTATAATGTTCAAAGATAGACTAAAAAATATCAGGTGAGTTAAGATACTTCTTTACCTTTCTAGAAGGTCAAATATGTATTCTTATTGTTAACATTACCTACATTATTTTACAAATGTTGAGTGCTGAAAAGGCATAGAATCTGGAGGAAAGGGAACCAAAATTATTTTGAATGGCTGATACAATTTTTTTTACCTTCATTATTTCATTTAAGGGACAGTTCTTTTTCTCTGGAATGATTAAGCTCTTCAGCAACCTCCCTAATAACAAGGGAAGGAACTAACATTAACAGACATTGTATTGCAATGATTTGGATACAAGTTCCCCTTAGGGTGCACTCTGGTAATGTAGCCTTAATATAGTATCCTAAGAACTGGCAGGAAGCTTTCCGCATCAGCAACAGATGCCTTCAAGGCCTGTGGGAATAGCTTGATCCCTGTGACTCTGCAGTAGGACAGGTTATCATTACAAGAAAGATTTGCCATGGTTTTCACAGGAGGGCCAAAACCAGTCTATGAGCAAGTGGACCAGGCAGGCTCCTGAGACCCCAAGTATCTTCCTCCTCATGAGGGCTTGCCTGATAGTCCATAGACATAGTTTCATTCAAGACAGCAATGCTTGGCTCTCAAGAGCCCAGCTCTGGAATCAGATCTCCTAGTTTTAAATCCCAGCTCCACAACTTACTGTTGGCTTAGTGTCCTGGGTGTAGGCCCTAACTTTGAGTCTTTCTGTGAATTAATAAGAACGTCCATGAAATGCGGTTATCTAGCACTTGGCTCATGGTACACCTTCAATATCTGTCAACTTCTATTATTATTATTTAGACTTAAAGGACCACCTAACAAAATGCAAATACCCAGAGAATCATGCCTCATTACCAGTTAATACTTGGGGGACAGGGGAGGTGAGTCTCACACTTGAATGTCAATTAAGATGACAGTAGCCAGCAGCAAGGGATCCAGGATTGAAACCTGGGAGAAGCAGGGAACTAGGCCAAAGGAAAGAAACAGCTTTGACATTTTGCTCAGAGCCACAGTGATTCTTCTACACAGAAAAGCACCCAATCGTTGCAGCTATCCAAGCACAAATCCTCGCTGTTGCAGAAAGGCAATCTAATTGCTGAATCCAGATTACAGGATCCATGGCCCTTGGGACATTAGGGACTGCCCCTTTCTCTATTAACTGCTCCACCTCAGAGATTCTATATATAGACTTTCTATGGTAAGAGATTTTAAACTGCGGCACCGCCACATTAGCTCTTTGTTTTTTGTATGCAAGGATTCTCAACACTGATGTGTATGGAAACGTGCGCACCCCAGAGAGGCTGCTTCCAAGGGTACTTGCCATGAGCAGCCAACGGAAAACCACCACCCTTTTCTGCGAGGCAGCTGTGTGTCCCTTTGCACCCAGAGTAGACTGCCATTTGTAAAGTCATCCATCACCTCTATATATCAGCCATTTGTTGATTTTAACACCCCCTCCTAACCGCAAAGAGAGAAGAGGAAATGTCATTTTGGAGACTTTCCGTTAAGCTGTTGTGTACAAAATGGATAAGTGATTATTTTTTTTCTCCTCAGGGTACCCAGGAAAGGCTGATTCAGACACAGACCCCTATACGAGAGAGTCCATTTCACGTCCTGCTGCGTCAGGAAGGGGTCGTTCTGGGAGCACACACACGGCACACACGGCTCACACGTCCACGTGTGCCGCGCCCAGTGAAGCACTGACCTGTCAGGCCGGCAGCCTCTGCAGACAGGAAGGCGCTCCAAGACAGGAGGAAAAACAGGCCGGTTTCCAGCATAGGGAACTCACAGAGTTTGGTAAATTTGGTCAAGTGACAAAGACATGTTAAGGAAAACAACAAATGCTTTTACAGCTAAATCTCCTCCTTGGCTGAGGAAACCTAACCTGGTTGAGACAGTTCTAGAGTAAGAGAACTGATTTCAGACCTGACTGGGAGGCTATACCTTTTGTTGAGATGGCTTTGAAGGCCAGCATGAATTCCATGCTCCGTTGGGAGCTGAACACTCCAGTAAAAATGCAAACCTGTGTTCAGATTTTAAAAAGGTGTCTTAGTAAGAAGATAAAATCAGCTAAGCGTGGGTACAAAACCTCTTGAATTTGGCGTTGGCCCTTGGGGCATGCCCCTCAGGGAATGATGGCAGCAGATCAGGGAAAACAAAACCATGGACAGCGAGGCTAGGTGACGTGCTGCAAGTGCGTCAGCATCAAACGAGGCCACTGCTCCCTGGGGAGTGAGAGTCTGTGGACAGATCCCCTTAAAATCTCCTCTCTTGGGGATGGAAATAGGATCAGGAGGAACGTTTATGTTCAGTGATAGGGAAACTACCCACGCCATCTTAGTATAAGTAGGATAGAGGAAAAGGTATATTATTTCTAGGTCAGGCAAGCAGCCCTTTGGCAGGCAATGGTTCATTTTGGCTGGGATGACACTTGGTCAATAGCCTATAAACTGCACATAGAGCAAGGGCAGAGTGATCCAAATCATGCAGAGAATGGGTTATGGGAAGATGATTAGGAATATGTAATCGATGGAAAATGGTTACATTGCAACTGTGCCCACAGTTATGCAAAAAAAAAAAAAAAAAAGAAAGAAAGAAAGAAAGAAAGAAAGAAAGAAAGAAAGAAAGAAAGAAAGAAAATGCCCTGACAAATAAGGAGATGGTATGTTGCATTTTTATGCTTCAGGACAAAAATCTAAAGAGATTCTACATTAAGAAATGTTTAGCAGTAGGGCAGGGAAGCAAAAAGCTGATCCCTGGGGAAGATCCAGGTCTGAGTCTTGGCTCTGCTAGTCACTGGCTGTGTGATTTCTGAGCAATATATTAACCTCTCTGAGCCTCATTTCTATCCTATGTGAATTGTCAATGAGAAATGAGAATAATACCTACTCACCCAAGTACGGAGAGTAAAATGAGATGAAGTATCTGTAAAATGTTTTGCAAAATTTTAGAAAGCACAAAATGCCAAGAAGCAGAATGACATCAAGGTTGGGAATGTAGCCTCTGGAAGCCAATCCTACTTCTCCGTATCAGCTTCAACGTGTCCCTTGACCAATTCTGCCTTGGTTTCCCCGTCTGAAAATGGAGGTAATCATGCAACCTACCTCCTAGGTATATGCACCAGTTATTATGTGTTAAGCACTCAAAAGAGTACCAGATATGCAACAAGGAATATGTACACTTTTCTATTAATGTGATTTAAGTTAATTTGTTTTGGAATACATCTTTCTCGGACATTGATTCAGTAAGCATCTGGAAACAATTCTTTATCTGGGAGAAAATATAGGGTGCCCTTTGACCCTTTCAGCATTCCCTCTTATTACTCGGAGGACAGGCTTTGCTTTTAGTGGGGTGTGTTCCTCTGAATTTCCTCTTTTAATTTGTTGTGGAGAAGGCTTAGGCCACTTTGAGTAACAGAATAGCAAGTGGACATAGGACATTCATCTCTTTCAACCTTCTCCAGAAGGTAGTTTAGTTTTGAGTCAAGATCCAAGCTAGCATAGAGCCCAGGGGCTTACCCCTGAGGAGTATCACCTCATTATGGACAAGGTATCAAGGCTCATTATGGTGGAGGGAAAGACTGTGCACCTGTCTCCTTCGCAGCCTGAGTTTGTGAGAGGCAGGTGCAGCGTGACAGATCCTCCCACTGAGACTGAGCCCTTGGCTCTTCTATCTCTCCACCATTTTTTCCAGGTCTGATCCAATCTCATGGCAGACTTCTAATCTCTAGGAGTTTTTCTTGCTTTTCCTACCAACTTGTTTACTTATGTGTCCATACATTCCCTTCACATCAAGCAGAAAAGTGTTCCAATTTCATCTTTTCCACCTAGAGCAGGCTCTGGAGCCAAAAAGTGTGGGTTTAAAATCCCAGCCCTGAAATGTCTCAGCTGTATGGCTTTAGACAAGTTGTTTAACCTTTATGTGTCAGTTTCTTTAGCTGTAAAATTGAGATAATAACAGTATCTTCCTTCCAGTGTTTTTAAAAAAGCTATATGAGAAAATCCATTAGTAAAATGCTAATGACAATGGCTGACAAATGGTAAAGTTCTTAACAAATGTTACACTAATAATAATTGTGTTGGCTATTACTGATATGTTGCCCAGAGTAGCTACTTAACCTTCTTGAGCCTCAGTTTCCTCATGGTAGAGTGAGGATAATAATAATAGCCTATCTTACAGGGTTGATTCAAATGAGGAGATACACAAAGGCCTTAGCACATGCTAGACATTCATGAAATGTTGCTATCACCATTGCCATTACTTATGTAAAACAACATGTGGCCTCCATCATAATTCCACTTAATAATCAAGAGGCAATAAAGATCAAAAGTATGGTCTGTCTCTTGGTTTCAAGCTCTGGGTTTGAAGTTTGGCTCTTACACTTACAAGCTGTATGATGCTGGGTAATACCTTACCCTTTCTAAGCTTCAGTATTCAATAAAAATAATATCTGCATGATATGGTCATCATCAGGGTCAATGAGGTATAGCGTGTAAAACAAATAGTAAAGGCCTTACGTATCATGAGTACTGATATTAATCATTAGATTATTAATCATTATTTTTATTAGAGATCAGCCCTGCCTTTTCTGAGTTACTTTATTTCTTTGTCAAAGGAGTTGACGCTCTCTAGGGTTTCCAGGACAAAATTGTGGAGTGGCCTTTGAATCTCTCCTCTTCCAATCATTAAATCCTAGAGATTCTTCTAAACATTATTCTCCTTTATGTTTCTTCCATAGTTCATCATCACAGTTTCTCTTGATTCTAATCCTTTTTTGACTCATCCTATGAACCAGTTCCTCATTTATTGTTTAAAAACAGGACTTTCAGCATGTCACTCTCTTGAGCAGAAACCTTCAGTAGCTAATTGCAGACTACAGACAAAAGCTCAGACTCCTTAGAATAACACTCCAAGAGACACCACAGGGTGAGTCCAATCACTTGTGTCTCCTCATCTTCCACTGCTTACCAGCCTGAGCCCTCTAGTCCTCTCAATCCCATCCCCACATTTTAATGAATGCTGGTTTTCTCCTGAATCACTTATCACATAGCCTTTATCTATATACTATCTATACTTCAGGCCAAGCCTACATCCCTGTCTGCATGTAAATATTGCTTTTCACATTATTTTTTAGAATTATAAGGCTGGTCAAGAGTCTATTGGACTATTTCAGAAACAATGAACTCATCCACATTTGAATTTTTGAGTCCTAATAAGTTGGATAGAACTCTTATTGTAGAACTTGTCTTTCCAAGTTTGTTACTAATTGAAGGCAGAACCCATATTTGATTCATCTTCTGACTCATGTTAGAAAGCCTTAGTAGAAACTAGCTTTTTAGCAGCTGCTCCGTGAATAGAGATTCACTGGGTCAGTCCCCATGAAAAAGTACCCAATGTGTTGCTTTCTTTGCTAGATCCCTGACATATCTTGCACCCTTCTTCTTTCTCTATTCCCCAAGGTCTTTGGTCCTTGATCTTTTGTTCTGCCTCTTTTTATGGCCTCTGTTAAGCCCTCACACTTGACACTGGCTTTCTGGCTTTCTTCCTCAACTCTGACTTACTTTTGCTCCATCCAACTGCTCTGACTGAACAGCTCACTAGACCAGCTTCATTCCCTGGCTCAAATTCTCTAGGAACTCTGCCCATTCTCCCACTGCACTGTTGCAAAAGAGGGAATGAGATGACACAACTGCCCAGATATGGCAAACATGTCATTTCTGCCCTGCTTGCACATCCCTTTCTATAAAATCACTAAGGACATTTGTTTAAACCCACAGTGATCTTTGAGTTGGCCAGTCCTATGAGCTAGTGGTTGAAAGAAGTTTGAAAAGGAAGAAGAGAATACCCAGTTAATCACTCCCAGTCAATCCTGTCTTATTCCTGACCTTGGATCTTCAGTTCTTCCTCTTGATCCTAATATAGGCAATCCTGATGTCCCATGCTCACCTATTTTCCTACATGGCAGTTTTTTAAGACTGTTGCTATCTTGGGGTCAGATAGTATCAATAGTGCTAGAATAGGCCTTGGACAAAAAAAGATCCTGGTCCCCTCTGCCGTTGCTACCAATCTATGCCTCAAGGATGACTCAGAACTAAGATGGCTCCAGTGGCATTGTATCACACTTGAACTAGACTGTCTAGCCACTTCTTTCTTGGCCTGGAGGTTGTGCAACCTCAGATACATTCCACATTGATGCTCTTAACAGTCCCCAGCTTTCCACGCACACATACAAAGGATATCAGTGCGGTGACAACAGCATATGCAGACCCCATTGCAAATGAGCCGGCGAAGATCCCCAGGAAATTCCCCACGGACTGGAAGAATGCTGCAGCATCAAATGCGTTTGGATTCTCCTTGGGGCTGTAAATGGATATAGAACTGGAAAGAAAAGAGGGCGAATGTTAGTCAGTGACTTCTCTCTTATAGCCCAAATACCAGAAGTCAGAAGTTAGCACCCACATTTGAGGAGGGTATCTTCTCCTGTGAGGTTAGGTCCTGGTTGGAAGAGTTCAGGAGAAACAGATGAGGACAGGGAGAGGTAGAGAAAGTAGAGAGATTTTCCTTTCCTTACAGCCCAATCCCATGGTATCCATATATTGCTGCCAGTCAGTAAACATTTTTATATTGGAAGGGTCATAAAGAATATTGTTTCTGAGCAAACTAGGCATTAAAACATGGTAGGTGTATAAGGAATCTGCTGAGGAGATAGATAACTGTGAATTATTTAGTGGCCATATGTCTTCAGTGCTGTTATATATTCACAAATGCTCCTGATAAAAAGTGCACTTTTATGGCCTGTGCACAAATGGGCAATACAAATCACAGCGTGCACAAAATATTCTGCTGTGATCTTGTCATAAACCACAAAGCATTCCTCCTCTCCAGTGTAACCCTTCAGAAACAGAGCCTAGACGATGCTTAGAACATCACAGTATTAACCCCTGGGGAGAGCCAAACCCTCATTTTCCCACCGAAACAAATGGCAGCAGCTGCCCAAGGTCATGTTTTATACCCCAATTCTGGTGGCTGTCAACAGATTTATTTCCATACAGAAAAATCAATCCACCAATAGGCAGTCTGTTCACTTAAACATTTTTGAGTACACCACATTTGCTTTTTTTTTTTTTTTTTTTTTTTTTTAGCCAGGGCCTCAAATCCCAGAGCATTAATATGAAGGACAAGGTACATCCTATTTTAGGAAATATGAACTCCATGTTGTAGCATTAAAATGAACAGATGTGCTAGAACCAGTAGCTGTGGGGAGACAAATGAAGTAACATTTTATTTTTTTTAAATAGTTTTTATTTTAATTATGAGGTCTTTAAGACTAATCAGGAAAATCAAGAGTTTTATAATAGGTTCTGGAAGGGACTTTGTAGCAGTATAGAGAGCAATAAGTATACTAGACACACTGATGAGATTAGATCGGATTTTACAGAAATGTAACTGAATCTTTCATGGTTTGAATGATTAGAGCATGTTAACTATCTGATTTGACTTTCTGTATCTAGAGACTAGTTATGGGGGTTGGGGAGATTCCAGTTATTCTATAGGAAGATGTGTGGCTTAAAAAAGGTAGTTTTCAATGCTCTTAGTTTTTCCCTGGATGTCTTTAAACCCCTAAAGTAGGCCAAACACTTCTACTTTGATCATGTAATTGGATAAGGAAGATGAATGTGGATCTCAAATGGAGCCCTTGAAATGTATGTGAGAAAAGGATTGCCTTTGAAGTGTTTTCTTTTTGTAAAGTATTGTGTTTTGCAGAAAAAAATGAAAAAGCAAACCCATACTTAGGTCCTTTGTATCTGACAGTCCTGAGAATGGGTGTATAACCCCATGGCCATTATGAAAGTTGGTGCCCAACTCTGCAAAGCTTGATGTGTGAGTTGACATTCACCAGCATATTTCTTCATTCCAAAGAAGGAATGTCATGATAAGAAAACATTCTATTTGCATTCTGCTTTTCAAAAAAAGAGTTTTGCATAGTAACACAGCTCTGTGAATAATTCTGTTAATTCCTGAGGCTACCAATAGATCTGATCCATAGAACTGGTACCTCTTCATCCCTATTTCTACCTCCACCCTCCAGAAAGTATTTTCTCTGTCCTTACACTTCTTGACCTTGGAGTGCCATTATCACATCATTTGGCCATATCATTATGTAATGTTACTTCCATTATTAATGTAATGTTTTTCTTTAAATCAACTCATTTTTATTCAAACACAAGAGCTTTTATTAAAGAATGTTTTCGAAGTCAGCTTGGATGTGCTAATTTTCTTTCTTCTTAATACCTATGAGATTATGTAACTATTACATTTGATGAAAAGTTCACCTGTGTGTCACCTACAATCATCTGGGTAGCCCCCCTAGTTCTCAGTCTGCATTCTGGGAGACATTCTCTTCCTGGGCTCTGATCCCCACCCAGGAGGGTATAGGCAAACTTCATATATTTCTTCTCTGATGTTTAATTTAACTTAAGGGAAAAGCTTAACTTCCCTTGACTTATGAAGACTTGTCTGTTGAATATACTGCCCCTAAAGCTCTGCAGGATGTAAGCACTGGGAACCCACTAAGGACCTGGTGGTGCATTAGCTGTAGGGTGTCGGGGGCAGGCAGGAAAGGGCATAGAGAAGAGAAGCAGAATTTGAGTCAACAAACATTTGGTTGAACATATACAAGACGAATCTAGGCACAGGATGTAGATGATAACTAGCTCTAGTCATGGCATTGTATGATTTTTTGAGAGATATGTAACATTTAATGGTGCAAATGAGGCAAGAGTCATTATTTTAGATGAGAGGAGATGGCATTTGAGGAAGGAAGCAAATCAACAGTGATGGGAAGAGGGTACTTCAGGCAGTAGAAAGAGTGTAAGCAAAGGCAAGAAGGCAGATGAGTTGAGGACACTTCAAAGCAGAACTACATAGTTATGGCTGGAACACAGGGACCATGTATGTGGGCACCTATGGAGGTAGAGATAGGTAGATGGTGTCACTTAGCTTTAAATTTCACGTTAAACATATGCAAAAGTCCTCACATTTACATAACATTTTGTTCCCTTTAGGCCTGCATTAAACTTCATCTGATCCTATAACATTTTTTTCCAGGTAAACAGGGCAGGTATTTTTATCCCTCTTTATCTATCTTTTCTTTTTTTATAAAACAAAGAAACTAAGAGTCAGAGAACTTAAGATCATAGAGCTATGGAGTTCAAAATGCAGATTTTTTGTTTCTTCCTTCAGAAAGTGATCTTGTTGGGAGGAGAACAGGAAAAACAGGAACCCAAATCAGGCTGACTGAGTAAGTGCTGTGCCAATTGTAAATGAAGTCCAGGTACCGGAACCTTTAATTTCATCCCTGGATGGAACATGGGCAGCACCTTCCTGTGTGCAAGGATAGAGCAGATTGGACTGTATGGGGTGACAGCACCCTCTTCCTCATCTCATTAGGTGGCAAGACTTGGGGCTTCTCATGGGAATCTGCTTTCAGGCCTGGCTCCTGGACTTGAGCTTTGCTGGGCCTGGTCTGGGTCTTGGTCCTCTTTGTATGCCTAGGACACAGACTGGTACCTGGCACGTGGCAGGCCAAATAAAGGTGAATGAAATAAAGGCAGGATGACTGGAAAGTAGAAAGGAAAGAAGGAGGTCTGCAAAAGCTAGTCTGGAAATGAATTATCATCTACAAGATTTCCTTTATTAAGCAATGACTATATATTTACACTGTGGGGGCTTTTAAGTTCATCAACCCAAACTGAAGGTGATACTTGAAACTCTTGAGCTTTGGAGATCTGACCCTTATTGGCTCCATGGCCTTGGGCAAGTTATTTCATCATGCTCAGCCTCAGTTTCAAAGTCTGTAAAATGGAAATATTAATAGTACTTATCTCCCAGAAATGCATGAGGATATGAGGTACATTTAAAACCTGTATATTTATCTTGTGGACTGTAGGGCCATTCATTGAGTGCTGATTATGTGCATGAAAAATAAATACTCACTGAATGCTGACGATCATCACCACCATCATCACCATTCTGCTAAGAACTTCCACAAACCTCACAATGACAGAACAGAGTGCAGTGGCTGAGCCAGGCCCCAGCTCCAAATACACAGAAATTGGGTGTGGCTCCCCTTCTGGCACACCAGACTTCCCGGTCACTGCAAGGAACTAGTCACTTTTCCATGGGAACAGAAGGATCTCAGGGAGGACATGGCCATTGAAGTGAGGCTAAACAACTGTTCTGTTCATTGCAGAGCTCTTCACTCCATGGATCCACAAAGAAAGGGACATCCTCGGCAGTCTGGGTAGGGATCTGTCTCAGGACAAGAACAGGTAAGGAGCCTGAGCTTAAGTTGCATCAGCCCTAGTTAAGTGGCACCCCTACTGGATGTTCTGTAGGCAAAGCCCCCTGGCTTCTGGTGAGGGGTGCGGTAAAGAGAGCAGGTAAGAAAAGTAGGGGAGGTTGCATCTCTCCTGATTGCCAGGATTTTAGGAAGTTCTTCCTCTGGGCTCTAAATCCTGGTGAGGGAGGCATCTCTTTGGGCTCTGGTTTTCAGCTACAACACTAAGCCTATGGATTGTAGGGCAGAAGCTGCAGAAGGTGCTTTCTGGAAACAAACAAGGGTTTGAGTAGCATATGTAGACCTTTCCAACTTCAACCCAAGAGAGGAAGCAATAGCATGTTCCAGCAGTTTCAGCCCTTTGGACTTAAAAAGAAAACATTTCCTCCCCTGCACTGAGGGACATGCTTGGACCATTTGTAGATGCAAACATTGGAAAGGAGAGAGGAGAAGAAGAAGAATTAGACTTCTGCTAACCTGTGTGGTGTTTGTTCTCTGGGGCACTACTCTGAAGAGGCACTGTTTATAACACAAGCTGGTAAAGATGGATCTACGATCCCCATATTTCTGAATTTTTTTTTCAAAAGATTTTATTTATTTATTTGACAGAGATAGAGACAGCCAGCGAGAGAGGAAACACAAGCAGGGGGAGTGGGAGAGGAAGAAGCAGGCTCACAGCAGAGGAGCCTGATGTGGGGCTCGATCCCACAACGGCAGGATCACGCCCTGAGCCAAAGGCAGACGCTTAACTGCTGTGCCACCCAGGCGCCCCAACGATCCCCATATTTCTGGAAAGAATATTTGAGTTAGATGAAACCAATATCCTTGAAAATGATATGAGCAGAAATACATAGTGGTGTTTAAATATTCATCTCATAAGTTGGAAATAAGTCCAGGTTATTGATTCATTCTATTCAGGAATAGATTATTCAGCAAAAACGAGTTTGATGATAGTATATTGTATCCTTTCTCAGAAATAAGTGTGTGCAGCATCTTTTATTCAAAAATTTTGAAATGGATGAAATATCCTAAATTCCTTTGATGAAAGCAACATGAATAAGGATCATGTTGCTCACTGTACCATTTAAGATTCACAGACAGGATTGCAAATCTGGTGTCTCTCAACAACCCATTATTTAATCTTTATGATGTTCCTTCAGGGAACTCACCTGGCAGCTTAGGTAGTATTAAGAGCATAGAATCTGAATCTGGGATCTGGGTTCAAAATCTCAGTTCTGCCACTTACTGCCTGTGTGACCTTGAACACGTTACTTAATTTATATGCACCTCAGTTTCCTATAAAATGAGGATGATAACAATAATAACTATCAAATAAGTTGCTACAAGAATTTGATGAAATAATGTTTATAAAGCACTTGAAATGGCACATGTAACGTTGTAAGAAGTAGATAAGCATTTCTTAAGTAAATCATCCTTCTTCAAATAACCCATTCTTCCTCCTGCTCCTCCCCCTTCCTTTCTGTCTCTTTTTCTCTCTTTTGAACTGAGAGTTTGGTTTACTTCTAAAACGAGTATCTCAAACTAGCTGTCCAATCAGCACGTCAACTGAAACAGAACTGAGATGTCATCACCTGTCTCTCTTGCACCTTGACTGGACTGGTCAATGGTCTAGGATCACAGAGTGTAAGGGACTGTTTGATCTTACAGATTGTTTTTTGTGGAATGGTGTATGACACCATTAGCTCAATAAATGCTAGGGATGAAGAACAAGAAGGAGAGAGCAAGAAGAAGAAAAGGAGGATGAAGAGAAGGTATTGCAATTATGCTGGAAGTGAAAATGATATAATTCAGGGAAAGTGTTCTATAAATGGTACTACCATTACTGCCACCAATGCCATCCCCTCCAGGACTCATGACTCTGGCTTCCTTCCCATTTTTGGATCCTACCCAGTCTTCTCTGTCCTGGTTCTTACAATCTTTCTCAAGATCACCTGATTTCTAACACCATCCACTTTGTTATTTTTCACTGCTACTGCTAAAATATTTTGCCTCACACTTATTCACTTAAAATACCCAACAACGGAGCTATTCTTCCATTGGTCCTCCCAGCTCCCAGTCTATTCTCCATCCTGGGTGCCTGACTGGGACAACCTGCTTCTCCTAGCCCCCAGTATAGTCTCAATTCTTTTGTTAACAAGAAATTAATGTCACTCAAAAACTTTCACAAGGAAAATATTAAACAAACACATTGTATCCCTTTCATAATATTTATTAATGTAATCATTAAAGAAAAAAATGAGAAAATGACTACTATAGCCAATGATGTACCAAAGGACCTACCATTTTCTCTGCCAAATCTTTAATCCCTAACAAAAAATTTCTAACTGCTGACACCAGTTAATTATAGAATTCCTGATTAGTTGGGATATATATATGAAGTAGTTTATTTTTTTCCAATTACTGCTTCCAGCTGTACTACATCAAATCCTTTGTGTGGGTATGTAATTCCATTAATGATGTCTTAGCCAAATTCCATTATTCAATTCTTTTCAGTTATTAAGACTTGGTACAGTCTCGCTTAAAAACTAAATCTTCAAAGCAGGATTCTTCTTCCCCCTGCAGATTATAGGGCAGCAGGCAGGATGACTTGGAAGGGAGGAGAGGTAGAAGAGGTGTTCCTCCAACTCTCTTCTGGGCACCAGTGTCCCCTGGTGTTGGAGGCATAGAGGAGGGATGGGGGACCAAGCTTTTTGCTCAATCCCTCTTTTAGAGACCTCTGCTGACATGGTAGCACATCTATTTTGCTGAGAATCCCCTCACAGGGACCAATTTTCCCTCTACCCTGCCAGCTATGTACCATCCCAGCCCTTTTCTGTGGCTTGGATCTAAGGCCATTTGGGCAGCATCATGGCTCTCATCCTTCTTTTGACCTCCAATCCCCTTAATTGAGCCATGGGCCACTGTGCCAGGTGTGTTCACCTTGGCCACTTCCTAAACACACCAAACCAGGGAGCCATCAGGTCCTGATGACACAGACCATTACAGCTGATTCCTTTTAGAGATCTCTAGGCCAGGCCCCATGTTCTTGTGTACTCCCACTCCTAGAACCACATCCAAGAACTTCCTTCCTTTACTCTGTTTTGGGAGGGCCTTTGCCCCTCTGTAGTTTTCTCCACTGGGAAATGAGCTGACAAGGCCTCTTCTTGCAGGTAGCCTCAGCCTTTGGATGATTCCTTCCTGCGGAGTCCCTTCCACTTGACTTAGGATAGAGGAAGCACCCCGATGAGCAGAGGGAACAGCCTCACACCTCAAACACTGTAGTCTCTCCAAGAACAACCCCATCCTTCCCCACTCCTTTTATATACCAATATGAGGTGAAAGAGATTGTGGGGAGGTTGAAGGAAATAAGGCTAATTCTGTTGCCAATTAAGCTAGTTAAGTGGCCTTAACTGCTGGGAAAAGCCGCTGCTCTTTTTAGTATGGAGCCATTTATCAGCTTTTGTTTTCAGCTTTGCTCCCTAAACCCAACTTGGCAAACAGGAAAAGGCCCACAGGATGACACAGCTTGTGACCTTTATATCAGGGTGCTTCTAAATTTTTTCTCCCTATCTAGAGTTGCTTTGTCATTCTGCTCTTAAAGATACATTTTTAAGGAGAAATACAACATAGAGGGGCAATGAAAATTTGTAAAAGCTCCTCTGTTTAGTTGGCCCTGAGTGTCACAGGTAAGAAACAAAGTAGAGGAAAACTAATTACAATGCTATTTTGTGTTTAAAATTTTTTGGTCCTTAAAAAACCACAAGTGGATCCTTATCTATTATTTATCTTTTAATAACCGTACCAACCTGCCCTTTCTCAAGAAGTTGCTTAATTATGAATAAGAAATTGATTTTTATGGGGCCAAGAATTGTGTGTACACATTGGAATTCATTCTGGCATCTGCCCACCCATTATTCTGGCTTATGTTCTGCCAAAGGCCAATGAAGCTCTGTCAAGAGGACCTGCTGTAAAACATAATGACTTCAGGAATTGGGGGCATTCCAGGCACCCTAGGAGGTTAGAAGAGCTGCCTCTTAATAATAAGAGGTTCTGGCCAGAGGTTCACTGAACCTGAGTTAAAACCATCAGGTTTCACCTTCCCAAGGGCCAACAACCCCGCAGGGTAGAGAGTCGTGTTTGCAGAGGGCACATTAATAACTCTTTCAGCTTCTGGAGGACCATTTAGTTAATGACTTTGCTCCCTGAGGATCTAAATTCATACGAAGGTGTGATTTTCCAAATCCTTGACAAATATCATTTTGCCATTTTGACATCTGGTACAAAAGAAAAAGACAAGGGGAATTCTGTGGGAAGTATGAGTTGGTCTGTCATAGCTGCCCCCAGAATAATACAGTCTCATGCTTAATTTACTGATTTTCTCCATCATCAAATACTTCTTAATCACTTACAATGTGCAGATATTGTTCTAGGCACTAAAGATCTAGAAGGGAACACTACAAAGCTTCTAACCTCATGTTTCTTACATTCCAGTGGAGAAAAAAAACCACGAAGAATAGCTAAGCAGATAAATAAATGATTTAATGACAGAGGTTGAAAAGAAACATAAAGCATCATGAGGGGATGGGATAGAGAGTGACAGGGAAACTGCTTTAGTTGGGGTAGTCAGAAAAGGCTTTTCTGAGAAAGATTATTAAGTGGAGTCCTGAATCAAAAGAACTGGAGAGAGTTTTCTAGACCCGGAAGCAGAGCTTGCTCAGTGGATCTGAGTTGCTGCAAGGAGGCAACGTGGCTGGAGGGAAATGAGCAAGGGGAGAATGGTGGGAGACAGGGCTGGAGGTAGGATTGGGGACAGGTCTTATGGAAGCTTCCAGGCCATTTTGAGGTCTTAGGATAGTCTTCTAGGGGTGAAAGGGCAGCCATTGGAGGCCTTGGGGTCGGGGAGAGCTGTAGTATGGAATATTTCCTATGAAGTCTATGTCAATAACAGCAGAAGAAGTTGGATAGGAGATAGCATGGTCCCACTGTATGTATTCCTCAATGGCTGGGGCCGACCAGGCCTCTCTTCATCAATCTAGATGCCATCATTTGAATGAGACCTGACAAACCACAGCAGACCACAGGAGAAGGAGTAGGGTGATAAAGAGGAAAATGGAAGGAAGGAGGAGAATTTAAAGGATAGATGAATTTAGTAGAAATAGCTTCAGTGAGCATTTGCAATGTAGTCATGCAGAGGAAGGACTGGCCTCGTTTTGGGGGTTTCCAGAGGCAAGATAAAGTCCAAAAGTAAAAACATCATAGGGAGAAAGATTTCAGATTTATTTTTGATTTCAAAATTTCTGAAATTTTAGATCTGACACAAAAGGAAATGGGCTCTAGGAAAGGGTAGTGAGGAAATACTTAAGAATAGAATGAAAGAGTTACTTTTCAGGGTGCTATAGAGAAAATCCAAGCACTGCATGTTGGATAAGGTGGCCTCTAGGGACCTCTCACTCCAAGAGTTATTGATTCACTACCTATTTTCCAACTTCCTCCAGGAATACCAGGAGAGGAATGTTGGGTGCTTGGCTTTCTGCGCTAACCCAAATCCTGCCATTGGAAATGGCTAAGCACTTAGTAAGAAGCGGTACCGTCCTGCAATGGGGACACAATGAAGGCACCGATGATTTAGGTTGGAGCTGGGCTGATAATGACATCAAGAATAGTTATAAATTTCAGCACGGAATAAAGCCTTTGACAGATTCCTAAGTGGCTCTGCTCCATTAAGTTCCAACTTTAAGGTGACAAAGAGAGCCCTGAGTTTAAAATCAGTTAAAAGGGAAGAAGAGTTAAAGGAGGTTTGTTATGAATTATGTGTGCATTTTCTTTGAAAGGAGATCTTAAATTACTTTGCAATTTAGTCTGAAAAGTCTTGTCAGAAATTGAATTAGTCTGTGGGCTTTGCGAAATTTTCTCTCATACCTAATATTCAGAGGAAAGTGAATTTGAGATAGTCTTAAAGATAAAAGTAACTTGCAAATACTCTTCTTTTATTTTGTTTTCTTTCTTTCTTTTCTGAGGCAGAAACGGGAATTTGAATCCCACTACTGTGAGCCTATTTAAAAGAGAGAGAGAAAGACTAATTCTTATGATCTAATGGGAATTTCAACCCTTTCTCCTACTTTTCAGTTCCTTTAATCGTCACTAATGAAATCTTAGCTCCAAAGAGTACTGTGATATGTGAAACTTTTAGTCATAATAGATATAAAAAGATATAGAAAAGTAGGTTAATAGCCACTAAAGATGGAAATCTAGTTAAAATTAAAATATAATCATTAACAGGTACAAGCAGGACCAAATATTAATCCCCAAGGTTGAAATGGAGAAGGGGATCAGGGGCTCCAATATTTATTCAGCACTCCAAATACTTACTATTTCCTATATTCTTACTATGGAGCATTCACTATATGTCAAGCATTATGGTAAGCATATTTATAAACATTATCTCCTTCAACTATCACTGGACCCCCTAAAATGAGTGCTATTGTGATTTCCATTTTATAGATGAGGGAACTATGGCTTAGATTGAGTAACTTCATATGTTTCACCTCATTCAATCCTTCCAACAATCTAATGAAGAAAGTATTTGCATTTTGGAGATACACAGACTCAGGGAGGGTAAATCTTTTGCCCAAGTAACTCACTAGTAAATGGAGCAGCTGGTATTCAACTGAGATCTCATCAGTTGCAAGTCTGTGTACAATGCAGGCGGGAAAGTGGGAATACTGGGACCTATCACCTGAGTATGCCCACAGATAAAAAAACTCAACAAATGTTTCACCTTCAGAGGAATGAAGGAAAGACCACTTTTGGGAGTTTAAGATCTTAGGACTTGTAGTTGTAATTTGTAAGAAAAAAAAATTGCATCAGTTGGTATAACCATTTCAATATGAGGAGTTTTGCTGACAACCTGGTGCTGCTTCCAGGCCAGGATTTTTTCATGAAGACCCCTCTTTCATATTAAATGGCTTTAATATCTTGGCATTCACACCAACACCAGCTCAGGTCCATCCTCCTATGTGGTTGTTCACCCTGTGCTCCCACATGGTGACTTCTGTCTCTTTATAGTGATTACTTATTCATGTCTCAGAGTCTTCACCTGAAAAATGGTGACGATAACAATTATGTCTCCTTCATAGAGTGGGATTAACTGTGTCAATATGTGTACAATGCTTCTACCTGGAACATAGAAAGCACCCCATAAATGCTAGCTGCTATTACTGTTGTTGCTATTATTTGTATTAGTATTATTGTTGGAATGATTGCTATATTGTTTACTATTTGCTCAAAAGAAATAGATAAAAACTGAGCTCTATTTCTAGAAAGATGGAGGCATTTAGGAATTCCAGTTAATGTGTCAGAACATTATAAGAATCTTCTGGGGGTGAAATGAGCAATATGTTTAGAGTTAGATCAAATACTGAATTCATCTTTTTCTTAATGAGGCCTGTAGAGCAGAAGGCTACTGGGATAGTATCAAACAAGGAGATGCATGTAAATTTTTAACAATAGCTAAGCACAAAAGATCCATGGTTGCCTTGCAAATCCAATGGAACTGAACTTCTAGCAGCCTTGCCAGAGAAGAGGACACAAAGGTAGACATACCACAGAAATCCTGTTGCTATACCTAAGGCAAAAAAAGTTCGTGAACAGAGGGTGTCTAATGAAGTTGTGTGGGATTGCTGATTAGCAACAATCAAGGAAAAATCATGAAACCAGCGGAGCTTGCTTTTACGGCGATCACCAATTCACAGCTCACTGCATGCTACATAGAGATAAAGAAGAATCTGAAAACAGGCACTTGCTTGCCTTGGGCCCTGCAGTGTTTCAGACATGCTGTGTGCTGAGGACAGAGACAACTGCTGAATGAAATGCTGGTTTCCTCTGGCTGGGTCAAAGGACTTTTCATAGACAATGGGCTGCCTTCATAACCTGAGTGCCTTTCATTCCCACATTAGACAAATCCCACTCCCATTATAAACGGTTTCCTGAGACAGCCTAACAGAGTCTTACCTGATGACAAGGCAATACCTGGAAAATATTTGCATGGATTGGCTCATTCCCCCAGACCCTTTCCCTGAGCTTCCATTTATTAACAATTAAGTGAGTTTGGGGCCCAAATCACAAAATAATTTAATTAAGAATCTGCACCCATCTTTTTGGAGTTAAAGATAATTTTGCTTGAGTTCAAGGGTATCTTTGGGGGAAAAACACATAGTTATCTTCTTAAACTAATGTATTTTACCAAGATAGTTGCTTCACTCCCACAGATTTCAATTTTGTGTTTGAAGCATGGGACCTACAGACTAATAACATCCACCAAACCGAGTTTTGCATCTAAGAAATGTTTTTATATTACATTATATGTGTCTAGCAGTTGTTATCAAGCAGATATTGCAGAGTGCTTAAATTTCATAGAAGAGTCATTTTTGATAGTAGATCTTTGGGACACAACTTTATCTGGGATAAGAATACGGACTCTGAGGTATATTTGAATCTCAAACCAATACAACCTGTAAGAATTAAGAGATTCCTAACTCAAGCAATTAATAGGCCTTTCCTACCCCATGCAGTAAAGATAGTTACCAACATGTGGAGTCAGAAGCCAAGCATAGGAAGCACACTTCATTTACCAAGGCCATTGCTGAGCTGTGGAGTCCAAGCTACTGCTCAGCACGAGGAGCTAGTGCCCTGGGCCCTGAAGTAGTCCTGAAGGATCAGGAGAATGATTTTTGCACATCTAGGCAGACAACAGCTCAGAGGCTTGGGGAACATGTAAGCTGGATGATCTGGTCAGGGACTGGGGAGAAGGGAGGTCAGGGGAAGGCTTCACATTAGAACCAGGTAAGCAAGCCACACAGTACATAAACAACCAGCAAGGGGGCTGGGAAATCAATGATTCAAGGAGCCCAGGGAAGGGTGTGAACCCAACATAAATCCACACATGCACTTTTCTGGAAAGGGATTCCTCAACTTTCATCACCTTCTCCATTTAGCTCATGACCTCAAGAAGGTTAAAAACCACTGAAGCATGGAATATATGTATACGGATGGAAGAACAAGGAGGGGGTGGTTAAAAGGTGAGTCAAACAGTATCTGCAGAAGGTAAGACAAGAGGGAGAATCAGATAACCATTGCAAGGCACAGGAAACAGGAGCACCTTGGTAATGGAGGAAAACTTATACCTAAGTCACGACCCTTTTGTCCACATATCCTGCTGGGAGAGGGACTGTATATGGCTGCTCTGGGCTAGCAGGGAATGTACAGAACATAAGTGAATAATGACGGGTCAGAAAGTGTGACAATTCCTGACATCTAAGTATATCTGGATAGGAAGTTGAGGTTTTGAGAGTTATATTTGCACAGTAGTAAATGAAAGAGTTAAGAACTATAGCAGGTAACACCTTGAAGCATAAGTTAACATGTGGCCTGGATCAATCTTACTCCCTATTCATGGGAGTTTAGCTTATGTCAACTTTATTGATTCAACACATCCAAAGTTACATGCCAAGACTCACTGTCACCACCACTCCCAGGGCTTGGCTTTCTGTAGGTCAACCAGAACATGTGAGACACAGCAGGCTTGGTTCAGTGTGCTCATGGCAAGATCCTCAAAAGATCTTGTCTTTGTTTATATGTTACGAGAACAAATGGGAAAAATGGGCTGATGCTCCCCCAGAAATTTGGGAGAGGAATGTCCCTTGAGGGCTAAATGAAATGAGTAACACAATGGTAATAAAAAGCATGAGGGATGCAGATGTCTGTTTCCAAAATGGGTTAAAACAAGTGAATTTTTCCTATAGTTTGTAAGGGAGGAAGCACATAGTCAGGGTGGGTCAGGAGGAGAAGAACAGAATTACTCTTCTACCTATTTAATGGGTTGCTACTAGCTGGTGTTGAACTGTACTTCTTGGGACTAAGGTTACATCGAAATTGCAAAGACTTTGAGAAAAAGGGCAGAATTCAATAATTATACCTCACTGTCTCCTCTAGATGAAGTATAGTCATTAGATTTTTATTCAAATGTATTACCACCTTCTTGGTAAATTCCAGTTTTTAAAAAATGCCTCAGGGCCATCGTTAGAAGGCACGCAAATGGAAACAGAGGTGAGCCAGTGAGAGGAGAGCAGAATGCCATTTAGATGAAAATAATAAAGGACTGTGGCTGCATTCATATTCCCTAACAGTGTGTGTGTGTGTGCTTGTGTGTATGTGTGAAAGAGAGAGAGAAGCTCCAAAAAATCTTATGCTGAGAAATAGCAAAATCCCTGTTTTTGTGTGTGAAAAGTCTGCTTTAGCACTTCATGCTAATGAAACTTCAACAGGAAGAGGTCAGTGCATAATTAGAGATTATAGCACCATAAATGCTTATGAAATATGATGGTAAAGGTCTAGGTAACGTCATCACAGGAAAAGTATGATAATCCCTGAAGACCTGATGCCAGAACTTGGGGACTATAATGAAATGGAAGGTCTAGGAAGACTGGACAAGTGCCTCTCCCATCTATTGCTTTGGAATTTCCTGACAAACTTTGGCTCTGAGACCAAGCAGTCTGTGTAGGTGGCAGTGAGAGGAAGGAGGGCATCAGTTCTGTTACATTATTTATATTGAAAATGTTTTGCCTTTAAAATTCTAAAATTCTAAATTTTAAAAAAAGAACTTAAGCAGTAAGTTACCAAAATGATGAGAAGGAGAAAAAATAATTTCTGGCTTTCAAACCATAATAGAATAAACTAGTAAGATATAAAAAGATAGTTTGTTGGTAAATTGAGTGATCAGTTTGTGCAATGCCAGCTTAATTTTAGAATCTTAAATACTGAATTTGGAAAGCTTGTATGGTCTGTTTCTGCAATATGTTCAGTGTTAAACTTCTCTTGGACTTTGTGCTTTCTACATTGCAATGTTAATAGCTGCCATTCATTGAGGGTCTCTTGCAAGCCAGAACTATGATTTGCATTACGTATACATTATTTGTAATCTTCACAATAATCCCAAAGGAGAGATAATACTATCTATGTATTACAAGGAGAAATTGAGGAAATTGAAGAAGGTTAAGCTACATGGCCAAGGTCATGTGGTGAGTCAGTGGTAGGACTGGCATTACAATCTGTTTCCAAACCTCCTATGTTGCCCTCTCCCCTGCTGCTACCCAGTAAACTGTATGTTGGCAACATTGACGAAAGCTTAGTTATATGTGGTAGTCCCAATGGGTAAGTGCTTTCCTTAGGTAGTCTCTACTGGTAAGGTCTTTAAACTGTCTAGTTTAACTTGTATCTATATACTTTAGTTCTTTCTTTGTGTATTTATTTAATAGTAAACCAGCAAAAATAAATAAATAAATAAATAAATAAATAAATAAATAAATAAATAAAAAATAAAAAGTGGCCCTGAGAGCTATTGAAATTGAAGTGAAACAGGGTTGCTTTCCTCCAGATTTTCTCCTAGGCTTAACAAAATGTTTATGTTTGAAAGGTAGAATGTTTTGCTTATTATCTGGCAGGAAGTTGAATATCTGTTCTTGGCTGCTACTAAATTTTACAAATAATTAAAACATTATTTTTCTATCAAAATAGAATATATTACCAAAAGGAGACTCCTCTGTGGGCAAAATGATGGAAACCTATACCACCAAAGTGAACTTGGGGACATCTAGACTGACTGTCACCAAGAAATAGGAGCCTTGGTAAGTTCTCTTTGAGCTGACTTGTGCTTTGAAATACACAAAGGTTTGGGCCACTGGTTCCTTGTGACCTAAGCACAACAACAAAGGCTTTAAGTAGAGCTGGTGGACCTGATATTTCTTGCAAATCCACGATTCCCCCAACAGAACCATATTCCCTCGGCTTCAGAGGTGGTTCAGCAAAATTGAAAACATTTATTAAATGAGAAATTAATTATACTAAGATGCATCTTATGCCAGATGGTGATCTCTTCTCTACCAACAACTCTTATTAAACATCTGCCTAAGGCTACCATATCCAGGCAGATGTACTGACTTCTTTATGAAGAGACTGGTTATCTCCCTTCTTCATTGCTGCATTCCTTTCAATGTTTCCCTTTCTGCATCAGAATTTAAATCGGCATGTCCTTCATTCTTGCCTAGTTTAGGGAAAATAAAATTGTTAGAATTGTTAGAATTACATTCCTCTTGAGTCTCTCAACTAAGATGTGATGCAATACCGAGAATAAATTGATTAGAGTGGTATGGGTAAAGTGTAGAAATGAGAGAGAGAGAGAGAAGGAGAGGTCTTATGAGCATTGAACTGAAACTCATATTGACTGAAAAACTAACTCTGATTGCCAGGGCAAGTGATATGTGGGATAAATGGGGGCAATCAAAGACCAGTGAAGACTTCTCTGGAAAGATTCCATCAAGTGGTATTCTAATCCCAAATTCTAGCTTATTTGTGTGGAACAGTTTCTTGGTTGGCTTAAATGGGAAACAAACTTGGCAGCAGAAAGGAGAGAGATGGGATATACTGCTTACTGCACAATAGATTCTAATATGCTACCTTGTCCTTTAGTAAAATTAAAACAATTCTTTGTGGCTGAACCTAAAGGGGGAAGGTTTTTTGTTTCTCAGGAATTTTCTGGAATAGGATGAGATGGAGCTTTTTGCAATATGTTTACTATAGCCCAGGGCAAACACTTTCTCCATGGGCTTCTCTGCTTCTTCTGAGTGATGGGAGGAAAACAATCCAGGGCATGACATAGTTCAGGAAAGTTTGGATGAAATATCATTTCGGTGGTAAAATGTACACTCTAAAGTTTTAGGGCCCACAACCATAAACATATGAAATAGCTTTTATTTAAGGGATTTGAACCTTGTGAGAGAGAATTACCCAATATTGACATCACTTTTTTGTTTCCTCATAGTTAGACACTTCCTGAATTATCTGACTGCTTCCATCAAGGACATGGTCTGTAAGATCATTAAATGATGTGACATCATGCTTAGGGAATATGAAAAACTCATTCAACACTCGATGTACAAACATTCCCTTGACAATGTATAAAGTCTTGAACACATATCATGGCAAAAATCTTTCTTTGCTAGCCTTCCTCTTCACTCTTTCTTATAGCTCAGCAAAAAGAACGTGCCAGAACCTTTATTTAGCATGAGTCCATGAAAGACATTACTTATCTCAGAACTGCGTTAAAAGTAAACTGAAGCTTACTCTTAAACTATTTCACACTTACTGACTGAGATGGAAGCAAATTGGTTTCTATAGTCTCAAATTCAGAGGTTCCTCAGAGCTCAAATAAAGGTGTAGTGCTAGAAGAAGCAGAAAAACTGGCTTCGATGAATTCTAATCGTAACTTACTGCTATGAAGCGATTCTGTTCGGAGTGGCATATTAGGGGGCTTGAAAACAATCAGCAATGTCCTCCTAGAATCCCAGTATTGAGAGCTAGGAACAAACAGTTGTATTTTCACTCAGGGGCCACAGATCAAAGGCTCCACTTCTGCCTACCAGTTCTCTGAGCTCTCCAGTTCCCTAGTAAATTTCTTTTGAACACATTCTCATACCTTTTTATTTTTTTAAAATGGAAATGTTAGTGGGAAAAATCCACTTCATTGTAAGGGACGCATTATTCTGAGAGCTTAGCTTTCCTCACAAATATCAACGTCACTTCCACTGCTCTGTAATAAGTGGCTGCAGCTGTTGCCATGGCGATTTTCATTTTTAAAAAACTGTATCCACACAAAGACAGGCAACGCAGCTGTTTCCATGAGGCATCATAAAACAAGCCCAGATGTAATGATGCTCCTGCCTTTTGCCAGAATGAAGGGGACATGTCTGTAAATCCAAGCAGAACCAAAGATGGGGCTGTGGCTACGCTCTGATAAGCTCTTCTTGGAGGGTCACTTAGAGCTGAAGAGAGTTCAACTTCTCTCCATTTATCTCAGGCAGATACTCGCACCAGGTCATTACTGGTTAGGCTGTTTACATAACTTACTCCGATGGCTGCCTTTGAAAAAGACACCCTCATCCCCTAAATCTCCACATGCCACCCCTAGGACATTCCAGAAGCAAACTCTACTGACAGTACTAGCCCAGTACTTGTTTATCTCAAGTTCCTACCTACACGTTATTAAAATGCTACCAGAAAGTCAACACGGCATTTTTTAAAAATCATTCTCCACTTTCCAGTTAGGAAGAGTGTGCTGCCTGCTGTTGTCCTTGTCCTTCAATAGGGAAGGAGTTTAGTTTTCTCTGTGTGGGGTCCAGTAGGCACCACTAATATGAAGACAGAAAGATACTGTGGAGCTGCCATTTCTTGAACAATGGCATTTTCTTAGGGAGCAGGAATCTTTTGTTTGTTTTGTTTTTTGTTTTCAGGGTCTTGATTTGCTTGGCAAACCTGATTCTGAAAATTATGTGAGGAAACTCACAGCTTCAAAATGGTGATGGCCTCAATCCCTCATTCTGAACAAGATTCAAGCTAGCTGCCCCCTCACTGACCTGGAGTGATAGTTCTTGCTGTCACACAGGTGCAGTGGGACAGTGGAAGCAGATTAAGTAGGAAAAGAAAGCCTAGCATGTGCCTCATGGGGAAAGGGTTTGAAAAGAAATTATATTCCCTGTCATTCCGCCTCCCCCAGCTCATATTACTATTTAATTCTTAAAAAACATAATTATGTTTCTGGATTTCTCTGTAGTTTATCAAACAGTCAGTTACAGCTATTTGGTTGTTATTAAGAGCACTGAAATATGAACAGTATCAATCGCCAAATGTCTAAGAATCTAATAATAAAGGACTTTACTTGGAAGGCATAAGTGGTTCTTTTATTCTGGGAGGAGGGTCTTTGTTTGCAAAGAAATAGGGCTGTTCTTAACATCTGAGTAATCAGCAATCTTTGTGGCGGTTGTTGTTATTAAACACAAGGTTGAGATGCGACCTACATCTAATCCTCGGGAAGCTGTGGGGCTTTATGAGCTAAACAATTGCCTGTGTTTGATCCTAACTTGTCACTGACACTCTCTATGACCCAGCAAAATACCACTTCTCCCCTTTGTGCTATATTGCAAAGCAAATGGCACTCTAGGAGAAACAAAGAATCCAAATTCCTTCACAGTGCCCTCAGTGTTAAAATGTCATACAGAATAAAATATATAATGAAATGGAAATAAGCAAAAGAAACAAACACTTTATGGATCCCTTGAAATCAAAGAGTACCACTTTATGGACCCATAAGAAATCAAAGAGTACCAAAATATTTCATCTGTCTTCTCATCATCTCTCAAAGTAAGAAATCAATCAGTGGCTCTTCCAATTTTTTTTTAAACTCAGAAACGAAAGGAAATATGGAGAATGAAGTCACTTGTCTGAGGTCACACAATTAATCAATAACTGTTCCAACTATTATTTTCTGGTCTTTTACCTACCAGCCTGATGCTGCTTCCAGATATTCCATTGCCCTGAAAGGCAGCAAAAACTGAGAGAAGTTCCCTCTGGATAGACTATAAACATGTGAAAAATAAACAACAGAACTCATTAATTTATCAGATTTAAATATTAACATTGCTAGGTCAATCCTTAAAGCTAATAACTCTACTATTTTTAAATATTAATGATGTACAGAGATTGGTGACACTCTTGTTTCTCCAGTGGATCCGAGATCACTCTCCTAAAACTCAGTGTGTTGTAAATCAGAAAAACTGATCAGTATGAAAACACCCATGTTGGTCAGCAACCACGGCTAAGGCACGAATTGGGAAATTGTTTCACAGTCATAGAGAGGAGCTTAGATAATGAAATACAGGAGATACAGACTGTAAATAGACCATAGGGTGAAATATTTTCTCCGCAAATGCCTTCTACTATTTCAAATCCTCTTTTTCTCTGTGCCTCAGGCTGAGAGAAGAGACCCACTGGGCTGCCTCCCTCCTTCTTGGCAGGGCTTGCTAAAGATCAGAAAACAATGCGGGGAGGAAGCTCTGTGTGACTTATTTTAACTGATCATAAGAAAGTGGTGAATGGGCATGTAAGTGGAAACACTGCAAATGTGTTTAAGCACACATTTCATTTCCTTTAGACATAGGAAGCTGGAGGGGGGGGGGAACAGTCTCAATAATGACAGGAGGGGAGCTATCTTTCAAAAATATCTTCTCTTTGATGAAATTACAATATTACTATTTCTATTGGGATTCATGTTTATTCATTCAATGAATATTACTGGGTACCTACTAAGCACCTGGCACTACTGTGGTGCTGTGGATGCTGGGGATATACAGGTGAATAAGGGAGGTGTGGAGGGGAAGAGACAGACAACAAATATGTAAATCAAGGATCAGTCCTTCGAGATGGGGAATGAACTGCGACCTTCTCCACACAAAGATTCAAAATAATTTAGATTTAAAAATCATAAAGTGACTTCATAGATAATACTTGAGTTTTATCACATTCCAATGAAATAAATTTTGTGGTGAGCTCTGTTTTGTAGATTTGGGGATTGAAATGCAGCAAAGTTAAGTGATTTGGCCAAATCCATTTCAACATTTAAATGCAGGAGCCAGGATTTAAATTGAGGACATCTTTCTTCAAAATCCCTGCTCTTCACTGTATCATACCACCTTCACAGATTGTTTTTAAAATGTGTGTACCTATGTAGTTTCCAAATCCAGTATCAAATAGTTCTCCAAATTTGTGTATTTAACCCTCCCACCCCTACTGCTAATTTAGGTACTGCGAGTTCAGATTTAACCACCATGTTCGAATTTCACTGTAGAGAGAGAGGAGGGCTGGTGTTAAACCCTCTGGGTTTGAGAGTGAGTTCTGCTACCCTTGGAGGCAGCAGGTTACTGGGCAAGTCCCTCGACCTCGACCTGGTAATTTTCAAGGCTGCTGTAAGGATTCAGTGGGACAAGTGGCAATGCACAGCATACGCAACAGGATGGCTGCCTATGCGACCCCGAGGAGTTACTACCCTGCCTTTGCTGCCTCATCTGTAAAGAAGAAACAAAAATAATGTTAGCTTACTCTTTTTATCTCTTACAGTTGTCATAAGAACAGATGTGGGAAGACATTGTGAATGGTGAAGTAAAATTATCACTAAAGGAATCCTCTAAAACAGATGCTTGATGGAAGACACATAGCTAGACTAAGCTTCTTATTATTTCATTCACAAAGAGAACCCAAGGGTTCTGGTGAAATTTTGGATCAATGCCATGTTGTCAGCAGACCTCTAGCTAACAGATCAGGTGGTCTAATTCCTAGGTTCTCATGACCGATGAGAGGCCGATGAACCCCACTGTTAGGGGATAATTTATTGAGCCCATCATCTAGCTATCATGTAGAATCACCCAGAAGGAAGGCCCAGTTCCACATATTTTGATAAATGTCTGTATCAGATGGAATGTGTCCATGTGTTTGCACAAGAATACTGCTCCCTTTCAGACTCTTCTGGAGGAAGCACCTTTGCTGGGCCCAAGACCCTCTCATTCTTCCCTTCCCTGTTTCCATGTTTCTCCCCCCCTTCCTGTGTCAGCTCCCCCACTCCTCCAAGCCCCATCCCTCCTCCAGTACCTTGTGCCTGCCAAGGTCCTACCCTCCCTCCCTGCCCTCACTCCACCCTGACTAAGACTAGAGGCTCTGCTGGGGCACCTGCGTGGCTCAGTTGTTAAGCGTCTGCCTTCGGCTCAGGGCATGATCCCAGGGTTCTGGGATCGAGCCCTGCATCGGGCTCCCTGCTCCGCTGAGAGCTTGCTTCTTCCTCTCCCACTCCCCCTGCTTGTGTTCCCTCTCTGCTGGCTGTCTCTCTGTCAAATAAATAAATAAAATCTTAAAAAAAAAAAAAAAAGACTGGAGGCCCTGCTGTTTTGTATTTTCAGTCTGTGTGCCACAGTCTTCTCTTGTCCTCTTTCCTACTTGTCCTAAATTCTTAGGCAATGCCTTTCTTCAATTTTTAAAAACGTATTACTCCTACAGGTTTTATTTGTCATTAACACTATCATATAAAAAATTAACTTTGCTGCTGTATTACTTAATGTTTCAAAGCAGCCAAGAGTCAGGGGAGAGTGGAGGTCTGCTGGACCATTTTGCTTTGACAAATCTCTGGCTTGCTCACACTATGGGACCAGCAGCACGTAGCCAGCCCCACAGCCACCGGCCTCCTTCCTGTGCATGCTCCTGACCCATGCTGGATGCTCTGGCTCAGATCCAAGGACTCTAGGTCAACATCTCTCACGATCTCAACACTGAGGTCTTAGCTAAAGTCTGCTCTCTCAGAAGTTCTGCCCGAGTGAGGAAAGGCAGCTGTATGGGGTCCGTTGCTCCAAACATTGGAGCTGCCTATAAAGGGACTTCATTAAATTTTAGCAATTCTTTTACCATCTAGAAATTCTTAATACTTAAATACATTACTTTAACTAAACAGTAGTTTTTGCTTCTTTTAATTAATATTTCATTCATTTTTAATGTTTTAATATTTCCTTTTAAAAAGCTACAGGAAATACAGGCACAAGTGGGGTAACTCTGCATGTAGTCTAAAATGAGAGAGCCTGGTTGAATATGATATCTGATGCTTAGCTCTGTAATACTGGGTAAATTACTTAATCCAAGTGTACAATACAGATGATAATAGTACCTGACTTTCTCCAAAGGAGTCCCTCTAACATTATAAGACTATTTCTTTCAGTTTCAGCTCCATCCCTGAGGACCATTTAAGATGCAGTCCTACCAAAAGCCAGGCATCTGAAATGGCATTTCCCAGACTTGTGACTGAGAATGCCTATGACCACACGTGAGCTTAAAGGATTACAGGCAGGAGTTTCTCTTCCATATTCTATGTGCAGAAATCTATGTGCAGCTTTTTTAAGCCCTTGAACATATTCAGATTTCTTTTGAGGAAACTGTTGACTTTATCACTGCAGAGGAGGGAAAGAAATACACACATTAGACCTGCACATTTTCACACTGTACCAAGTACATTTGTCTTCTGGGATTGGAAGTATATACACATCTCTCATTAATCAACAACATAAATATTGACTTCCAGCCATAGACATCAACTCTGAATGGTCTTCATGCAATACTTAAAAGTGCTCATGTCTGAGACTTAAGAAAGGCCATCTAAAGTATATGAGTATGAAACATTTACTGTGGTAACCATCCTTTGAGATGGCCCCCAGTGATGCCTGACACTTGGTATCTGCACCCATGTGTAGTCCCTCTCACACTGCACTAGGGTTGGTCTGTGTGACTAACAGAATATAGCCGAAGTGATAGTATGTCACTTCCAGGAGTAGATTTAAATAGTCACCATGGCTTCCATTTTGGTTGCTCCCTCATTTTCTCACATACGCTATCACGATTTTTCCCTTGCATTGCTCTCTCTGGAGTATCCTAAGTTATGCCAAACCCTACAAAGCAGTCTGTGTGGCTGGGAAGTAAAGCATTCTGCCAACGGCCATATGAGTAAGCTTGGAAGTGTATCCTTCATTTCCAGTTGATTCTTCAGAGACTGCAGTCATGGCCAATAGATTGACTACAACCTCATGAGAGACCCTGCGAGAGAACCCAGCCTAAACAGTCCCTCAGAAACTGTGAGATAAATGTTTGCCATATTAAGCGGTAAAGTTTTGAGGTAATTTGTTACACAGCAATATTAACTAATAGTTACTTAGGCTCCAATTTTCTTTCACATCATATCATCAGGAAACAATTTGAAAGAACTATTATAGTAGTGGTTTTATTCAGTTAGAGATTGTTGCCTTACTTTTAGCTTTTATTGAGGGTGGATTTTAGAAGGTCAATTTGAAAAATACTTCTGTGTCTTTCATAAGAGTAATCAAGGATATTGCCTACTATGCCACTCTATGCCCTATTTTTCATAGAATTTAATAACAAAACAACACGGCAAATGATGTGTATGCTTTATTTAACTGAGTTAGAAAACTATATAAAACTTATGTACTCCCCTTTTCATTTTGTTGCCAGGAGTATATGAACAAAATTTAATGCTAATTAAGGACCTATTTTGTGCCAGATACCCGTGTTCCTGTCACTTTTAAGAGATTCTTATAATCTTTTACATTTACTTAGATCCTTTTTGAAAATAAATATTCCTTAGCCCTATAAATCAACTCAAGTCCTTTGTTGAAGTAATTATACTGAATTCAAAATATTCTGTTTGTTGAGTGTATGTTAGGTGCCGAGCAGAGTGCTAGGCTCTAGAAATGTAAAGATGAATAAGACAAGAAGTGGGGGCTTCCTCTTAAGGAGGTAAAAAAAAAAAAAAAGGTCAAAACCTTGTGATGAACAGCTTCGTGGAGAACCAACCATAAAACTAGGTGAGAGACATCATGCTTTTCATGGAGTCAATAAAGCAGGATGAGAGTGTCAGTGAGAGAAAATGACTTCTGACTTGAGACAGCCACCAGAACTGGTCTTGATGAAGGAGAGGCTGGCATTAGGTCTCAGGGACAATTAGAGTCATCTAGGACATGGTGGGAAGTTTAGTGTGGCTAAAGCAAGGGGTGGAATGGAGGTAGCAGTGCATGGGGTACAAATAAAAAACAACGTGCTTCTGAGTATCTGGGAACACAATTTATATGGAAGAGATTGTGAGACAATAAAGGCTATTTTTCCCTATTACTACTGACCAAATTAATAAATAGCTAACCTACCAAGGAATAATAAAGCTATTTAATAAGTTTACAGCACTCCCACTCAGCTGTGATACTGCTGAATACTTGCAAAACTAGAAAGAAGGAATAATTTAGAATTGGAAGCATGTCCAGTTCTTATTAATTACCCACAGATTCTGTCAAGTTTCCAACAAGGGGCCCACTGGTTGAAACAAGAATTAGAGGGAGTTCTGGAGCCTCTGCTTCCAAAGGAACCACCGAACCTCACAAAGATACAAATGCACCAATACAAAGCAAAAATGAAAGCCTCTTTTCTGCTTGTCCAAACCATACCAGAACCCATTATGTTCATATTACTACAATTAATATATATGTTTTCTTCACAGGACCTTGCATTACTCCTCAAAATAAATACACTTCCATTGGAGCATATCAAAAGAGCGGGATCAGTGTTCTGACCTTAATGAGTTAAAGAAGTGTCTATATACTAAAGCATTCAATGGCTAACCAGATTAATTAGCACTTACACATCATTAGGATCTGAATGGTGGTTTATTTGATGGCAATCCACAAACTTTTTTACTCCTTTAGGCCAGAAATTGCAAACTCAGGGGCTTGCCAGGCCATGCCTACAATGTAAAGGAACCAGCTGTCTGTGGGAACATGGGAAAGCAGTGAGATCTCTAACACTGGAGCCAGCGGCTTTCGTACTGGCACAGAGATGCAGAGGAACTGTGTTTTTCAGGGTTTGCTCGTGTGTTTTTAAAAAACACTAAACATCTTAACCATTATGTGAAATAAGCCATTTTTTTAAATGTTAGGAACTAACATAAAATACTTAAATAATGCGTGGACAAAACAAAATATGTCTACAGATGGAATCTGGCTGATGGACTACATGTTTATAACTTCAGCTTTAGATAATCATATTAGCAGATATTATCTTTGGCATATATTAAAGGAATTTTACAGAAACTGCTTTTAAGACCTCTATTTGTTTTCAATGACCTCATGACATCATTAAGTGCTGACAGGAGTACAGAGCAGGGTTAAGGAAGTTAAGTGTCTTCAGAAAGTCATTAATAGGTTGTTCTAGCGACCAGTAGAACTAAACTAATGCAGAATTCCCTCCTGTATCAGTGTATATAAATTTATATGTAAATTATAACAACTTTTAAACACATAGCTAAACTCAAAATAAAGAAACAGGAATCCCCAGGAGTAAGAAACAGAGTGAAAACTCAAAGCAAGAATGACAAGCTCCATTTGATGTTATTAAAAAAAAAAAAAGCCTCACAAAAGATGAATTTGTAATGCTTTCTTTGACTGAACTGAAAAATAATATAAACCAACATCTCTCTTTTCATTATAACCTTGTTTCAAAAAAAATAATATATATACATATATATTATGTGTGTATATATATATACATACATATACACACATAATATAAAATAGTAAACATGATGAAAGGAAAGCAGAAAATTTAAAAAAATTTAAAAGGAAGAACTAGTACCATAAGAAATGAAAACAACTGCACAATCTAAAAGACACCAAAAAAGAGCTACATTTAAAATGATTAATCATACCTTAACTATAAATATAAAACATAATGAAAGAACATAGCCTATTTGAAAAAGAAACAGACCAAAATTTAGAAAGTAAACCATAGGCAATAAAATTAAAAACTCAATCAGCACAGCTCAAAAGAGAATCCGAGAACAGGATCTGAGGAAATCATCCAGAACACAGGCAAATAAAGAGAGGAAAAAATACAAAAGCGTGCTAGGAGTCATGCATAATAAATTGAAAAGATGCAACATAGTAATTTACTACTAAATTACTATTACTGAGATAATTTACTAATCATATATCTTCAGTAAAAGAATCACTAAAGGAAAAGCTTCAGAAAGAAGAAAACTGGACACAGAGGGAAGAATAGGTACATGCAACATTAAGCAAAGAAAGTATTAAACATATAAACCAAAATAAGCACTGATTGTAAAAATCATCAGATTATTGAATGGTTAAAAATGAGGTGGAACTAAAATACTAGATGATTAATGTCATGAATGATGGAAGGAATGAAAAGAATTAAAGCACTTTAATTTGTCACAATTAGCCAGGATGATGCCAGAGACATTTATTTATTTTAGACTTTGTTGATTATGTATGTTATGTGAATTATATATTTAAATTTAAGGGTATTAACTAAAATAAGAAAAGGAACTAAAATGAATCACTTCATAGTGGTGGAACAACAACATCAACCAAGGGATATCAAGAACTCAACAGTCTAAATGAAAGCAGAAAAGGCAAAAACAAAAAGCATTGGAAAAGCGTTTACACTGAAAGCACAAAATAAGGTATATGTGTGTGTGATCAGAGATGAAAATAATGTTACTTATCATCCTATTCTACTGTGTATATATATATATACATTTTTTAAAGATTTATTTACTTATTTGAGAGAGAGAGAGAGAGAGGCAGAGAACAAGCAGGGGGAAGGGCAGAGGGAGAGGGAGAATCTCAAGCGGACTCTACACTGAGCGAGAAGCTAGATGCAGGGCTTGATCTCACAACCCTGAAATCCTGACCTGAGCTGAAACCAAGAGTCAGACACTCAACTAACTGAAACACCCAGGCACCCCTTTATATATATATTTACATTTAATATACAAAACACTATATATATTATGTAATACATGTATTGTGTATTATACTATTATGTAATATGTGTTATATATATAAAATTCTCACATGAGCACAAAGAGATACATACAAGGATATTCACATGGCATTTTTGTAACAGTGAAAATATGGCAACAACTTAAAGGTCCATCAACAAGAAATGCAGAAATAAATGGAGATATTTATATAATAGAATATTACACAACAATTAACAGGAATGGATTATATCTAGAATTACCAATATGTCTAAGTTGCAAAAAACATAATGGCAAATGAAAAAAGAAAGTTGTGAAAGAATAAGAGAGAAGACATCATGACTGATAACCTAAAAGTCATTAATACCCCCCCCCCCCACACACACAGTGATTTTTCTCTACTAAGGAAGCAGAAAAGCTAATATATTCAATATCTTGTCCTCTCTTGCAGCAAATGGTGCATCAGTTCTAGCAAATGAGATGTACTAAAATCTTTGGGTATCCTTCCCTTCCCAAATAAAAAGACAAAACAGGAAAAGGCTTTTGGCCATTGACTTCCCTCTTTTTCCTTCCTGGAATGTGAACTCCTGAGGTTTGATAGCCAGCTTGTAGCCGGTAGGTAGAAAGTCACACACCACCATAGTGCAACAGGGTGATAGATAATGTCACGATCATCTCTGATGACATGACTAAGCCACTTGATCACCACTGAACCACCTTTCCCTAGTTTTCTTGTTATGTGAGACAAATAACAATCATTCAATGCTTGGTAGAGGGTTTTTTGATTACTTTTAGCTGAATGCAATCTAATTAAAACAAGAAGGTAAACATAATACCATTTATGTAAATTGTTTAAAATACAGAAATGTGTTCTATATTGTTTACAGACATAGGACATATAAAAAATTATCAGAAAGAACACACACTGACTTTAGGTGAGTGGTTACCCTCAGGGAGAAAGGAGTTAGGGAAAGGAAGCACATAGGGAGAGGACTACAACAGTAGCTGTATTTTTATTCCTGTAAAAAGAGTTCTGAAATAATATCAATCTTTTAAACAGATCTGGGTAATGAGTACATTTTATTTCCCATTTACTTGGATATACTTGAATCATTTAAAAAGTTTTTTCTAGAAGAAAAGAAATGTGAAATTATGTAAATTCTCTAGTTATCTAGAAGGATCATGGCTTGTTGTGTCCTTTGTGGGTAGTTTGATCTATTTCCCCATTCCAGTGAGCTAAAGCAGGGGTGAAGATCAGTCTGTTCTCAGAGTGTTCTATATACAGATCTGTTGCAACTGTAGCAAATGATCTAGGAGAACAGATATCTGGGAAACTCTTATGTTGCAACAAGGTAAGTAAATAATTCTGGAGAGAGTGATCTAAGAACTTTAGACATCTGGCTCTAAAGAAAGCAAGCAAGAAAACAGAATGATTGGCAGCTGGAGTTGTTGAGGGCAAAGATATGGTATGATGACAAGCCTAAAGAAATAAATCCCAGCTCATGGGCCAATTTGCTATAGGGAAGGCCAGCCTGGGATCAATATTTTTTCAATTACATTTAAAAACTATTCCACAATCTAGTATTTGGATGGCAAGCTAGCAATGTTGTAGTTATTAATTTTTAACAAAAGTTTAGCTATACAAGATATGTGTTCTCATGGGGAAAAATGAAAAAAAAAATCGAAGAGTATAGAGGTTACAAAGTGAAAAGTGGAAGACTTTTTCCCTCCATTCCCAGTCCCCAACCCCCAGTCCCAGGGTACTATTAATACTTCTTATGCTTCTAGACCTTTCATGCATAGATTAGCAAATAGATATGCTCTCTTTTTCAGAACAAATATGAGATAATACCCTACATATTATTCAGCAAATTACTTCTTAAGTCATGCATTGGATGTCTTCCAAATCAGCTCACACAGAATTATATTGTTCTTTTGAACAGTTGCAGATGTTGTATGAACTTATCATGTGTATTAAACAAGTTTCATATTGGTGAATATTTAGGTTGTTTTTAATTTTTTGCTTTTATAAACAAGGATGCAATTAATATTCTGTTATAATTCATCTTTTCCCTACAAGATATAAAAATCCACTTTTATCATATTCAAAATACTCACATGTGTTTGTTTGGGATTTTTCTGACTCCATCTCCTATGAAGCTGCCAGCATTTTCCTTCATAAGCACCAAACTTTTATGGCTAGGGCTTCAAAATACATTTTAATATCTGGTAGAGCTCATTCCTCAGCATTAATCAGGACTTTCACAATTTTACCTGCTACTCTTGAACGTTTATGTTTCTAGGTAAATTTTAACATTGTTTTGTTACGTTTAGAATATCCAATCTCTGAGCAGCCTGTCATTATCACGTACCCCACCTCATGAGGATTTTCTTTCTTCAGAGACTGAACCAGGAATGTTCTGGACTGGGGACAACAGGCACAGAGGAGGAAGAGTGACATGCAGAACTGAACAGAGGTGGGTTAAGCAAAAGTTCATGTAATGAACCTGAGAAAGCCAGACCCTTTTCAATACAGGTCTCCCAGAATGTTGGTAATTGGTTTATACTTCCTATTAGAGGAATTATTTGGAGAAACTGGTTCACAGATACTTAAATATGGAGGTTCCACCGAATAAACAGCAGTTTCCCCAATTACCCTTCAATGAGGCCCACTGGTTGACAAGCTCAGAACTTGCTCCTAACCTATTTCCAGTGCCTTCTTAGGCCTCCTCCCTTCCCTTTCTCTTAAATATGGATATTCAGGGAAATGTCTCTAAAGTGGTGAGGAAAAACAGAGAATAGAATGAAAAGACAGAAAAAAAGAATTTGCAGAAAACAGACACAATTTAAGGCACTAAAAAAAAAAAAAATCCAGAAATCTATTATCAATATCCTGAGGCAACAGAAGATAGTGTATTCATGAAATAAGAATAGGAGTCTAGAAAAAGACAACCTAAAAATAAGAAGGGGCTTTTAGAAATAAAAAATACAAGAGTTGAAATCAAAATTGGAACATAAAGTTGAGTAAATTTCCAATGAAAATGTTTATATTAATAGATAGCTATTTAGACAGATATAGGTGAAGAATTAAAAAGTAGAAAAGATGAGAAAATGAGATGATCAGACAAATTATCAGACAAATGGCATGAGAACATTTCCCAGGCTGCAGGATATAAATTTCTAAATTGTGGGGCTCACCAAATACGAAGCACAGTAAATCGAAAAGAATGTTATACCAGGCACATTATTGTGGCATTTGAAACAAAAGGAATAAAGAGGAAAATTTAAATAATTCCTTGAGATATAAAAAATAAATCACAAACAAAAGTATGAAAGTCATATAGCACTGGATTTTTGAAAGCAGCACTGAAAGCTGGAAGACAAGGAAACATGTCTTGAAATCTTTGAAGTAACACAATTTCCAACCTAAAATTCTATAGCCAGCCAAAGTATCATTCCAAGCATGAGAGGAGAATAAAGCTGTGTTCACCATGCAGTATCTCAAAATAATGGATCTTTATTTTCCCTTTGCAGAAACCTATATTCATGAAAATATATTCATGAAACCTATATTCAGGTAAAAATATATCTTCATGAAATAGAAAGTGGATGTGAAACTATGAGAACAGACAATTTGCTGAAGGGTGAAAGAGCTAAGAGAGAAACAAAGGTGAGGTTAGAATTTTTTTTTTTTTGGTAAAGATTCTTAAAATTTATTTCAGAGAGAGAGAGAGAGAGCACTAGCATGAGAGGAGGGAGGGTCAGAGAGAGAAGCAGGCTCCTGGCTGAGCCTGACTTGGAGCTCCACGTGGGGTAAGATCCCAGAACCCTGGAAGGCAGACGCTTAACAGACTGAGCCACCCAGGCACCCTCGAGGATAGATTCTTAAGGCTCATTAACTGTTGTGATCAGGAGTAAAAGAGGTAGTAAGACAAAATAGCAGGTGGTCTACGGAAAGACAGAAAGCTAGGTTAGTGCAGGGTAGAGAACAGATGGAAGTGAGGAGCGTTCAACTGCAGTTGAACAGTTTTGATGTTTCAGAAAAGAAGAAAGGCTGAGTTCTTGGAAAGGGCAGTTTGAATAGAATAAAAGAAATGGCAAAAAGAGAAATGGAGAAGCAGGTTTCGTTGAGTCCCTGGGAAGGAAGCCAGTTTATAGGGGTTAAGGAGGGATATGAGAAAGCAGAGTAATACAACTTGTTTGCTAGTTTTGGTGGTGGAAGAAAAATAAATTAATAGTAAAAATAGATAGTAGAGGCAAGCCAAAGTACTGCTGAAGAACTTAGGGGGAAATAGGGGCGCCTGGGTGGCTCAGTCGGTAAGCGTCTGCCTTAGGCTCAGGGCGTGATCCCAGAGTCCTGGGATCGAGCCCCTCATCAGGCTCCTTTGCTGGGAGCCTGCTTCTTCCTCTCCCACTCCCCCTGCTTGTGTTCCCTCTCTCGCTGGCTGTCTCTCTCTCTGTCAAATAAATAAATAAAATCTTAAAAAAAAAAAAAAAAGAAGAAGAAGAAGGGGGAAATAGGAGCACATGTGAAAAGAAATCAAGGAGTTGATACAGAAGAAAGGATACAACATAATAGAGGAAGAGATGAATTTAGAAATAAAATCTTAAAATGGGCACAAAGGGGTAAGGATCTAAGTGAAGGGACTCACTCTGACAAGAAAGAAGGATAATTTATCTGTGGTTAGTGAAAAGACTAAGAAGATAAAGGTAGGAACAATTATTATTATGCTAAGGTCTGGTTGATTGTGTAAAAGTTAATTTATAAGCAATGATTTGGGTATTCCTATAAATTGATGTCTGTAGGAGAAACTTAGAAGGTTGGTAGAAGAACAGCAGGTTGAAGGAACAAGAGATAGATCTGAAATAGGTTAAATGGGTAGAACACCTGGGGCTCAGAAAGTGGTCCTTTCTCACAAGAGCCACACATTTGCAGCAAAATCTTTAATGAGACCCAATTAAGGGACTTGGTGATAGAAAACAATTAGTTTACAAGAAATTTGTTGACTAGGATTTAGTCAGAAGAATAAATTACTGAAAATAATTATCAACAACACACATTTTTTTTCATGAATAGGTAACTTGGGTGTTCACTGAGTCGGATTTATAATGTTTAGCTTTCAGATATTTTTGTCAATTTTCAGAATAACTTTCTGTCCCTTCATTTCTTTTAATTTTTTAATTTTTATTTTTACTAATTATTATTGTATCTCTTTGCAATAGTAAAAGTTTGCCAATACACAGTAAAATAGAACTAATATCCAACAATAGATGCTTGGTTAAGTGTTCTCAAACACTTCTAATGGTATGATACAATTTCTAAATGAGGTACAGGCAGGCTTGTTTTATTGTGTTTCACTTTATTATAATTTGTAGATGTTGTATTTTTTTCACTTCATTAATTTTTAAAAAATTTTTAAAATTATTTTTATTTTTTATTATGTTCAATTAGCCAACATACAGTATTGTATTGTTTTTACAAAGTGGAGGTTTGTGGCAACCTATGTCCAACAAGTCTATTGGCACCATTTTTCCAACAGCATTTGTTTACTCTGTGTCTCCATGTCATATTTTGGTAATTCTTCCAATATTTCAAACATTTTCATTAATATTATATTTGTTATGATGATCTGTGATCAGTGATCTTTGATGTTACTATTGTAATTGTTTTGGGGTCCTTTGAGACATACCTGTATAAGATGGAGGAATTAATTGATAAATGTGATGTTCTGACTGCTCCACCAACTGGCCTTCCCCCTTCCTCTCACCTTCTCCTTGGGCCTCCCTATTCCCTGAGACACAAAAATATTAGAATTAGGGCAATTAATAATCCTACAATGGCCTCTAAGTGTTCGTGTGAAGGGAAGAGTTGCACATCTCTCACTTTAAATCAAAAGCTATAAATGACTAATCTTAGTGAGGAAGGCATGTTGAAAGCTGAGATATGCTGAAAGCTAGGCCTCTTGTGCCAAACAGCCCAGTTGTGAATGTGAAGGAAAAGCTCTTGAAGGAAATTAAAAGTGCTACTCCTGTGAACACATGAAGGATAAGAAAACAAAACAGCCTTATTGCTGAAATGGAGAAAGTTTTAGTGGTCTGGATAGAAGATCAAACCAGTCACAACATTCTCTTATGCCAAAGCCTACTCCGGAGCAAGGCCCTAACTCTCTTCAATTCTGTGATGGCTGAGTGAGGTGTGGAAGCTATTTTCAAAAGAAAAGTTTGAAGCCAGCAGAGGCTGGTTCATGAGGTTTGAGGAAAGAAGCTGTCTCCATCACATAAAAGTAAAAAGTGAAGCAACAAGCGCTGATGTAGAAGCTTCAGCAAACTTTGCAAAGGATCTAGCTAATTAATGAAGGAAGTACGCCAAAAAAAGCATTTGCCACATAGACAAAACAGCCTTAATTGGAAGATGCCATGTAAGACTTTCGTAGCTAGAGAGGGGAAGTCAATGCCTAGTCTCAAAGCTTCAAAAGAGAGGCTGACCTTCTTGCCAGGGGTAATGCAGCTGGTGACTTTAAGTTGAACCTAGTGCTCACTTACCATTCAAAAAGTCCTAGGGCTCTTAAGAATTCCACGAAATCTACTCTGCCTGTGCTCTATAAATGGAGCAACAAAGCTCAGATGACAGCTCATCTGTTTACAACACGGTTTACTGAATATTTTAAGCCCACTGTTGAGACCTATTGCTCAGAAAAGATTCCTTTCCAAATATTACTGCTCATTGACAATGCACCCAATCACCCAAGAGTGCTAATGGAGAAATAAAACAAGATTAATATTGTTTTCATGCTTGCCAACACAGCATCCATTTTGCAGCCCATGGATCAAGGAGTAATTTCAACTTTCAAGTCTTATTATTTAAGAAATACATTTCATAAGGGTATAGCTACCACAGATAGTGTGATTCCTCTGATGGATCTGGGAAAAGTAAGTTGAACACTTTCTGGAAAGGATTCATCATTCTAGATGCCATTAAGAATATTCATAATTCATGGGAAGAGGTCAAAATTGAACATTAATAGAAGTTTGTAAGAAGTTGATTCCAACCCTCACTGATAACTTTGAGGGGTTCAAGACTTCTTCAGTGGAGAAGATAAATACAGAGGTGGTGGAAATAGCAAGAGAACTAGAATTAGCAGTGGAGCCTGAAGATGGGACTGAGTTGCTGCAATGTGATGATAAAACTAACTGATGAGGACTTGCTTCTTATGGATCGGTAAAGAAAAGCAGTTTCTTGAGATGGAATCTACTCCTGAGGAAGATGCTGTGAAGATTGTTGAAATGACAACAAAGAATATAAAATATTACATAAACTTGCTTGATAAAGTAGCAGGCAGGGTTTAAGAGGATTGATTCTAATTTTGAAAGAATTTCTACTGTGGGTAAAATGCTATCAAGCAGCATCACATTCTACAGAGAAATCATTCGTGAAATGAAGAGTCAATTGATGCAGCGAGCTTCATTGTTGTCTTAAGAAACTGTCACAGCCACCCAACCATCAAATAACCTGATCAGTCAGCAGCCATCAACATCGAGACATGACCCCCCCCACACACACAATGATTCTTTGAAAACTCAGATGATGGTTAGCATTTTTAAACAATAAAGTAGTTATTTATTTATTTATTTTTACTTTTTATTTTAATTTTTTTAATATTTTATTTATTTATTTGAGACAGAGAGAGAATGAGAGAGAGAGAGCACGAGAGGGGGGAGTGTCAGAGGGAGAAGCAGACTGGGACTCCAGGATCATGACCTGAGCTGAATACCTTCAGTTGCTAAACAACTGAGCCACCAGGCACCCCAATTAAGTATTTTTTAAATTAAGGTACGTATATTTTTTAGACATAAAGCTATTGTACACTTAAGCTGCTACCATGTAGTATAAATATAACTCTTAACATGCACTGGGAAACCAAAAAATTCATGACTTACTTTATTATGATATTCTCTCTGTTGCAATATTTGCTTTATTGCAGCACTCTGGAACCGAATGCACAATATCTCTGAGCTATGTCTGTTTATATGTATACATTATGTATATGTATGAGCAAAGAAATGGTGTGTATATATATATATATAATGCTGGCTGTCTTTAAGTAGGTTGGATCATGGCCAGGGGTTCTAATGTACTTATTTTTGCTTGTCTACAATTTGTTATTTTTTTCTAAAGTGCATAAATTATTTTCATTTAAAGGTGGAACAGCAATAAAAACACAAAAAAGGACAAATACTAAAAATTTTCAGACTTGGGTCTTTAGATATTTTTTTCTTTCATTTATAATATTTAAGTTAATCCTTAGTTAACTTCAGCTAGCTAAATCGTCTCTTGGGCTATTAGGTTTGTTCTGCATTCTCCTCTTATACTACCTCATATCCTTTATATAAAAAGCTATCATTTAAGAAAAAGTTATCATATCATGACATAGTGAAGGGAAACATTCATTTTTAACCAATTTTTACCCTTGGACCATTAAAAACCTTTCCAATTACAGCAGACACAACCCTAAATGTTGATTATTTAGATTTTTTCAAATGAATACACTCTTTGAACATTTAGTTTCCCTTGTATTCTGGGAATGGAGATGTAAGTGGGTGGAGGAAATAGCAAAATCCAGAAAGATACTCAAAGAAGAAAACAAAGCAGTATAAACCTGATCTGTGGTGCTTCAAAAATCAAACTGATCCATGAAAGAAAACCCAGAATGGAATATTCATTTATGGAAAAAATTTCTGATGGATCACTTGCAGCCAGTTAGTCTCCAAAGTTGTTTTAACTTAGATCCTTTTCTGCAAGGTGACTAAGAAGTGTTCTAGGGCCTGGGAGCATGAGTGAAAAAAATACACAGCCCGTTAACTTAGAATGGATCTTGGATGGAAAGTCAAGAGGTCAAGGACAATGATATAGAGATCAATGTGAAGCAATTAGAGATTAAAGCATGGGGTACTTTTAGGGTGAAAGTTTGGGTTAATCAATGTTAGAAGCATCTAAAAGACAGTGAGTGCTGGCTTTTATCCAAGATAGCATCCCAGCCTGCCCCACATGGGGTGGGTCACTTCAGAGTTGCACAGGCCTTGTCTCCACGGAGACAGTGATTGCCACCAGCAGCATCAAGCTCGCAGAGCAGTAGATACCACTATGTATGACAGAACAATAGTTAAACTTTGCAGTTAGCCGGTTTCAGAGTCTTAAACTTTGAACCTATGTGAATTTGTATGAACGCAGCCCATTTAAATGGAATATGGCCTTCAAAGTACAACCAAATCATGTGCGGTACTATTGCCTTCTGACAATCTCTCTTACTATGGGATAATCTTCCATGACTAAGTAAGGAGCTGGCTTGGCTTTCAGTCACACTGACTTCAGGGCAGTACCCTTGTGCTCTGACAGGTTTGCAAGAGGAACCTGGAAGTTAGGATGCCAGACCACCAATATGGATGCCCAACTGAAAGCAGAGATAGGGGTGCCTGGGTGGCTCAGTTGGTTACACATCCGACTTGGTTTCGGCTCAGGTCGTGATCTCAGGGTCCTGGGATGTGGTGCTCAAGGTGGAGTCTGCTTGGGATTCTCTCTCTGCCCCTCCTCTCACTTGTGTTATTCTCTCTCCTTCTCTAAATAAATAAATATTAAAAAAGAAAGAAAGAAAGAAAGAAAGAAAGAAAGAAAGAAAGAAAGAAAGAAAGAAAACAGAGCTAAATAATTGCTTCTTTGAGGTGATTTCAAGGTTCCCCAACAGAACTGTGTGTTTATCAAACCTCCATCTCATAGTATCCTTTTGTTTATAGCAAAACAGACCAAAATACCTGCAACTAGTCTGAGCTGATTTGAAATGACACGCAGGGGAATTCCCAGCTGATTTGCACCAAGTTACATTTTCATACTTCCCTGAGGGCAAATTCTATGACACCTCTCACTGAAATGTTCTAGCCTGCCACATAGAAGGGGGTACTGTTATTTTCATTTGCATATTACACATAAACAAAAGCAATTACCTCAATAGCAACTTACTTAAAGAACTGCCTTAGAAACCTGAAGCACTTTAAGAAAGCTAAATCAGAGCAATATGGATTTTTCCCCCTAATGTAGAAAAAAAGAAAAAAAGAAAAGAAAACAGCGGGGGCTGAAATATGTGACAAACAATTTGGAAACAGCTGTGCTGATTGCAATAGGCTCCCAATAATATACTGCTTGTATTCTCTTCTCAGTTTGATTTCTTAACTCCAGGAACTACTGAAAAGATACAAAACATTTTCTCATGGCAAGCTGCTTTTACTGTGATCAATTACCTTCCTCCTATATGCTGTGCTGTGGTTAGAGTCACACGATTAATGTCTAACTAAGGGGGGTCTGAGGTATGCCTTTCTTTTCTTTTCTTTTCTCTTTTTCTTTTCAAAAACCATCTTAGAATTGAAAAGTGTAGAAAAGGAATTCCAAATATCAATAGCAAATGATTAATTTTCTGACAGCTACAGACAATACTGAAAAGGAAATTAACTATAGAATCATGCAGAATTTGTGAAATATTCTGTAATTTCAATATGTTTGAAGCCCTGGCAACCAGATTCTTCAGAATATAAATCTCAAATTTTGTTATCAATTTTTTTTACAATCACATTTTATGACCACTAAATCATTCACAAATATTTATTAAGTGCTACTAAGTAGTATTGAGTAGTAATCCTAATATTTTTTGGTGATTTTATGTATTTTTTACATTTAAAAATATCATCTGGAATGTGTTTTTACATAAGTTATAATGGTAGAGTTATACTTTCTCTTCTGTCTTTTTATAATTAGCCAGCTACATGGCCCAACTTCATCTCCTTTCCCATTTTTCACTGAATTGTAATGCTACTTTAAGCATTTAATACATGTGCATGCATGTCCACAGACACACATCTGTTTATTTCTGGCTGTTCTATTTTGTTCATTTGACCTGTCTATTCCTATACTGCTACCACATTGCAATAATCACAGTAATTGTATCATTCTATTAATCCTTTTTTTTCAGGACTGCTTTAGACATTATTGTAACTCATTTATTCTTCCATATGAAATGTTAATAATTTTATCCAATTTCAGAAAAAGAGTGGTCATATTGTTTGGGGGAATTGCATTACATTTTAAAATTAATTTGTGGAGAAGTAGCATTTTTAATATTGAGCTTTCTTAAGCAAGAATATAGTATATCTCTTCTCTATTAAAATTTTATAATTCCTTTACTATAGGTTCTGAGCATTACCTGTGTGTGTGTTTTCAATTGCCCACTTGCTCCAGAGCAGCAGTCAGTTGCTTGACTGAGTCTGAGTTCTTGCTTTGTTTCCTATGGGAGTCTTCAACAAGCCATGTGATGAGTTTACCATCTCTGAGGGTTAAGATTAGTATTTCCTGGGCTCAATTTCATGGTCCTGCTTCTGGTTAGCTCTTTAAACAAGTTCTTTTACTCATTTGTGGTATGCCTCTATCAACTTCTGATCCCATTTTGCCCTCTCACCCTTGCTACGCATCATTTGGTAAGCTGTATATTTAGTTCTTTGATCAGTCTTTCTGGCTCTCAATCATTTCTGCCTCTCTTTTCTAATGAGCCACAAAGTGTATTCAGAGATACTTCCAGCTTGGGAGAAAATAGACTGTGCCGAGCTCTCTTCCGATTCCAGGCACTTTAATTCATAGTCCTCCAACAGACAATAGACTACATCTTACTGATTGCCTAATAAAATGAGGAGAAATTGCTCTCTGAATGTGCTATAATTGGATCATGTCTTTGCTCACATGGCATTCAATAGGGATCCAGGGCGATTTAAGGTTTTTTTTTTTTGTTTTTTTTTTTTTTTTTAGTCTCTTCATTAGAATGAAAAAGATATAAACCATAGTTAGGACATTGGAAACTTTCCATTCCTGTGATGAGTGGTTGAACTACCAATTCAGATTCCACATTTATGGGATCCTTTTACATGTCAGTTGGGGTACTTGGTGTTCTCACAGATACTATCTGACTATATATCAATCTGAGCTTTTCAAAGAATAGCTATGAGCCCACCCATTTGAAATTTTTAAAAAAAAGGCTATAAAAGCTTAAGTCCATATATTAAAACGACCACAGGAAATAACTCAGAACAAAAATAGTAAAATAAATGTAGCAGGCATCATTTACTGAGTTTTTACTATGTATGTTGTAAACAGTTTATGATTGTTGACTTTTACAACAACTGTGTGTGGTATATATAATTATTCCCATTTTATAGATGAGGAAAACCTGCTTGGGAAGGTACCTTCCCCAAGGCTGCACATTGTGAATGACAGAAGTAGAAATTGGATCTTTATTGACCAAAGTTTGTTTTCTTTTAAGTACAGTATTCTGCTTCCATTCACCCTCACCCTTTACAGAATTATAAGACGTTTAGAGAAATTGATTACCTCGTTTTAGAATGTAAAACATATTAGAAATGGCAAAATTGAAAGAGCTGAGAGACTTTGAGAAGTGCAAAAATTTAGAATTGAAAATTTAGAAGAATAGAAAACTATTAAAAAAAAAACCGCCCCCCCCACACACACCAAATGAATAACATGGAGACATTGAATGAAGAGAAAAATAGTTCTATATGTCCCCCAATAATTTCTTTTTTTTAATAATTTTTATTTTGTTATATTAGTCACCATACAGTACATTCCCAGTTTTTGATGCAATGTTCCATGATTTGTTATTTGCGTATAACACCCGGTGCACCATGCAATATGTGTCCTCCTTAATTTCTGAAGTTATTACTGGATTATGGCATTAAATAGGGTTAAATTATATTCATTCTATTCTGCTTTAAAATGTTGAGAAAGTTTCCCAGAGAATTTTAGAGATAGAAAGGATACTTATGGATCAACATGTTGAGCTGACTTTACAGATATAAATTGAGGTTGAGAAGGTTTCAGAGTTGACCCAGACAAGTGCTGGTCCCAGGCAGAGGTAAGCACAGACCTTTGTTTTCCCAACTCTTGGCTCAGGAGGCTGACAACTCCTCCTGGCTTCTGCTCCTAAGAACACTTAGTAACACTTTCCATGAAGCCTCCCCTAAAAATGGATATTGTTATTGTTGAATTAGATATCTAACTTTAACTTATCTATTATATCAATTACATCTTTTTGTTCAATAAATTAGGTATTAGATAGATGATTGCCTGATCATGGTCTAGTTAGAGTGACAGAGAAATAAGACAACACAGAAAGTTCAGTGATAGAAGGAGTGTTCAAGGAAAAATGGGAGCTCAGAGGACCTCTAATGCAACTGGGATTTAGAAAGAATCCAGCAGTTTCCAAGACAGGTGTTCTTGACTTCAGTCTTGATGGATGCCTAGGAGCCAACCAGGCAGATGAAGGAAGAAATGGCATTTCAGGCAAAGACACAGAATTTATCATCACATGGAGTCTATAGAGAAATATCAGATACCTTAGTTTAATTAGGCAGTAGTCAGCAAACTACAGCCAACCCGTGGACCTAATCCAGCCTACTACCTATTTTTATAAATAAAGTTTTATTGGAACATAGCCATGTTCATTTGTTTACATGGAGTGTTTGGCTGCTTTAATACTACAATGACAGAGTTAAATAGTTGCCACAGAGACCATATGGGCTTGTAAAACCTAAAATATTTATCAACTGATGATTTATAGGGAAAAAATTGCAGAACTTTGGGTTAGAGTAGATAGAGGCAAAGAGGCAGATTATATACTGATGATCCATGGGCTTTATCTGAATGCCATGTTTTATTTGGCCTGTACATTGTCCTTTTGTTTATTTAAAAGAAATATGAAATACTGTCAGCATTTAAAAATTAAGAGATTTCACATAAAGATCCAGATTCCTAGCTTCCCTTGAAAAATCAATTCTGGACCTAGTTTTCTGCATGGCAAGAATTAGAGCTGAGTAGGAGCAGCCCCTTTCAGATGACATGAGCTCTCCATTTTCTTATTGTCCTTCCACTCCCAGCCTACCTCACTCATCTGTCTACTTCAGCCCTTAGGAATCTAAGTTGACAAATTCCAGAAGAAGCTGGAGATAAAGGGAGGGGTGATTTAAAAATATCTAGGAATGCCTTGTTGTGGAGTTTGGACTTGATCCCGAGTGCCAGGAACCACTGAAGTGTTTGAAATAGCCCAGTGACCTCACAAGATTGGCCTTCTAAAGAACAAGACTCTGGTAGCAGCAAGAAAAATGGACTAATGGAGAGAGAGATCCGAAGCAGTGAGGCCAGTTTAGAGGCGCTGAAGAAGTCCAGGAAAAGATAGAGGAAGGACTTAACTTAGTATCAGAGGGAAGGTAAAGAAGAAATGAATATTAGGAATATTTGCATGGCAGCCAATAGCATAGCTGGGACTGAGATACAGTAGGAGATATTAGATTGAAAAAAGCTAGCTACTACTGTTCTTGCTGGAATGGTGTGGGGAAGAGCATTAACACCCACCATTTCCTGAACCCACTTGGATATTTTCAACAGAGTCCTAAAGTCAAGAAAGTAGGCCCTACTTTGTGTGGCCTACTCATCAACATGTATCAAGACACCTTATGCATCAGGAACTTTAGGAATGACAAATGTTGAAGTGGGGCAGAGAAACTCTGGAAGAGACTCTAGAAAGCATGAGGTCAGTGGCCATGGCCTTGCATAATAGACAGAAGCAGAACATCAGGGTGGTTGAAGGGAGAAATAGCTTTGTCAAGAGCCTTGGGATCCAACGTGCATTCCAGTTTTGGAAAGTTAGTAGAGAAATAGGGGCTCAAAGACAGTACTGAATCCATGTGCTTCTTCCTACTTGTTTGTAATTCTATCTTTAAAACCAATGGTGCTTCTGATGGTGGGAGACAGCCTGCCTCAGGACCAACGTGGCACTGTAACAGGAGACATACCAATCTTCTCTGCCTCCCTGATCATTTCTTGCCTGCTGGAAAGCCCCTTAGGAGCCTTCTAATAAGGATCTATTCCCATCTAATAGTAAGGAGTATCACTATAGAGAATTGAAATGCTACTTTCATTTATAAATGGAGAGATTCTCTCAAAATAATTATTTGACAGAAAAAAAAAAAAACAGGTAAATAGAATTTCCTATAGATTTTGGCCCAGTGTTCTCCAAATGGAGAATGAAAGACACAGAAGTTTTAGGCCATTTCTCTGAGGAGAAGAGAAATGGCAGTTTCCATGGAGCTTCATGAAAGGGGGACTCATACCATGCCACCCTACATTTTGAAAATTGTGATATCTTCCCCAATCAAGTCCATCATAACAGTGAAAAGAATCTTTACAAGAGAGAAAGGATTTTTCCTCAACAACCCACAAACTTCTATCTAATTCATTCATCATAGTTGCTGAGGCAATTTTCTAAGCCCTATAGTTTATTAATGTTACAGAGAGCTGTTGAAGAATGTCCACAAGAAGTATCTGGAAGACAAGAGGAAAAGCAAGGAGGTTAAAAAGGAAAACTAGAAAATGTTGTCACTGTAAAGATTACAGTTTCTGAAGCAAAGTCCCAGACAATACTCAGTATTTGAGAGAAATTGTGATAAATGCTCTAAGCAAGTAATTTTGTTTGTGTATGAAGAAAAAAAGAAAGAAAACACATTTCCAAAGAGGAACTAATATTTAGAAAGGAAGCTTACTCAAAGCAAACCAGAACCATTATGCTTGTCTGATGAAAACAGGATTTTCAAATTAGCAAAAATTTGCATTTTATACATAATGCACACACATTTTCCACACACAACATTCAAATATTAAAATCTTTACAGAACCTTTTATTTAGTGTAATGCATGTGTACAGTATTTTGCATTGTCCCTGACAAAAATTCATCTTATGGTGTCATGCTGTGTCAATCCTGAGGAAAGTCATACAAATCCTTATTTTACCAAGACAATAGCTTTGGGTAAAAGGATAAACTAGTCCTCTTTAATCTCTACTAACCTCCGGCTGACTCCAGAGGGCTACTCACTATGGGAGAGGTTTGGGGAAGAATTGAGGTGAAGCACTTCTAAGAATGACCTTTTCTTTCCCAGTATCTCAGCAACCTATGGTCCCATTAACAGAAGAAGACAAATAATAGCATTTTCAGTGTGTTTTACTGTTAATAAGGAGCCCATCTAATTAAGTTTTCACAAAAGTTGCACCTATATTTTGTTGATGACAGCAATGCAGGCCAAATAAGTCAAGTAACTGTCCAGGATCATTAGGAAGTGGCAGTGGTGGGGCTTCAACCCAAGCAGTCTTTGGGTCACTTCATGCCCTTCCCACTGACCCCCTTGTCACAGCTGTGCTTTGGCCATGGAATAACAATGAGGCTGAGGAAACCCTTCTTCTTCTCAGTGGCTCCTGTGTCCGGAAGTCAGGACATGATCCCTTGGCTTATTTGCATGAAGATCCTTCTCTTGTAGGACCTCTTTCTTTTGACTTCTATTCTAATTACCTCACTTCAAATTTACCAAACATCTGAGCAGAGGCTCTTTTACTAAGTTCTGCCATTTTCTAGCTGAGGAGTCTCGGGCAAATAGCTCAACCTTCCTTAGCCTTAGTTTTCTCATCTTAAATTAAATGGGGGTAAGAAGTGTCTATTACAATTGTTGGGAGGACTGAATGTGATGATGTATGTAAATCACTTACTACATAACATAATAAACACTCAATAGATAGTCAAATTTAAAAAGAAATTAGTAGAAAGTGGTAATGCACAAGCTCAGGTGAAGAATATTTACTTCGGCAATTAAACTGTGAACTGCCAGGAAAACAGGCCATTATTTATTTAACATACCTGTATTTAATATATTTTATGTATTTAATTTAATGTAGTCTGTATTCTACCCCGGGTCTCTCCATTAATATGTGTTAATCACTTCTACGCACTACTTTCTAAGGAAAACACTATTTTCTGTTTGTGATCTCTTAGAAGTAGCAAGCTCTTGTTTAGAATGTGAGAAACTAGGGAGCAGAAAATATTTCCCTAAACAGATGGATGAGGGTGGAAGGTTGGAGGATAAAAGGATAGAGAGAATACCATAATAATTTGCTCTTTAATACTCATTGTTAGTGAGATGGGAATATAGTGGAGTATAGAGAGCTATTTGAGTCACTTAAATGGATTATTTCTGTTAGGCCAATCATTTTCTGAACTGTGAAATTATTTTCTGAACCGTACCTTGGTGGTATCAGTTATATTACATAAAATAGGAGGCATTTAGTCAACACTCATTTTACAGATAGCATTAATCAGGCCCAAGGAGTATGTTCAAATATGTCTTTGCAATGTCATAGTCAAACTATTTCATTTTCTCCAAGATTATTATATTCAAAATTTCTTCTTGTATAATTAATCAATAAATCGAGCTCAGTTAAGTATTTTTCTTTTGCCAAAAAGGTTTAAACAGACACAAATACCAGCAGCAGAGGAGATTCACTGTAAATGTTTTACTAACTAAATCCCTTTTGAGTAAATTCATGACTGCTTTTGCTTTCCTCTGGGTCATCTGCATGTAAAGAGGTCACTTTTTTGGTGATATCATCAAAGGAAAAAGGTAATATTCTTCATGGGGAGAACACTGAGAAATAAATGGTCTGTCCACTCAACTCATCAGTTAATGGACAATCATTAATCAAGCTTGATAGCTCATTTGATCTTTATAAACTATTCACTCAATAAATACATATTGAGCATCTACTAGTGCAAGGACCTGTGCTGAGTGGTGACAATATGTTGATGAGGAAAACAGACATGGTCATTATCCCTGTGGAGTTTACGAAATAGTAGAAGATAATAAACAATGAATGAGTAAACAAGTTAATATATAATTGCAAATCATGATAAGTGCTAATGATCAGGGTACAGTATTTAGAATTGCCAGTATTAAATATAAACAGTCTTTAAAAAAGTATTCATTTGTTGATCTAAAGCTCATACTCAGGTGAATTGTCTTTTTGCTCTGAACATCCATTTATTTGGGGGAAAAGTAGTGATTCTTATGGATAAGAGCACAGAGCTATTCCTCTTATCGCAGAAGTTAAGATAAATTCTTTCTATCTTGACAATTACCATGGAATTTTTCAGATAATATCCATTGTATTAATTATAATGCAGCTCATGGGGAAAAATGATCTGAGATTAGCTTTCAGGTCATGAGTTGAGTTCATTATATGAAACTCTTAGAGAAAACAATGAAATTCTGATTTACAGCTCAATTTTTAACTTGCTCATCTGAACAAATTTTAAAAATAAATTCATGTTCCAATACATTTTTTGAATACAGACTTTGCTTATGTATATTTCTTTGGAAATGCTCTTACCTAGGATTATTTATCAGTTAATAGCCTAAAACAAAATCTGATAGGATGATTATGATATGATAATTAATAATTCAGAGATTAGTGATGTCAAACTAACCTTAACTACATAGTTTATTTCTCCAGCCTCTTGCTGTCTCTTGAAATCTGAATATTTTATCCAGTGTATTTGCTGTACCTCTCTGATTCATATCAATTGCAAATTTGACAAGCCGGTGATCTGTCCCTAGATCTGTCATTGATAAAAATATTAAATAGAATAAGCCTGTGAATAGACCTCTCTGCCAAGCTACTAGAAATATTGACTTTTATTGCTACTTAAATCAATACCTAATTATTTAATATTGCTTACATTTAAGTTTTCCATATTAGTCCCAAGTTTCTGAGGAGAGGCCAAGTGCCTTACAAAAATCCTAAGAAAATTTAGTAGGGATTAAAAATAATCCCTGCATTTGGGTCAAAAAATTCTAATTCACTTTTGAGGATGTAGAAGCAAACTCACTCACAGGAGAGAAACTAGGATGATGAATGGAATTAGAACTATGTCTTATATAGAACAGAAGTAGGGATTTGCAGAGGAGAAAACTAATTCCTTCTGGTAGTTTTATTTTTCTAATATATAAATGGCCTTATTTTTTCTAATACATAAATGAATGGTGTTCTTCTTCAACACAATATTAGTACATCTTACAGCTTTTTCAAAGGAAACCAGAGCTCTGGGTTTTTATGTTAATTCTCTTGATTTTTTAAATCTGGGCAATAGATTCAGATGTTTCTTAAAAAAAAACAAAAAAACAAAAAAACAACAAAAAACACAACACTTTGCCAGTCATCACTGGGGAGTTCCAACAAAACCAGGCTGCTAGTTACTATATGATTCCCAAAGTTAGACCAGGACCATTGGCTTGAAGATACAGGGAATTAGTTAAGAGATGAGTAGAAGGAAGAACTCACTGCTCCTCAGTTATTCTGCCTTCCCAACAGATCATGAGTTCTGGGTAGACTGACCTCCTGCTGGTCATATTGGAAGACAGTTCTATCTGCAACTGGACTGATTGATCTTTAATGCCTTGGCTCACTCTGAGAGTCTATGGTTCCAAATAAATCTTTCCCTGGGGTTCAGAGAAGGGGCTCAATGGTTGGAAGGTTCTTGAAACTGTTTATTGGAGAGGTAGGATGCGATCTCCATTTTGCAAAATAATTACCATTTGGAGATAGAAGGCTTGGGAAAGAATTCCTGACTGATAAAATAATAAACACAAAAGAGTAAAGGTAGAAATGAAGGTAGCCTCAGATGAGAATGACAATGAGAAGATTCTAATGGGATAGTTGGTTTATGGCAATTAAACCTGGGGTCTCAAACCAGCTGCCTTCAGTTATATTTGGCCATCAAACTGTTTAAAATTAAAATTGAACCTAAAGTACTTTAGGCATGCACCCTTCACTTAGCCACTGATCCCACCATTTCTTGTATTGTATCCTGTTCTATCACAAATTTACATTACCTGCCTAGTCCCCAAAGTAGTTAGAACTCCCCTGCTCCTGCCCTGCCAACAGCAATAACTTGTAACTTTTGTAAATGTATTTTCCTGAGTCAAATACATGGTCCATAAATTTAATACCTCTTAAAAATCATTATATGATTAGGAATTTGGAACTTCAAATAAAAAATAATCTAAATAGCAAACTGGGGGTTTGGTTTGAAGGTAGAGGAAAATTTCATTTGTATTTTTGGAAGTTCACATATTGGGTAATATATATCTTATATTTAGCTGGTTTGTTAAGTTGTCCCCATGGTTTGGGAACCTGGTGCAACTTTTCTACAAACCTGGACACAACTCTGAACAGGGTATTAGGGCTTTAGCAGGTCTGGTTGAGCCTGTTCTGTTCTGAAACAACAAGCAAGTTTCTAAATTATCAGTCAAGCAGCTGGATGCTTGGACAAAGATTTCAATTTTCAATCAGTCACTCTGGCATCAGAGACACACACATTCCTAAGGTCTACTCTCATAATTTAAAATCAGGTTTTGCTGTGACAAAAATACCTGTGCTTATATATGCCTTTTACAAGCATCCTTCCTTTGGATCCTCACTGCATATCTGTTCATTCATTCATTAGATGGAGACTTACTAACAATAGAAGGCCAGAATATAATGGTAAACACAACTTAAAACCTCTATTAGGTAAGCAGAGGAGATCATTTATTTCCATTAAGAAGGCATTTATTACTTAAATCATTTTTATTACCGACGTAAAACAAAAATATACTATCTGCTTTAAAGATTAAGGCAATGCAAAGTATATAGAACAAAATGTAGAAGACATTCCCTTATATTTATGTGCATTTATACACAAATGTTATTTTTTTGCATAAATGATAGTATACGATATGTATTTTCCTGAAACATTATTTTGTAACTTAAAATTTTGTAACTTAGAGATTTTTCCTATGTCACCTACTTTTTAAAGGCTCCAAAGTTTCCCCTAGTTTATATCTAGTACAATATATTTAATCTTTTCCCTATCAATAGACAGACATTTTGGCTCTTTACATTTTTGTTGTCATTCTACTGATATACTGTATAGGTATCCTTATCTACATAAGCAAATATTTACTGAGGTATACCATTAGAAGTAGTTTTACTGGGTGCATTTAAAATTTTGGGTGATAGAGACAAAAAGTGTGTAAGAATGCTTGATTTTCTTCATTCTTGCCAACACTGATCTAAACATGAGTAAACTTTAAATCTTGCTAACTGGATAGATGAAAAATGTCTCATTTTAATTTGCATTTTCCTGTTTGTAAATAAACATATTTTACTTGACTATATGTATTCTGTGTATATATATATATATATATACATATATATATACACACAGATACAGAGAGATCTATAAATCATTCATATTTTTGTCCAATTTTCTATTGTATTTTTCACATTGATTCATAATTCTTTGCGTATTTAAAATGCTAATTGAATATTGTTGCAATTATTTTCTTCTAGTCTATCATTTGTTTTCTAACTATTTCTGCTGTTATTTACCTTTCAAAATTTTGTGTAGTGAAATTGGTTTTTCACTTTGTTTTTAAATTTTGAATTTTATTTAGGAAGACCATTAACATTCCAAACTTATAGAAATGGCTCCTAATATTCTCATAGTTTTTTCTTAACATTCAGCTCTGAAACCCATGTAGAGTTTCTTTCTAGGAATGAATTAGGCATTTAACTTTTTTCCCCAAAGGAATAGCCCATTGCCCCACACTATTTATTAAAACATCCAATCTGTTGCCTTTATGTTGGAAGGACATTTTGGCTTGGCTTTCACATTCTTTCCCTCATAAGTGAAAATGTGCTGCTTTTCCATCTTCTGAAATTGAATGTCACTGTGGTCAAGTCCAAGGCCAACCTGATTATTTCTGCTCTTGTAAGTGACTTGGATTTTCTGCCTAGGTGCCCCCATAATTCTTTCTTTAAACTCGAAATTCATTAAGTCTGCCAGATTATCTCTTGGTGTTGATGATTCCAAATGAAATTTTTCTGGCATCCAGTGAGTTCTTTAAGTCTTTCAATCCACATATTACATAATTTCAGGGAAATATTGGTTTATGTTTTAAAATATTTTCCATGTGCTTTCTTTAAAATCACCCAAATGTCTGCCATCTATTTCCATCATATTCTTTATAATCATTATTATATCTTTGTTCTATTCTACTTTGTTTTGTGCTATTTCAAGTCTGTTTTTTGTTTCTCTGACAGTGTTTTCAGAGTTCATTCTATTTTTGCTGCTTGTAAAGTGTCTTTTATATCTTTAGTGATTTTATTTATCTCTCCAGCTTTTCTCCTGAGCTCTGCCAGCACACTTTTAATCTCCCTTGATTATTTTCTCTCTTCGTTGAAATCCTGAATTATAAATATAGATATAGATGTAGATAGAATCTGTATTGGCCTTCATGATAACAGAGAATTCCTCTGTCTAAACTTTTCTGTAGTTCTTTGGTAAATTTGTTTGGGGATTATGGAACTCTTCTTTGTCTTAAATTTAAAAAAAATATATTTTGCAGTTCTGATGAATATGTCCCCTGCCCTCCTTTTTGATTATTACTCATCTTTAAAAGAGACTTGCTATTTATCAAAGAATAGTACAGGGATGCGAGGTAAGGAATGAAATAAAGTTGAATAAGCTATGGCTGACTGAAATTTTAATTTGGGTTTTGTTCTGATTATCTATTGTTGCATAACATCACCCCAAAACTTAGTGGTTTAAATGAATAATCAGTTATTTTGTTCGCAAATCTGCAAATTGGGCAGAGCTCTGTAGGTTCAACTCATTTCTGTGGCACCTGGTATCAGCTGGGGCAGCTGGAATGGGATTGGAGGGTCAGCTTCAAGGATGGATCACCCACCTATCTGGGAAGTCTTGCTGGCATCCTTCCCTCCCCAGGTAGTACTCTCCATAGACCAGCTTGACCATCTCACAGCAAGGGGGCTGGGTTCCAAAAAGGAGTGTCCCAAGGGACAGGAAGTGGAAGCTGCTGATTTCTTAAGTCCCAGGCTTAGAAACTGGCACAGCATCTCTTCCTCTGTCTTCTGTAGATCCAAGGGGGAGGGAACATAGACTTTATCTCTCTATGAGAGGAATGCCAAAGAATTTAGAGGCCACGTTTTAAAACTGCCACAAGTTATTTGTCTTAAGCATCTGTCATCAAATCTGTTTCTTTTCTGCTGGGAATACATCTTTTTGCCATCCATGGCATTCAAATTGAGGTGGCATAGAAAAAAGATGTATAAGTTATTAGATGAATTATGTTTTGATTTGGAAATTGCTGCCCCCCCCCATTCCTATCCCCAGAGCAAATCGCCTCTGCAGTGTTCTAGCTAGAAAACTAGAATGTGGGTCAGCATGATTTCTACTCATCTGTCATTTTGAAAGGTCAGACTATTTACCCCATTTTTCCCCTGGCCCAGTTACCTGATCTTATCTGTTCTCTACACAACGGAATATTGGCTGGTCCTTTCAGTAAGTGATCTGCTCTCAGGTCTGAGAGAAACCAACTTGGCTTGGCATATTTCCATTTCTTGTTCAAGATTTCACATAATTGACAGCAATACTTCATACTTAAATCTTTCATAGTTTATGGTTTGGAACTGTGGCTATTTCTGTTTCATGGACTACAAAAAGTTTCTCTCTATTTTTCAATGTTTTTCATAGTTTTGTTTTGAGGGAGGCTAGTAAAATAATTTATCCTGCTGTCTTAAGCAGAAGCTCCATGTGAACTTTAGAATCATCCTAAAAATATCTGTTGGGATTTTAGGAGGGAGATTACACTGAAGGTATAAATTATTTGGGGGGAGAGTTGAGTATGTAACAATATTGAATCTTCCCATCCTATTTCATAGCAGGTCCCCTGATTTATTGAGGTGGTCTTTTTTGTCCTTCACTAAAGTTTTGATTAGTCTTCTCAGATATCTCACAGGTTTATTATTTGGGGCTATTCTAATGATTTTAGATTTTAAAATGCTAATGTGACAAATAATTTTCCCATTACATTTTATTTTATTTTATTTTTTTAATGTTTTTTTATTATATTATGTTAGTCACCATACAATACATCCCTGGTTTTTTATGTAAAGTTCGATGATTCATTAGTTGTGTATAACACCATTACATTTTATCATCAGTTATTGCTGAAGTCCGGGAAAGCTGTTGATTTTTGTGTGTTGATCTTCTGTCCAGCCAAATTTCTGAGCTCTCTAATATTTTGCCATTTGAGTCTCTTTAATTTTCTTAAAGATTTATTTGTTCATTTGAGATCGAGAGAGAGAAAGAGAGAGAGGGAGGGAAAGGGCAGAGGGAGAGAATATCCAAGCAGACTCCTATGAGCACAGAGCCTGCAGTGCGGTGCTCAATTCCATGAGTCATGAGATCAGGACCTGAGCTGAAACCCAGTCGGACGCTTAATGCATTGAGCAACCCAGGTGTGCCCCAAGTCTCATATTTTTAAGTAAACAATCATATCATTTTTTTTCTATTGAAAATTTTGTTTTGATTTTCATATTTTCAATTTCTGTGGTTTTACTTTTTATGTTTCAACTCATCCCTGTTTTATGGATATAAACAGTCTTTTGTATCCATCTTAGCAAATAACATGTTTTGGGCTTTGGTTTTCTACAAATTTATTTCCTCACAATATTGGTCTTACCTGCTTTCATAATTTATGTTTTCAGTGCAATCTCACATCTAAAATCTCAATGGATTTATATATTTTTTTAATTTTTAAAAAAGAGTTTATTTGAGAGAGAGAGAGAGCACATGAGAGAGAGGACAAATGGTGGAGAGGGAGAAGTGGGCTGCCCATGGAGCAGGGAGCCCGATGCAGGGCTCAATTCCAGGACACAGGGATCGTGACCTGAGCCAAAGGCAACTGCTTAACCGACTGAGCCACCCAGGTGTCCCAACAGATTTATATTATTTAAGAGTAGGACAGATAGGTATACTAAAGCTGCTATCTTGATGAAATCAGAAAGCAGACTTGAAGAGGGTGACTGACTAATAAAGTTAGTAAATGACAGAGTCATCATCTAGACTCCCAGACCAGTCTTCACTTCTCCATGGAAAAGTAGAACACACTATCCACACATGAGGTATGTTCTAGATTAAAATTTTTTTCCACCAAAACATTTACCAGAATTACTAATAAAAAGAAAATTGAATGCATGCATGTATATATTTTTCTACGTTTCGTAACTTTTTCTTATAAACATGCTAATGAAAAGGCTAAAAGTAGACTGCTATAAGAATAGATAATGCCTAAGAATCTAAATGGTCAACAGACACATAATTACGAACTTACTCACTTAGAAAATATCTGATGTCAATAAAGACAGAGTAGGCAGGTAAAAATGGGGATGGGGTTAAAGATAAAAAAAGATAAATTTCTGAACATACTAGTGTTAAACTTGAAATCGAATTTGACCATTTAACTGCCATTCTGGTAGTAAGCTGTTTGGCACAGGCTTCAGAATTTGACTTCCATATGTCCAATTTGAATTAATAAGCATCTTTAGAAAAATCAGATTTATCTACATTATGATTCTGACAATACAGAATGATGCCAGAAATTAGGTAGTCTGCTTTTAAGTGTATAATTTCACTGGCAGTCATTCCACTATCTTTTGAAATGAGAAACTCTTACAGTTAACCAATGAAGAACAAACTAAATAGTGAAAAAATTTCTTCCTTTTCCCTTCAGCACTGTCTGTCATTCTGGCAATGAAAAAAAAAGATGTATTTGAGGACCTCTGGATCAGGAAAATTGATAAGAGCTCCCAACTTCTTTCTCATAAACAACCGATATTTTAAAGCTATTAACACAGGAGCTGGGCATTCAAAGACAGTTCATTTATCATCCAATAGCTGGCGAGGGTGTCAGGCCTTGCAGTCAGGCTCTGAAAAATGGGCCCTGAGTTCACCCTCTATAGCTGAACAGCTGCTCCTTCCCAAAGTTTTAATCAGATTCCCTGAGCATTACATGCCCAATAAGGCAGAGCCCACATAAAACTTGCAATAAGCCTGCCATGTAAATTCATTATGGAGCCCAAGTAATATACACAGATTATATTCTTCAGGCCAAGAGAGCACTTTTAATTTAGACCAAAATTATGATTGCATATTGACTTGGCCCCTTGTTCCCTGGAAAAATTTTTTTAGGAAAAATTTCAGAGTTGATCACCTGAAATAAAAGACAGTGTCTCTGTTGTTCAGAATGAAGTCAGGCTTAAATACATTGGAGAGAAAATATGCCTGAGGACAAAAGAATCTTAACCCAGAGCTCCTGAAACTACAAAGTTTTATCTTTTTGTTTAGATGCACTTCCCTCCAGCCTCTTAGGTGAGAGCCATAGGCTTCTTCAGACACTAAAGGAAGTTTATGACCTCCTCCCCAAAAGTTCAATGTGTAATGTTTTAGATAATGTTATTCATAGAAGCCAGTTTAACAACCTTGAAATCCACCCTCACATGAGGCTAAAATCATAATTGGTTCTTCTCATAGATGGCTTGTCACAGATGAGCCTGGTATCTAGTTATGAACTATTCCCTGCCACTAGGCCACTGTCCTGGGAATGAATGCCACTGGTCACAACATAGAGAAGAAGAGGAAATCAGTATTAATCCCCCCACCAGATATTAAAGGACATTAGGATAGAGATGAATGGTATTCATGTATGGTGACAAAAGTATAATGTATCAATCAGATGAAGGATTAGTTATTGAAGAATCTAGAAGAATCACAAAATCAAACACTGTAAGTGATCATTCCAGCTTTATGTAAAGGGGAGAGAGCAAATTTTAGTTATTCTAACAAACTATGAGTAGTTCTAAGTTATTCTAAATGTTGGTATGGATTTGGGGGTAGTTGTCAAGCATTTCAAAATTTAAAGGTCAATCAGAAAAAAAAAAAAATCCCTGTTGTCTGAAAGATGCAGATAAACATCTGAGTCATCCATCTATCAGTCACCTGTCCCCATGCTCACCATACAACCCTCTGGATATTATTTGCCTTTATATGCAGGTTTGCCTATAGGAAAGACTACTTTTATCATATGATCTTTGGGGTAGTTGAGATTCTAGTGAGAGTATTTTCCTGTGGTGAATTACTAAAGTAGATGCTGACCATGATTCTGTTTCCTAAGTAGCTTGGCTATGGAAAGAAAATGAGCTGATCATGCCGGCATCTATATTCTAGTGATTGGGTCAGTCATTTCTTGGTGTTTATTATGTCAGCATCCTGCTGTCCACTTCTGCCTCAGCGGTACTTTGCTTAGTACAAGTCACTTTCTTACTACATGGCTGGTCATCCTGGACTCACACTAGAGAATATCACCAAACCTTTCAATGTAGAAAGCTAAAATTTCAAACAGAGGCTAAAATGATTAAGGAGCTACCTATGACTTAATGACAGAATATAGCAGAAGACAGAAATAACTTTTCAACTTTCTCTCAAAACTGGCTTGTTGCCTAGAATATCAGTTCAAATTTACTTGTGTACACAAAGGACAATTTTTAAGGCATCTACATCTTACAGCATATCAACAACTGGTAGGGCAGAAAATGTCCCCTGTTGTCCACTCCTGGAGGTAAACTCTCCTAAGGAATTAGAGAGAACTGAACAGATGGCATCCTAGTGTAGATCATAAATCTGACAATAAGAGAACATGAGGTAAGCAGAATAGAAAGTAAGAGAAACTAGGAAGACAATAGAAAAGATGAAGGACAGCCTCTAGAGAGAATATGATGAGTTCCACAACTGGAAGCACTACAGCTACTAAGGCAAGAGCCTAAAATCTCAAAAAAAAAAAAAAAAAAAAAAAAAAAAAAAGTGGAGGGACTCCAGGGAAGATACTTTATCAGCTTCCTAAAATATAGGAATCCTTTGCACAGTTTGAAATTATTGAAGACTCTCCAGAATTTCATACTACATATGAATTGATTTCAACATTTCTAATCTAAATTAAAATCTGTTGTCAGACTCTTCTGTACCATTTTGAGAAACATTCTGAAGAACATGGCTACTTGAGTGAAAATTGGATTACGTTAATAAACAGGTCTTTAGCCATCTCCACTTTCTCTACATAACATCATCTCTCCCTCCCCTATCATTTAGTGTCCACTGTCTTTGAATATTGTAGAGGATAATAGAGTGCTTGGTTCACCTTATTTTACCCTTCTCCATTAATAGTCATTGTAGTTATTGTCACAGTCATTCCTTATTAAATTTATGATTGTTTCAATTTTTTTGCTCACCACTCCTCGTCTCCCACTTCTTTCTGAGTTCAGTTTCCTATTTCTATTACTGATTATCCATGAGCGGTAAATTCTGTCTACCTGAACATATCTTTATTTCATTCTTACCCTTGAATGATATTTCACAGTTGAATTTTGAATTTAGGTTTTTGGTTATTTTCCTATTATAATTTGTACTTATTATTCCATTGTCCTCTGGTAGCTATTATCATTAGTGAGAAAACTGATGCCATCTAAGTGGTTTCCCACTGTAAGTAATCCATCTTTCCTCTCTGTTTGTTTTTAAAATTTCCGTTTTGTCTTTGATGATCTCATTTTCATTGCAACATATTTGTGTGTGAATTAGTTTAAGTTTTTCCAACTCTGGATATAATGTGATGTTTTAATTTCTTCAATTCTGAAAAACTATCATCCATTATCTCATTAAATATTGTCACAAATTGATACTCTTTAGTGTCTCCTTTTGAAATTCTTATTGATGTATTCTGAAATGTTTCATGCTATTCTCTATGTCTCTTAGCCAACTTTTTATATTTTTTTAATTTGTGCTGCATTCTGGGTCATTGGCCAAATTTATCTTCTGGGTCACCACCTGGATTTAATATGACATTTTTGTCATTCAGTTTTTATTTATTATTATTATTTTAAGATTTTATTTATTTGACAGAGAGAGGGAGCAGAAGAGCACAAGTAGGGGGAGTGGCAAAGGGACAGGGAGAAGCAGGCTCCTGGCTGAGCAGGAGCCCGAACCTGGGATCATGACCTGAGCCGAAGGCAGACGGTTCAACTGACTGAGCCACCCAGGTGCCCCTGTCATTCAGTTTTTAAAGCCAATATCTGCATTTTTCTTTCTGGAAAGTTTTTTTGTTTCTTATTTTACTATTCTTTCATATTTTCCTTGCTTCTCCATTTATCTCTTCAGTCATTTTTAATATGCCCATTTTATCATTGTGTTCAGATTTTTGTAATTTTTGTTTAGCTCTTTAGGGTCCTTGTTCTTCTGATTTACTTTTTTGTTTATCTCCTATCTTTTCTTCCTGGTGGATTTTTTTCTCTTTGTGGCCTGTAAATTTTTACTGTGAGCTTGTTTTCAGAAAATTTGTGGGTTTTTTTTTCTGTGAGATTTCCATGTGCCTGGGTTAAGAAAGTCTCAGTTCAAAGCAGTTTAGCATATTTGAAAATAAGGAAAGAAAAATGAGGCTAGGGAAGGCACTTCAATGATCCTGAAAACTTTAATATTAATTTATTGGCTTCTATTTCCTCTGTCAAAACTGCATAGATCAGGGATTTTGATTCAAATTCCACATAAATGGCAAGTTTCCTCATCATTCCTTAAGGCTGGTGAACAGTCTACGCGACTGAGGGAGCACTTTGGACTCTAGGCTTTATTCAAAAAAGGTTTGACTTCCATGACTGCCACATGGAAATAAGACTCCAGCTCCAAAACCTCTGGGTCTATATCCCATACAAAATCCTATGTCCACCGACAGTGGTAGCTTCCCGCAGTAAGTGATTCCTCTCTTGTTTCCCACACCTGGGAATTTCCTTTTCTTTTCTTCAAGATCAACTCTACATTTAGAAAAGAATTTTTTGCCTTTTTAAACAAAGCATTTCTCTCAGTTTTTAATGGCATATGGCCTATCTGCTTCATTTTAATCCACCATGTTCTGAATGTTTTATTACCATGAAATACCATAGTTACTATTCTGGGATGCCCATTATACTTGCCCTCCAGTCACTTTCTTCTAATTATAGATTTCATGCCACTGGCCACAGATGGGGAAATGATTCAGATCTGGCCAATCATCATGTTTAATTCCCTTGAAATACAGTGTGATTGGCCTAGGGGTGATCTTCTAATATAAGCAGAGCCAATCCGAGTCCTTCTCTGTGTCTGACATGCAAATATTGGGAGTATGAAGTGTTACTTTGAGATAGAACAAAAGAAGACTAGAAATGCCAATAGCTACCCTCTTCTGCTTGTTAGAATAAGTCATATAATTGTGCTAGGAAAGAGTGAGGCTAGCACTAAGAGGAAATCACTAAGAGGAAATCAGAACCAAGAAAGAAAAAGGAAAGAACAGCCAATAGAAAAGAAAAAATAGACATTTTTGAATCCCTGAGTCCTGGCTTGCCCACGTTAGCCCAGCCCCTGCTAAAGAGGCCAATGAATTCTTTTTGCTTAAGCTAATTTGAATTGGGTTTCTGTTACTTACATCTGACTGATACACCAATGAATTAAAGTACAATGGAATTAAGATAAGAAAGCATCAATATGGGTTTCTTTTGTTTGTTTATTTTTGGTAGGTCAATTTGTCATGCATGGCTTGACATGGAGTGAAGGAAGTTCTAAGTCATGAGGCTGATCTCTGGAGAAGCAGTGAGTGAACATCAGATCTAATCTGAGAGACAAGGAACAGAGTCACCGGATAAGTCAAGGTCACTTCCCAGTAATCTGAACAGGGACATTAAGAGCTACTGTAGGGAGGTGCCAGAGTCATAGCCAGGAAACAGGAACCAAGGATCAGGAATAAGAAAAAAACAGCCACAGGAGCAGGCAGGGGTGTGAGTAGCAAGCACTGGGCGTTCTGACTTAAAGCTGGAGGTCAGCTGAGCTCTGCCTCCTAGCCACTTCTTAAAGATGCCAGGACGCCTGCCCATTCCTGCTAGGTGATGCCACCTGGTGTCCAAAAAATGAAGTTGGCATGGAATTCACAGCCAGAACAAGGAGTTCTTAAGCAAAAAGGGCCTTAACTTTTTTTTGTTTAATTATATATCACAGCGGTATCTAGACAGGCGTCAAAATTAATGTGTTTCATGCTGATGATCAGTTTCCAAGGCAAATATCAAAGTGAATTACCTTCAGAAAGATGTGTCAAGATATAAGAAACTTGTTTTTAAGTTAAGCAGATTCGTGAGAAATATACTTTCTGGTTGTGATAACAGTTTTGGTTTATTCTCATCAAAAGGAGACACCTTCTTATCACCTCTGTGTTTACAACTATGGGTCAAATGCGAGAGGAAGTTGAGCTCATGAAGATAACTAACAAGCTTTTCAAATATTCGGAAGAAGCAGTATGAAGAATATTAAACATCCAACCTCTGGAACAGATTTTAATGAGAGGATTAGTAAAATGTCTCTACCTTCATCTGAAAACATATACTAACTTGCCCCTTCAGTAATTATTTAAGAATCTTCCAAATAATTAGCTGTGTATGGTAGGGGATGAAGAAAGGTAGAATGTGCCTTCAAGGAGCTTGCAATCTATTTAGAAATGATGGTACCAAGGGAAATAATGAACTTCTTTAGTGATATATGTTTATAACCAATCCTACACAACTACTTTCTGGGATGAGTTTTAGAGCAAGTTTTGTGCACATATTAAATTAAATAGCTGCAAGCTATTGTTTGCCTCTTTCAGTGAGGAGCTGTTGAAGGCAGGGACAGGTGACTGTACCTATCCATGTACATCATCAATGCTCAGCATAACGTCTGGCACATATAGATCCTCAGTACATTTTATTGAATGAATGCATGATAAATGTCTCAAGTTTCCTTAGTCACGTGGTTCTTTGAGTCTCAGAGCCAACCCACTAACTTCCATGTTAAATTTTGCTTAAGATGCATGGAATATAAAAAGTGTGGTCTTTCAAAATGTCACTCACTCTAAGTGCCAAGCGTTCACCAGTATCACACTTTAAATGACATTTTTCTAGTAAGAACCTCTAAGCAGCATAACACTCTTATTTTAAAAAAGAAAATTAGTGCTCCACTTCTCCCTCCTTTTTGATGATCTACATTGAATTTCCTTAGAAGCATTTGCTTAATAGGGAACAAAGGCATCTAGCATGTATTTATTGTCATCCAAGAACCAGCTGTTTAATGGGGTTCTTATTTTATCTCAAAGAAAATCTGGAGGCATTTGTACATTTTGGAATTATTTCATAAGTAGATCTTTCAGTACAATACTGGCAATATTTCTGTTTTGCAGATAAATGACCGGGAATACTCAATATCCTCTTTCTGCGCTTCAATGGGTAGAAAAAATTTTAGACTTAAAACTGTACAGAATCTATATTTAGGGGACCCTGGGTGGCACAGCAGTTAAGTGTCTGCCTTCTGCTCAGGGCGTGATCCCGGCGTTATGGGATTGAGCCCCATATCAGGCTCTTCCGCTATGAACCTGTTTCTTCCTCTCCCACTCCCCCTGCTTGTGTTCCCTCTCTCGCTGGCTGTCTCTATCTCTGTCAAATAAATAAATAAAATCTTTAAAAAAAAGAATCTATATTTATTTTATTTCTTTTAAAAATTTATTTATTTATTTTAGGTGGGAGGACAGAGGGAGGCAGAGAGAACCTTCAAGCAGACTCCCCGCTGAATGCGGAGCCTGATGCAGGACTCAATCTCACAACCCTGAGATCATGATCTGAGCTGAAATCAAGAGTTGGATGCTTAACTGACTGAATGACCCAGGCGCCCCTAGAATCTGTATTAAAATGAAGATTGCCTAATATTAAGTATGTTTATGAGGGATTATTTGTACCAGAGTAGATCCTAAGTAGCTTAATCTATTTCTAATAAATATATATACAAGCCAAAAGAAGAAAATGACAATCACCTACGATCCCACTTAACACTTTGATTTTATATATAAATTATATTTATAATATGTTATATTATACATACACTCACAGACACACACAAATTTGGCTGTGATTTTTTAACCAAAATAGGTCTTACTGTATATCTCATTTAAAAATTTCTTACTGTCTTTAAAAATGTGTTGTGAATATCTTTTCACATCAATATAGTTTTTCAATATATCATTTTTCAAATGATTGCCTAAGGATTACATGATATTAATATGTTATAATTTACTCAATCAACTAGTAACTTATGGACAATTTCTTGCTCAAATCAATGCACCCATCTCCATGGAGAAATTGTTACACAGGCCTTTAATTACTTCTTAGGATAAATTTCTAGAAATGAAATAGGTGGATCAGAGGATTACCATAGTCTAATAATTCTTAACAAATAATGCCAATTGCCTTTGTAAAAGTTCTATTGCTTTCCTCTTTCACCAATAATGTAAAAGGGTTCCCACTTCCTCAAACTCCAATTTACCTGAAGTATGCTTGTTCTTTCATGAGCTCTGGAGATTTGAAGATCTGCTCATCAAAGAATAATATTTTGTTATTGGTTTAATTTGTTTTATTTTGTTAGTAGGAAAGATAATCTTATTTAGCAGTATTATTGGCCATTTATGTTTCTTCTGTTCATTACCTAGTTATATCCTTTGCCCATTTTTCTATTTTGTTTACTTTTTCCTTATTGGTCTTTGATAGCAGTAGTAATATCAGCAGCAAATATCTAACTTTTATCAAGTGTTATGAGCCAGGCCCTGTTCTAGGTGTTTTATGTTTAATCTCGCCTAATGAGGTGATTGCTTTACCAGCCCTGTTTTATAAACAAGGCATCTAGGCACAAAGAGGTTAAGCAATTTACCTAAGTAACATAACTAGTACATTTGGTATATTAAGGAGATTAACAATTCATCATGTACATTATAAAGACCATCAACCTATCAACATGTGTGTTGAAACTGCTTTCATTGTTTTATCCTTCATCATCTATGTGGCAAGGTGACTCTTGCCTACTAGGATTTCTGGACTCTGTTGCCATCAAATAAATTGGCTTTTCTTTTCTAGTTTTTGCTTTTGATATCTTGATCACCTAAAGAATATGTTAAATAAATATAATTCAAACAAATGCAAACATTCAAACAGTATAAAAAGATACAAAATAAAGAGTTAAATTACATTTTTCCCCTTTGTATAAATCAGAGTTCTACAAAGCAAAAGTATCTCCTTTAACCATTTATGTTTGTCCTATGACTCTAAAGAATATGTATATACCTCCATTTCTTGATTTATCAACTCCACATAGTATATATTGATTTATTATTATGAGAGATGTGACATTTTAGTTAACTGATCCTTTCCTTTCCCTCTCCCCTCTTCCAACTAACTCCCATGAGTGATATAAATTTTGGTTGTGAGTGCCTTTATAACTTTAAGTAATATACTTCAATCTCTATTTCTTGATTTATCAACTTTAGACAGTATGCCTTAACTAAGTGCTTCATTCTTAATGGGGGAAATCACATGTGAAAATGGTTATTCTCTATATTCCTTGGATCATAAAATGCCATATTTATGAAAGAATGCTTCACTAGAAGCAGTTCTATCCTTAGTCATTTTAATGAAAGCAAAGAGATCTGTGTAAGTAGAATGAAAGACAGTGATACAAATGGTTATATAAATTATATGTATCTTTATATAGCATAGATTACATAGATTATAGAGTCTTTTCAACTATATTGCTTTATTTATTGCTCAGAATAATTTTGTAATGTATATAGAACAACTGTTCTTACATTTCATAGGTAAGGAAACAAGCACACAGAGTTTATAGCCATATACAGTCACTCACTGACGTGGTCTTCTAGGTTTGGTTGTGTTTTATTTCTGCCCAGCATCCACTTCTTTTTTGTGGCAATATCACTCTGAGCAATAATCCCACCTTTCCCCAGGCTTAGTTTATATGCTTCCAAGTGAAAATGGGCACAGTCTTTTTTTTTTTTTTTTTTTTTGTTAAAGATTTTATTTATTTATGTGACAGAGAGACAGCCAGCGAGAGAGGGAACACAGCAGGGGAGTGAGAGAGGAAGAAGCAGGCTCCCAGCAGAGGAGTCCGATGTGGGACTCGATCCAGGAACGCCGGGATCACGCCCTGAGCCGAAGGCAGACGCTTAACGACTGCGCCACCCAAGCGCCCCAGGGCACAGTCTTAAAGTTATGAAGCATGTGACTTAGAGCTGAGCCAATAAATATAGGACATTTCCCTGGCCACAGTGGGTCTGAAATGGCATTACAATTTATTAAGTGTACTAAGATTTGGACTGGGAATAATGGGACAAAGATGCTTGCTCCATTCTCCTGAAGGAAGGTACAGCCCTCACACATGCTGGCAGCTAACTTGTGACCAGGTGAGGAAGCTAACCCTGAAGAAGTTGAGGGGGAAAAGAAAGAGTTCCTCCTCATTTCACTGGGTCCTTTGCTGCCATTCCTACTCCTGCTGTTCGGTCACATCAGCCAACACAAATTTCCTTTTTGCTTACTCCAGTTTGGGTTGGTTTCCTGTCAACTGTAATAACTGCACAGTTAATCTGTAGCAATCCTGACACCAGCTCTTTTAACTTAAATCTAGGGCTTTTTGTACTCTACCATGCTGCCTCTGAAAGCAATGTCTTTCTTCAGGATTCAAAAACACACATCCTTCAAGACCTCTTCAATATGTCTTTTGCTTTCCCTCATAGCCTATTAAACAATCTTTAGAAATGCAAAACCATCATGTGGAATTCATTCATTTATGAACCAATAAACATTCTACCTGTTTGGGCATGACATTTCCTACATATTTAAAATGACAATATGGGTCAGAGAGAGACAAGCTAATTTCAAAATTTTTGTTAAATACAGTTACTCTTACTTTAAGATGAACAATTCTGGATCATTTTAAGCCATAGGGATACCATCCACCACCTGCTGCAGTGTATAATAGTTGTGGTCATCAAATTCAATTATATGTTAGTTGTCTGAAACTCAGAGCACATTTAACCTAAGAAACAGTATTATAATTTGCCATTGGCTTCTTAGACTAGCACAGAAAAGCTGACTTCATCTAAAATGTGGCTAAATTACTATATATCTGAATGAAATGCTAGAGCACAGTATTGTCACAATGCTAACAATTAAAATTTGAAAAATACTAAAACTGAAAAGGATGGTTCTTTTTTTTCTTTTTTAAAGATTTTATTTATTTGACACAGAAGGAGAGAGAGCACAAACAGGGGAGCAGCAGGCAGAGGAAGAAGCAGGCTCCCCACTGAGCAAGGAGCCCAATGCAGACCTTGATCTCAGGACCCTGGGATCATGACCTGAGCCAAAGGCAGCTGCTTAATGACTGAGCCACCCAGGCATCCCAGGGATGGTTCTTAAACAGGAATATTTGGTGGTGGGAGATGGGAATGTAAATGAAAGTGTGTGGCCATTCCAAAGGAGCTCTGGAGGTAGTGCCAAGGGCCATAGTGGTCGATGATTTGAGTTCTTTATTTAACTTGATTTCATATCAAAATGCGTAACTTTGAAATTACATTGAAATTACACTAAAGATTTGTGAAAGGAGTAAATTATAAGACCACGGAATCTTAAAAGGCAGAAAAGATTTGGATAAATATATTAAAGACATATGTAATAGGAGAAGACTTCCATGGAGCAGGAGGTATTCTCTTCAGAGGAGACTCAAAGAGCCTCCAAGCTCAGAAAGACATTGTGTCTGTGCCTGAAGGACTGCAGTGGAACAGCTGCACCAGACTGCATGTAACTTCATCCTTTCTCCCCAAGAGGGAGAGATTGGCATCAGAGACAGCCTGAGAGTCTCTTAGAAGGTAATGCCTACTAAAGATTAGCACACAGACATGAGTGATAAAGCACATATGAAAACTCACCACGGGGACACCTGGGTGGCTCAGTCGTTAAGTGTCTGCCTTGGGCTCAGGTAATGATCCCAGGGCCGGGACTGAGTCCCACATTGGGCTCCCTACTTAGTGGGGGGCCTGCTTCTCCCTCTGCCTGCCGTTCCCCTTACTTGTGCTCTCTCTGTCTCTTTCTCTGACAAATAAATAAATAAATAAAATCCTAAAAAAAACTTCTAAAAAATTAGAAAAAGAAAACTCACTGATGAGGGAACAGAAGGCAAGCTGAGGACAAAGCAGAAACTGACCCCCCCCCCTCCATGGGATGTATGTGACATTCCTCAGGCACTCTTGGCTGCCCTAAAGGACAAAGAAATAGTTAACCTATAGATACCACAATCCTGCAAGACTTAAGTCTCCCTCAATTTACAAATGTTTTAGCAGTTTACAAGAACCTACCTTCCAGAAGGGAATGTAGATACTATTTAATGTCCTTGTAGTCTGCAGCCTCCAGGAAGTTCCCTACTATCTTCATGTTAATGCCTTAGGAGAGGGGTAAAAGGCCTTGACTTGACAATGGCAAGGCCTCCGTATCCTGTGAGTCTTCTTTAACATATGAAAGTCCTTTCTTAACCTCCCTTTTTCCTTTCCTCCCCCAACCCCATGGTATATAATCAGCCACCCCTCACAACCCGGGGCAGCAGCTCTTTCTGCCCACGGGTCCTGTCCCCGTGCTTTAATAAACCACTAATTTTGCACCAAAGATGCCTCAAGAATTCCTTCTTGGTCGTCAGCTTCGGGCTCCACCCCACTGAACCTTACCTGTATTCCGTAACCTCATCATCACCACCATTAGATATGGAGCAGACCCAACAAATGGCAGAATTAATGAAAAAAATAGACAAATATTTTTAAAAATTTAAAATAAAACTGATTAAAATGTCTAAAGAGATGAAAAAGGGATTGGAATCCATAAGAAAAGAACAGCACCCTATGGACTCTGGGAAACAAGCTGAGGGCTTCAGAGGGGAGAGGGGTGGGGGATTGGGATGGGCTGGTGATGGGTAGTAAGGAGGGCGCATATTGCCTGGAGCACTGGGTGTTATACGCAAGTAATGAATCATGGAACACTGCATCAAAAGCTGGGGATGTACTTTATGGTGACTAACATAACATAATAAAAATTATTATTAAAAAAAACAAAAAAAACCCAAAATGCGTAACTTTTCCATGGTACAAGAAGAGCTCTACCGTTATTCTTAAACTTCTAAACTACACAAAGATGGAACTAACAAGAAGAAAGCACAAAAGGGATTTCATTTGTTCTTTTTTTTTTTTTTAAGATTTATTTATTTATTTTAGAGAGAGAGAGGAGAGCATGCATGTGCCTGTGTGTGTGTGCATGAGTGGGGGAAGGAGCAGAGGGGGAGAATCCCCAAGCAGACTCCCCACTGAGCACGGAGCCTAATGTTGGGCTCCATCCCTTAATCCCTGAGATCATGACCTGAGCCAAAACCAAGAGTCAGATGCTTAACCAACTGAGCCACCCAGGCGCTCCTCATTGTTCTTTTAATTTGCATTTCATGCATATAGACTCTGTGTTCAAAAAGTTACTATGTAAAAAAAGGCAAATATAAGTGTAAACCCAAAACTGCCCTGCTATGCTGGAAGGGAATTGACAGAGGTTCATGCAGGGCTAGATTAGGGGCTTAGCATGTGGGCCAGTTGTTCCTGAAGGAGACTGAGGTAGGTGGTGAAAGACCCGATAAGGCAGAAACAAGCTGGGGAGGAGTGAACTCTGTGCATGTAAAGGCATGAATTACCAGGCACAGAGTTGTGTCAGGGTGCTATGCACAGTTTCATGTGAAGGAAGAGGACAGGGAAGAGACAAACATTTGAACTTCTAGTCTAAAAGTCATGAGAAACTTTTAAATAGGGCTTTTCTAAGGGAGCAAGAATATAGTTGAAAGACAGAGTCTGGGGATGGTGCATTAAAAAGAGAGGGAATATGTGTGTGTAAGTAGGTATATAAAAAGATATTGTCATATGTGCTGGAAACTAAGTTTAAAAAGCACATAAGTAAGTGAGCAAAGTGAACAGTACAACATTGTGGAAAACTGTGCAGGGTGGAGGACGTGGCCAGCCACAGATGGCACTGGTAGACAGATAACCCAGATCCAGGATGGTGCACATACACACTCCTCCGTAGAGCTCAGGAAGTGGGGTCCAGGTATGCCAGGTAGAAGAAAGAGCCTGCAGTTTGAATGTGTGAAGTTTCCATGTCAAGTATTCCTAGTTTAGTTTTCCTTTAACTTTAAAGGTGGAACTCTTTGGGAATCACTTTGTGTGACACGTCAATCGCCAAATCTGGGAAACATAAGATTTTGGCTAGAATGGCAAGTGTCTTGTACCTAGTAAGGAAGGGATCTTGCCACGGTGGGAAACACTTTTTAATACATGCAATGCATGGGTAGATGAGAGAAAGGGCACTGCCATAATAACCATGTATTGACCTGAAGAGATAATAAATAGACTGTTTCAAATGCCCCTGGGGCTTGTGCACAACAGCATCAACATTCATCCTTGGAGTCTGCCTTTTTTAGAGGGAAACTACTGTGAATGATGGTGCTGAAAGTGGAAAGGCCAAACTCTCCCTTGGTTGTAGCTCCATGACTCTTTCCCAAGCTCATTTGTGCTTTAGTGGTTTCGTTTTGCTTGGCCTTTTACAACTTGGCAGCCCAGAAAGCAAAAATGAGGGACTCAGCAGATTTTAAGAAATTTTTACTCCAAATGTTCCTTTAATACTCCTATTTCTTGGACAGAGATTCCTGATGTCCTAATTAATTGTTCCTGGTACTTTCTTTAAAAGCATCCTTTAACATTTGTGAATCTGCCATGGCTTTTGCTCTCAGTTTGCACTCACCGATATTTTCCTTTAATGCAGGAAAGGCACTTCTTGGGCCAGGTGAAATACACATTTATTTGAAGACCTTGCTTAAAAGTTGCTGAATTCACTGGCAACTTTGGGTGGCAGCCTTAAGAAATGTCAGCTGGTAGAAGAATAGTGCTGCTCTGTTGTTTCCTACTCTCCTCTGTGAGATCTGGCTTTTAAACAACTTTTGTTACTTCACAATACATTTTCAAATGCATTTGAAGTAATTAACACCCTGAATTGAGGCCTGTTGTCACATTTAATTGTCAGCTATTTTCCTTTGGGGTATTTGACAGTTGCCCAAAATGTTGGTCTTAATCTAAAACCAAGAAGAGACCTCTGACATAGTGAAAGCCACCAAAATGGCATTTATTAAAAATAAAAGGCAAGTGTCTAAAGGGGAGGTGGAGAAAAAGCACTAGTTCTCATCTCGAAAAGAAAATTCTTCCAGGGTCAAAGGAAAATTATGTTAGTGCCGAGCTGAAGCTCCATTAGTTTCACAAGTTACACGTGTCACATGAGGATTTAAAGATGTGTGTGTTCCTATAACACATTACATTTGCATTGAGAAATAAAGAGTAGTCTGACTCTCAGGTTCTATCTCCAATTTGTCAAACTTACTATAAATGCAATGGTTAGTGTTAGTCCATTATCTGGAAAATGGTTTGTATAAAGGAAAAAAATTAAATGATATTGATGAGGGAATGCTCATGTGTGCATTCTAGGTACTCTAAGTGAATCAGCCAAATATATGCACCTGAGAAAAAAAGTTGCCCTCTGGGTAGTATCTTGTAATAAGCTGGAAACATGAAACTCATTAATAGTGTTAAAAATTAGTTACTTAATGAATTATACCCATTATTAGAGATTTTCTGTGGTAGCAATTGCTTAAAAACGAGAAACTGCCACATCTCTATGACATAAGAGAAAAGATACTTTAAAGCCACTGGGAATTATCACCAACTGGAAGCATATTTCACATGGTCAAAAAAACAGAGGCCAAGTTCTGGTACTTACTATGTGAGGACAATGGCCACTGCATCATTCAACACACTCTCCCCAAACAGGAGTGTGTACAGGTCAGGGTCAACGTGCAGTTCATGGAAAATGGCCAGCACTGTCACTAGGAGGAAACATACACAAATATGCAGAGTTAGCTGAAACACAGCCATGGATTTGTCATTGCTTGTGGTCACTTCTAAAAAGGATTCATTAAATGCTCATCTTCTCAAATCCATCCTCAGTATCCCCATTGGACCTTCATTAAAAAAATTTTTTTTGATGAGTCACTCCCTTGTTTAGAGATTTCTCTGGCCTTCCCACTGCTTACAGAGAAAGTCTAAGCTCCTTGGTACAAGTCTTCTTTAATCTGCACCCTATTTACCTTCTAGCATCTCCCCCTGTATCCCCTGCTCGCCCTTTGTTGCCTGCTTCAAGTCACCCTGAACTTACCATAATTTTCCCCAAATCACCCAAATCATGTAGTTTTTAAATTAACTTTACTTTATATTTTGGTTCACTTTACCAGAGCCGCAATTTCTTTCCCATCCATGAGCTACCTACTATTCCCCCCATTCCTTAAATGCACACACACACACACACACCTTGTTCCCCAAAAATCCTATTCTTCAATTTTTAAAAACCTCTCAAATGTTCCCCAGGACCCCAATTCCTCAGCAGAAATCTGGCTCACTCCTTTTTGATCCCCGCATTTGAATCAAATCACAAAACTTATCATAGAAGAGACTGTGAGCTCCCTGGGGACACAGGGTACTTGGCAACACAGGGTACTTGGCAAATGCTCAGTAAGTGTTTGATGCATGAATGACTGAGTGAATGAATGCATTAATGAGTGAATGTTGTTACATGGCCTACTTCCGTGAAGGGAGAGGTGGCCAGCACCTGGCTCTCCTTCTCTCTTGAGATTATACTCATCTACAAAGATGAATCCTATATTTCTAAGAGCAGGACCTAAGGATTTGTTTCTGGCGGCCTGCTGCATGGCTACTATATGCACACATATTGTATGAAGCCTCTGAGCATACATCAGGACAGCAAATAATCACACACTGATTATCTGTGTTCATCAAAGCCATTCAGTGTCTTGATACTTGAAACAATTATGCAAAGCGTGAACAGCAATCATTAGGAAAATGATCCATTGAGTTGATTGCCAAAGGGGTAAAGAGGATGACTGGGAATGATACTGATGGTAAATTTTTAAGGCAGAGTGGGCATTTTCATTTCTGTTCTCTCCTATTTCATGGACTGTGAAGTTAGTAACTATGTTGTATAAAAGAATAGTGCTATGGGGAAGAAAAGTTGAGTTGGAAGGTTTTGTAAGTAGAATCAAGAAGTTTGGTACTTGTTCTGCTGCAATGGGGAGCTAGGAAAGGATTTTAATCAGAAGAGTGACAATCTGATTTTGGTTTTGGAAATAAAGCACAGGCAGCAGGGAAGAGGGCAGAATGGACATGTGGCTAAAGGCTTTACCAAATGTTCTACCAATAAATGAGCTGTATTGAGATAGAAAGAATCCTAGATTCAGACTCACAAACTCCTGTACATCCTGCTTCGCCCAGCACATCCACCATCCTGAATTCTGATAGGTGAATGGCCACAGTGCTTTGTACTTCACTTATTCATTTTTATCTTCCCTGTGTGTCACTAGCCCTTAGGACAGGGCTACAATATAGCAAGCCTTTAATGAGTGAATATATAAAAGGTAATGTCAGAGAGGACACAGCAAAAGAGACTGCATGTCCAAGATATTTGGGATGGAGAACTGATGAGTCTTTGTGTTTGAAAGGCAGCAAGGGGTGACTCTAGGTTTCAATCCTAGACAATTAGTGGATGGGGCTGCAAAAGCAAAATTAGTTTGTAGACAGGGGAATTCAGTAAGTTTGGTTTTGGACATGTTGACTTAAATAGGTAGAATTTCAAATGGAAATTTCAATAAGAAAGCTGAAAATAAAAGGCTGGAACTATACAGAGTTAAGGCAGAAGAAAGAATTTGGGGGTTATAAGCATATAGATGAAACATAAAGCCACAAGACTGGCCGAACACCTGGGCAAAGTACATAGACAAAGAAGAGAGTTCATAAGAGATTCTTAGGGACATTTACAGTTAAGGGATGAATGGAGGAAATAAAAAGCATGAAAAACACATGTGATGTATTTGCCAAACCTGACACTATGCATGAACAAGTCAGCTGGAAACTATATCCATCATGAATTTCTATAGATAGATTCCTATTTTATCCTAGAGGAAGGAGTTTTGACCTCAACAACCAGCTTTAGGATAGAAGAGACAACAGAAATAAAATGTCATGAATTGGCATGACAATTAGCCAGATCCCATTTTGCCAGGCATAGAATCAATTTCATTAGTCTAGATGAATAGGTCCTTAATTATGATAGGCAAAATGGCAGAGATGTACTCTCTAGTAGTGGGTAGGTGTTCACATTTGCTACAACCCTTAGTCCTTGCAGGTAGTGGCAGGAGGGGACGGCAGCAATTATCTCTGCTTAGTAATCTCTTTCTCTTTCTTAGATAGAGTTAAGACTTTGTATCTCAACAAAACAAAGAGGCTTCAGTTGGGGGTTTTAATTAGCAGCATCTTCCTTTTGCTAGGATCTTGTGGAATAAAGGTAAAGTTATTCTTAAATTACAAAGTTCTATCATGGCAGTTTTATTGTTGATTTTAGTCTCTGTAGTTATGTGCATTTTCTAAGCTCTGAAGATGACTTACAGCTCATCTGCACTCCCAGAAGGTTTCCTAGACTCACAAATAGTAATGAAGAACCTGTGGTCCTCTCCCCACCTCCCCAGTTATGGGGTCTCCTCTGTGCTGAGAGGGACTCTTCATCTTTCCAGTGAGAACTTTAGGCTTTTGGAGGGAAAGGCTTTTAATTGAATATCTAGTTTTGTTCAAAACTGTTCTAGCATTCCCACAATTCCTTTTCCACAAAGAACTGAACTCCACTTCATAAGTGATATCCCACACAAAAGAGAAAAACTATTACTTTGCACATTCCTATCTACCCTGTCAAGAAATGGAACAGCTTCGAAATAAAGCCAGGCAGTGTATCCTACAAGATGGAATATTTGCTGGAACCACAAATGAGTTGAATAGGTGAGTCAGGAGATTAGCAACCCACTCTTGCTGCTAAGCTTGGAGTTCTTAAAGAAACTCATTTAATTAGCTCACTGGCAGGGCTCAATCATACACAGAATGTCCAAGACTCTGTGGCACCTTCCCAGGAGACAATCTTGGAACGGTGGTGGACATGCTCGCACCAGCTCTGCCCACACCTGGTTGGGTTTGTAAGGACAACCTGGGCCCAAGGTTGGCCAAAAAGCAATGCCTATTTAGATGAGACTTCTTGTGAGAGTAGAAGAAGAACACACTGGACACCATGTAGATAGGAAGGGGTGGAGACACAATCCAATTTCTTAAACCTCTGATTTTAGCAGGGATTTGGTCTTATTTGCCTTTGTCACACTTCAGTTCCACTTATCTCTTGGTGGCAAGTTCTAACACTCCACTTGGGGCTTGGGGCTCCTGCTCCTCCATACACCCTCTCCCCACCTGACTTTTTAGCTAGAGAAAAACCCATTTTGTCTCTCAAATTGGTAGTAACGGATACAAGCACATATAATCTTATGCTTAAACAGATGAGCACACACATACACACACACACACACACACACACAGCTACTCCAGGTGAGAGTAGTGGATGATTGAGAAATGTCATTGAATCACTGGAGATTTCTGAGAAAATAAATAATTGCAGCAGTCAAGCAGCAAGGGGTAGTAGGGGGCATGAAGTGGTGCGGATTGCACTTCTAAGAAGCTGGTGATGAGGGGTAGAGAAAAAATAGTAGCCTATGGGGTATAAAGCCAAGTGAGACTTTCTCTTAGGTTTCTAACTTATAGGTTGGATAGAATAAGCCAGAGGAAAGAGAGGTTGAAGACAGAGGAGAAAGAAGGGAAACTGTTGGATCAAGGTCAAGAGAAGGCACAGAACAACTGAGGGGTTGAAATAAGGTTGTCTTCTCAGTAAAGCAAGATCATTTGCTGAGAGCAAGGGGACTAATGCATGAATTAGAGATTAAAGAAGGGTTGAAAAGGTCCAGAACATCGGGTGGGGGGAATGATTCAAGTTTTATGAAAAATTGTTAAGGTCATATATAGGATAATTCTCATTCTTCAAGAGAAAAGCCCCAACAGTGAAGTAATATGATATTTTGATTAATTTCTTCATCATACCAAGAGGCTCGTCCCCTACTACAACTTTATTATAGCATCAAAACTAATATTTTCTCATCTCAAATATAATATGCATAACTGGAGAAAATAACACAGATTATGACTGTAGAACCCCATCAATACATCCATGTGCTGATTCTTAAAAGATGTTTTCCTTTTTTTTTTTTTTTTTAAATGCTAGCATTTTAACTGACCACTTTCCCAATGCTCTTTCTCTTTCAGTCACTTCTAAATCTTCAGGGTGATTTAATGACAGTCCCTTCCCTAGGATCTCCATTAGCAGCTTTCTGACCCATATTTTTTTGGTGTTTTATAAGGAATTTAAATTTCAAATGATATTTTAATGCAGAAGCTCTCAGCAACCTGGAACAAGATCTGCCTGGGTCCATGAACAACTCCACACAATAGTTCTTACCCCTGTTGTTCTAAGTTATCACTCAGTCTTGTCAAAATGCTGTCTTTCCCTGGAGAGTGCTTTCTGTGGTTTTCTGTGCAAATCAGTATGTATGACACTTGTCCCTGATACATGGAGAATCAAATATCTCAGGCTTGTGCAACAGAATTGTGTCAGGCCTGACAGGTGGAGAACCCTGGAATTCTCATAAACAAGGTAGCATTTTTCCAATTCCAAAAGTGAGTTATTGTGAAACTGTGTTTTCTTTTTCTCAGAAGGTTGATGGAGGAGGAAATTCTCCTGTAACTTTCCCCACTTTTCTGATATTGTACATAGTGAGATTTCAAGAACAGGCTTCCAAAAAAAATTGAGGCATTCTGGATACAGGCTGAAATACTGGAACTTTTTTTTTGAGTCTAAACCTTCTTAGTGGAGACTTGTCAGCAGAATTAGGACACAAATTGTTTTTGCCAGTCAATCTCTGCTAATCATATCCCAGAAATACAACTAGAAAACCTCAGCCTTCTAAAATAGATCAGAGAAACAATACTAGAACTAGAAAGCTAATCACTAGATGTTACTTCATTGAGGTAATTCTAAACGAGAAGTTACACAAAACTACATGAATGATTTAGTCTTAAAACCTTGTAATTTTATTTTGGCCATCAATATGATATATAATTTTGGTACAGAGTTAGTAGTAGAGAAAATACTATATGCAATCACACTATTATAGTCTTCATCACCAAGGATCCTTGGGAGAAATAAGCTCTCATGCCCCAAGGCTATGTTTTCAAAGTATCATCTAGGGACCCCTGGGGGTTTTTGAGACCTATACAGGAAGATCCCCAAGGTCAAATACATTTTCAGAGTAATATGAAAATGTTACTTGCTTTTTTCATTCTTATCTGTGTACAGTGGAATTTTCCAGGGGCTATAGGATGCAGGATAGTGTGATTGAATGCAGAAGCAGATGTGAGAATCCAGCTGTCTTTTATAACAACACACATTAAAAAATGTAACACAATGTAACTCTTCTTAGTAAATTTTTTTTGCTTTGGAAATTATTTTTCATAAAAATATGTTATTTAAGATGTAAATGGTTTATGATTACTATTACTGTTTTTTTTATTTTTAGAGAGAGACCGGGGGGGGGGGTCAGAGGGAGAGAGAGAATCTTAAGCAGGCCCCACGCCCAGCATGGAGCCCAACTCGGGGCTCAATCTCACAACCCTGGGATTATGACCTGAGCCAAGATCAAGAGTTTGATGCTTAACCGACTGAGCCACCCAGGCATCCCTATGATTGTTATTTTCAATTAACAAATATGTTGTAAAATTTTTAAAGTTCTAATATAGTAAATATTAATAGATATAACACACATAAACAAAAACTCCTTGGGGTCTTTCCCTAATTTTGAAGAGTTGTAAAGGGCTTGTGAACAACAAAAAGCTTTAGAAGCACTGTCCTAAGGCATTTGTTGTATGTAATGAATTAACTTATATTCTATGCATTCAGCTAAGCATCATCTTGTAAAGAAATGAAAAAAATAGTCCCTCAAATAATTTTCTATAGTGCTCAATTCTCATGTTGGATTCCTGTTGAGTAAGGCTCCCTAGATCTTACTATCTCTTGTCACACAGTAACAAGCCAATTCTTTTGGCATACACATAGAGGATTTCTATGAACTCTTAAATGAGAAAAATTATTCTTTTCACATTAACTCCACTAGTACACTTCTGGAATCACATTTCTGTCATTAGTATTTTTACTTGTTTAGGTCCTTTTTTTTTTTTGGAATGTAAGCGTTTTGTGGACAGAGCTTGTTTCTTCAGTATGTAGATGCATAATGAAAACCTTGATAATCACACATCTTTTCCTTGACTTGAAACATGGCTAAATGGTGTTCCAGAATAATTTACTTTCTCTTGTGCTTAAAAACCAAAAGTAAGCTCCTTAGAAGTCACTGAGAGTATAAAAAAGGTCATCTGAAGATCATGATGTTTGGCATTGAGAAGAGAAAAATAAATAAAATATATAAAGATTGAAAAGAGAGAAACCTGAGAATAAATCTGGGGTTGGGGGATGTTTTCCAGATCTTGTATTTGGGAATTTATGGGCTTAAATCTGCTGGCACTTTAGCTAGTACTTTAAAATTTTTCCCAAAGGTACCTACAACAGGAATATTCTAAATTTAACATTAGCACAGAACATAAACATTTAACGAAGACCCAATTTTCTCACCGATGGTGTTTAATGAGCCATGGTGCAGTTTAATGGGGAATCTTTGCAGTATGCCCAATATCTGAGTGCGGATGACTCACCCTGTCATACAAGGATTCTCCAATCAGGATTACTAGCTAAGCATTTTGCCATTTTAAAAATGAACATGGTAGACAACGGTTTGCCTACAAATCACTAAATAAATGCAGAGAAAAGCTCAGTGGAGTCATAAAGCAGCCAAAATTTGGATAAGTCCCAAGAAATCAACACTTAGAGGTAAAAATATCACTGTGACCCATTAAATGTAACAATTGTAAGGAAAGGCATAATTGTGTTAGTCATGATTATAGTCACATCAAATAAGTGGGCCTCACAGACAATTTTTCTCTTGCCACAAAAATATGTGAAACAAATAGTGTCATATATTATCATTCCTCAACTTGTGGATCAAAACCCTGAGGGACAATACAGGAAGGTTTCAAAGTGAAGGGTGAATATTCCTGTTTTCTAAGCAGATTAGCAAAACTGCCAAGAGTGAACAAAAGTAATATTGAGAACAGTCAACACTGAGCATGTGAAAGAGAAAGGGGAAAAAAGACATGAGGAAAGAAATCATATCATGATTCCTGTCATCACTCTGTATGGTAGGCTGAATAATGTCACCCAAAGATGTTCATACTCTAATGTCTGGAAGCTATGCATATATTATATGGCAAAAGACACAGTGCAGATGTAATTAAGTTTACCTTAAAACAGGTAGATTATGTTGGATTATATGGATGGATCCAATTAAGTCACATGAGACCTTAAATGCAGAGAAACTTCTTTGCCTGGAGTCAGAGAGATGCAGCTGAAGAGAAGGCAGAAAAGAGACTCAAAAACAGGAATGCCAGGAAGATTTCATGTGTGAGAAAGATACCATACACTGTTGCTGACTTTGAGATGCAGGAGATCACCTGCAAGGGCCGAAGAGAGACCTCTAGGAGGCAAGGGTACCCCCAGCTTTCTGTCAGCAAGGAAACAGGGACCCCTGTCCCACAACTGCAAGGAACAGATTCTTCTAGTCACCTGAGTGAGCCTGGAAGTGGATTCTTCCTACAGCTTTCCTAAAGCTTTCCCTTAAAGAGCCCAGGCAATGAACACTGATTTTGGCCTTGTGAGATCTAGAGTAGAGAACCCAGTTGAATCAACCTGGATTACTGACCTACAGAAGTTTAAGATAATACATTTGCATTGTCTTAAGCTGCTTGTGGTCATTTGTTATGGCATCCCTAGCAAACCAGTACACTCTGCTCCCCTCTCACAGGAGGAACTACAAAATGATGGGCAGGTTAAGCCCCCAGGCATTTGACTTTTTAATATATGAGTTACTGTGCAGGGATGTGGCTAGAACAACCTCTCACAAGCCACAATTGTCCCTGCCCCTACCCCGCCACTGGTAGAAAAGAAGTCACTTAGGGATGCCTGGGTGGCTTAGTCGGTTAAGCATCTGCCTTCAGCTCAGGTCATGATCCCAGAGTCCTGGGATCAAGTCCCGTGTTGGGCTTTTTGCTCAGTGGGGAGCTTGCTTCTCCCTCTGCCAGCAGCTTGTGCTCTCTCTCTCTCTGACAAATAAATAATAAATTTTTAAAAATCTTAAAAAAAAAAAGTCACTTAGACACATCCATGTCTTAGATCATGCTTAGCAAGGAAAATACAGACCAATGAGAAGGCTGTAGGTTTGCAAATGTGTGACTGTGGGTCCCTTTGTGCTAATTATCCATGTGTGTCACCCTCAGTACAATCGTCACACACAACAGATCACTCATTTACCCAGAATGTATTCTTTTATAGTTCATCCAATCACTTTATTTTCCAGTGTTTATCCTATCTGGGGTACACTGTTGAGCATGGTCAGCATGAAGAATTGGTGCTGAGGTAGGTATAACAAAGTCTAAACCAGGATGAAAGTCAGCACAACTGGACAAACCAAGTCTGAGGAGAGCAAGTCAAAAGTAATAAAGCAGCTTTTAAGCAAGCAATGGCCATTTTTATTTTTCTTCTTTGAATCTTTCCTTTGGTATTTTATAAATTTACTATAATGAGCATGCATTACTTGTAGAATCAGAAAGGACAAAAGCCATTTTAAAAATTGGCAAAACTTAATGAGGAGATAAAGCAGGCAATAGACGAGGACTCCTCCCCTCCCCACTCCTTCTCAGGAGTTCCTCCTTGGGCTTTCAGACTGCCAAGTCCTCTAATATTATGGCACTGTAGACCTTTGCTGTCTCTCAAAGTGCTCTCTTTTTTTACACTGGGGAGACTAGCCCCCTTTGCTTCCTTTCTTCAGCCTCTCTTTCTCTCTCTCTCCTTTGTGAATCCATTGCTTTAATACAAATGCTGCCCAGGAATACCTCCTCAGTTCCCTTCTCACTCTACCAACTTGTCCTGGGCAATCGCAACCACACCCAGTCATCTTAATTTCCAGCCTATGCCTTTCTCTCTGTCACCTACAGACTCCCATATTCAGCCATTGCCAAGACAACCCCACCTGGAGTTCTTCTGCTGGGACAAATACTTATTAAGCACCAACTGTGTGTCTGATGCTGAATGTGGATGTTCCCTACCCCCTAGTCAGCCCCAGTCAATCTGCTGCTCTTACTCTTGAATTACTCAGAAATGGAATTATCACCAATCAAGAAGCTCTTCGTTTGTGTTAAAAAATGTTGTGATTTATCTTATTTGCAGTGGGAAGATCTCTGGACTTTAGAGGATATGTTATCAAGAGGCAAGCCACACTTTGCAGTTCAGTAGTTTACAAGGTCAGTCAAGGAAAGAAAAAGAAAACAGTTCCAGAGGTGCTATATTACATCAGATACTGCAGCATGAACTAGCTTTGTCGTATCTGAAATTTTAGCCCTCTATGGTAATCCTTTCTGGACTGGAAAATAATATAAGAATGCAGAAGTTTGACTGTAGATAAATGCATTTTATTATGTGAAAGCAGCATTAAAAAAAAAACCCTGAGAAATAGATTGCAAGCATTTTAACTTTTCTTTGAATTGGTTCTCTTGGATAAAAAGTTGGTCATCACTGGTTATCATTTGTTCATCTATATATTCACTGACGCTTTTTATAGTTTCTGGCAAGCAGTAGACAATTCTGTTGATTAAATGAGTGAATGAATGAATGACTCCTGAAGGTCATGCACCATGTAGCTAACTCCTTGAGGAGCATACCAGGTCCTGCCTTTCTTGTATTCTCTCACTGTGACCAGCCACTTCTTAGTCCACTCACTGACCTGGCGGCACTTGTTATAAAAAGCTGTCTCCATATCAGTTCAAAAAAATAAATTGAACAACATAATGCTTTTTATCTGTAGTACCCAGGTAAAGGGTCAGTCTCTGTCGTTTCTTGGCTATGTTTTGGAGGGAAGCCACTTTGCAAGGAATTCTAAAATGAGGGGCCACTGAGAGGCTATGTAGGGCAAGAGGACCCAATCCCAGTCGGCTACTAGTGGGTGCTCTCCTGGCTCCTCTGGGCATCTCACTCTTAAGGAGGTACTCACTTTCAGGGTTGTGCATGTGCTAACTCTGTACTTACACAACCCTAAGAGTAAGTGTCTTCAACTTGACTCTCTAGTTGCCTTACTCCTCCATGGTTTTGACCTCAGTCAGCCAAACGGAGCCCTAGAGGGAGCCAGACAGCTTCTTGTCCAAGGAAATACTCTCTAAGAAATTTCCAAATCCAATTTGCCACAACGTGCAACATCTTCGTTAGCACATAAATGGAACGTGTGGGCTGGACCCTGACTTTCAAAACTTGTGCCCTGCAGGTCTGTCTTTGAGTATTGCTGAGAATGAACTGCTTTCATTTAAACAGAGCCATTCTATTCCCCAAAGCAGTGAGCCAGAGAGGTCTGTCAGCCAACAGCTGTTTTCCAGCTGTCCATGGAGCTGTTGAATTGCTTCAAACAGTTTTTCAGTGTTCTTGAAATCCCATCCTCAGAACACCTGGAGTCTTGCTTTATCCACTTTCAATATCCTGAAGCATTTATATAGTAGGTTGCCATCTATTATCTTCTCCAGTTTTGTTCTGTGGAGCTGAATTTCCATACCTGGGCTTCCAATGTCTGAAGAGAGACCTTTGTGCCAAAACCTTGCTATTTACAACTCTGTCCCAATATAGAGATAATGGTTGGAATTTGACTCTGATGTAAAACCAACCTGCGTTCAGATCCTAGCTGTGATGCAAATAAACTTGGTGATCTTGAGCCAGTTACTTAACCTCACTATGCTTTCAGTAACCTTCGTCAATACAGTGGAGATAAAAATATTCCCTCCCTCATAAGTTTTTGGATAACAATGAAATGGGATAATTCGTGTAAAGGGTCTAGTAAATTATAGCTCAATTAATGATGGCTATGATTACTGTTATTCATGTCATCAAAACCATCAGAGAGTTTGTCCACTCTAAGATGGAATAATACCTTCTACCTGCGTGTTTCTTCTTTGACCCTCAAAAATCACTTCAAGAGCGAAAAATGGATATTATCAAGCAGAAAAAGCAATGGAAACTCTTCTCTACCTTCCTCTCTCACAAATTATCCCTTGAATTTCTGCATTTGGAAAGAACACCTAATTCTTGTTCACTGGGCATTTACTTTCTCTTTCGGAGACTCAGTGTCCCCATCTAAAAATGAGGTTGAGTGAGATTGTCTTTAAGGTCCTTTCAAAGCTAAAATTCTATGGCTCTCTGACTGAAACTTCAAACTAAAGACTCCAGGTGTGGGGTGTACATGTTTTCCTAATTATGCTGATGGAGCCTGGCTGCAGCACTGAAATCATGGGTTGCACAACAGCAAGTACAGAATAGTGTCATGGACAAGTGATTGTAAGTTTGATTCTTGTCTGCATGAGTGAGGAGAGAGTTGTTATAACAGCAAGTGCATGTGCCCTCCTTGCTTGACCCTGACGCCCAGGAGTATCAAGTCGAGACACCCCCAAATGTGTCTGAGCCCAGGGAGATCTTGCTAAGTTTGAGCAGGTCATATTCTCTGTTGTCCTATATGGGAATGAAAAACCACTACTTGTAGGGCCATCTCTTACAGGAGAGAAACATGGTTCATGGTTCCTCCAAATGACATGTTATCTCCTTCAATAAGGCAAAATATTGGCTTAAGGTGAGGGCAGCTCTAAGCCCCCCCAATTCCTTCCCACGTGAGTGGTACAGGGGTCCATGGGACCCTTCCTCTGTGCTTACAAAGATGCTTGGACTACCACTGTCTTATCTTTAAACTTGTATCTACAGCCCCATTTAAAGATTTTTTAAAAAGATTTATTTATTCATTTGAGGGGGTTGGGGGAGAGGGCAGAGGGAGAAGGAGAGAGAATTTCAAGCAGATTCACACTGAGCATGGAGCCTGAAGCTGGGGTCAATTTCACAGACCCTCAGATCATGTCCTGAGCCAAAACCAAGAGTCAGATGCTTAACCACTGTGCCACCCAGGAGCTCTTACAGCCCCCCTTAGACTGGAGCTTCTTGAGGGCAGGATCTGGGTCTGATTTATTGCCCTTTCCCTCAACCAGTCCTACAGTGCTTACTACATAGCAGGTGCTGAATAAATGTTTGCTAAGTGAAATTAATCATAAAAAGAACTTGACTATTGAGTTCCATTTTGTGTTGAGTCTAATTGGCACATCACTGTTCTATTTTGAGAAGTAGCAGTCGTCTAGAAAAAAGAATATTGGACATGTTTTGTCTCCCATCTCTGGCACTTATGAGCCTTGTATATTTAAATAAACCACTTATGTATTTAGAATCTCAGTTTATTAGAACGGAGATAATTGACTGTGGTGGTGATCAAATTAGATGATATATGTGTACACACTTAGTTAATGGTTGTTATCACTAGATGACACACTCCCAAGCAGGAAAATTCAGATGGAGCTTTTCATTTGCTGCCAATTGGTGGCTTTGGGTTGCTTCTAAATATTGACTCAAGTGCACCATTGGTTTATGGGTAGAATAAAGATGTTACTGATTTTAGAACTAGCTGCAAATTAGCTAAAGTCAATAATATATTTTGGTCACATATGTTAGTATTTTGCGAAAACATAGTCTAGTTATCTAAGGAAATAGAAACTCTGGCTTTTGTATCAATCTTTCTTTAACTTATTATGAAATCTTCAGAAAATTAAAAAAAATTCTCTGCACCCAATTATTTCACTTAAATGCATCCTCTCTACTCAAGAAAACTACATGAAAATAACTGAAGTGCTGTGTGTGGAAGCTGTCTGAGTTCTTTGAAAGAGATACACAATATAAATCTAAGCTGTTATTTTTATTTCTGAGTAAATTTGTTCAAGAATAGAGTCTGGGTTTATATGATGGTGTTTTATAGACCTAGGTTTATGTAGAGGCTTTTTAACTGATACTATCCCAGTGTACTTAATATGGAATTGGATAAACAAAGAAAATGCAGTTGAGTTCTGTTAAATGACACTGTATACAGGTTTGAAACACATTGCATAGTGAAAATGGCTGGTCGTTCTGCAGTCTCCAGAAACCTGTTGTCTTCAATGGGAAGTACACTGTCTAATATCCTCTGACTTCCTCAGAGGTACAATTTTTCCCCCCTGAAATTCAATGAAAGCATAAGAAAAGACCCTGAGTGTTCCCTCACTGTTTCTCTTCTCCCACAGAAACACTAATACAATACTTCTCTACCAAAATATGATACAAAATGTAGAGTCACCCAAGTTTGTCCACAAAAAACTGCACAAATGGTTCAAGGACATGAACCTTAAACTATGTGTAAGCATTATTTTTTCCTTCAGAATGTGGGCATAAAACCATCTCAGTCTCCTCCCATGCTGCTTAGCAGATATTAAATGAATGTTGTCTCTGTTCTCTAGGCCAGCCTGGTACTGAAGGAACTACTTTGTACATTACATCGTATTTTTGACTGCAAATAGAAAGTTATTCAGTTTTCTCTTGGATTCCTGTGTAGAATGTTGATAATACCAGTGATGAGAAACCGCAAACTTACCGTAGTCTAAAACTCTGAAATGCATAGGCAGAGTGGGCCGGAAGTGAAAAAAAAAAAAACACAATATATATGACTTTAAAAAGAAGACATGACCCAAACAAAAGAAATTGATGAAGACCACAATTAAATATTGAAAAACGACAGTGAAAAGGAGAGTGTGAACCATGAGAGACTGTGGACTCTGGGAAACAAACTGAGGGCTTCAGAGGGGAGGGGAGTGGGGGATTGGGATAGGCCAGTGATGGGTATTAAGGAGGGCACATATTGCATAGTGCGCTGGGTGTTATACGCAAATAATGAATCATGGAACATTGCATCAAAAACTGGGGATGTACTGTATGGTGACTAATATAACAAAATAAAAATTATGAAAAAAAAAAGAAAAGGAGAATGTGATCAAAACTAAGGAAAACTAAGCTAAAAAATAAAAACTTTTCTGATTATGACAATGTTGGTAATCATTTCTCCTATGTTAAAAAAGGAAAACTAAGCTAAAAAATAAAAACTTTTCTGATTATGACAATGTTGGTAATCATTTCTCCTATGTTAAAAAAAAAACCCCACAAGATTCTAACCAGAGAATTCAATGGCAAATGAAAAATTATGAGACAGCCCTATTAAGTCACCCTTACTGGAGAGGCATTTCTCCAAAAAAAAACCTGTTCTACTTTTAATTATATGTTCTTGGGTCTGTTAATCAGCCATCTTCCTCAAGGCTAAGCTTGGTGCAAATAACAGACAAGGATTCAGCAAAATGCCCTGTTTAATTAAAAAGAATTTAATTAAAAATATTTCTATACACATGACCAATCATCATTATTTATGCAGATGTTTCTTTGTGGTTCTTTGGAAAGGCTTTTTTTCCTTTTTTCTTCCTCTTTTTTTTTTTTTTTAAATATGCCGTTCTTCTGCAAGAACTGCTGTGAAATGAGAAGCACTATGACTGGTAGTTAATACCTATTTTTATCAAAACAGCAGTGCAGCTCACACATCACCCGTGCAGCCGTAACCATAGTAACCTCAAATAGAAAGGGTCTTCAGATTATCAACATGATCAAAGGTAAGATAGTTCATGTGCCTCTGGAATAGTTACATTGCGGCAAACTTTAAAGGATAAAGGTGTCTTTTTTCCCCCTTCAACTTAAATGTTGAATGAGAATAGTGACTTGCAAGTACAGTCTATAAAAGCGTTTCTCATTTTGGAAGACTCTTATTTCCTCACAGCGTTAACAGAAAAGATGAAAACTCAGTGCTACACATTTGTCCAGTGGTTCTATCTGATTATGCCGAGGAGACAATAATAATCATTTTGCCAACTTGGAGAATTTGTTACAGGGAAAATCCCACCCTTGGGTGCCCTGCAGGATGAGAAGCCATATTTTGTATCCATGTGTTTGGAGGATGGCTATGGTCAGTGGTGACTGTAGACACACATTACAGGGGATAAGATATATAGGGTGATTCAGGGTCTTGACTGGCAGTCCAGTTATGAATAAAAAGAGCTTTTCATTAGAGAAACAGTGGAACTGGTTTTAAAAAGCAGTGAAGTACCAACCCAAACACAGACTTGAATTCGGCTTTATAATTTGTGGTTGGGGGTACGGTGGAGTGGAGAGGGATGGGTGAGCAGAGAATAAAGGCCAGAATACCCACGCTCAATTATTCTAGCAGAGGAACTATGGTTTATATAATTCAAATAGATTGTACAAGCCTATATACAACATTTTGTAATGCCTCACGTGACTACAAGAACAGCATCTGGAAGCACAGGGAAACTATTTGGAGTTTTAAATATCTAAATGTATAGAAGATATTGCAAAAAGTAGAGAATCCACATGAAGATAAATATAATTCAATTATTTTTTCTTTTAAATATCTTCATATTGGAGCTTGACTATGAAAGTGGGTGAACAAGTAATGAAATATGAGAAAACAGTTATTTATTATGCCTACTTAAGAATGATCTGGCAGTTTTACGTTCAATTGTAAACAAATAAGAATGTTATCATAGTGTTATCTAAAAAGCCAATAAAGTACCTTAGAAGAACTCACTGTTGGTAAAAATTTATTTAATAAGTTAGCAATTTATAAATAATTTTTTATACAGCATTTCATTTGATCTTACAGCAATTCTGTGAAGAAACTGGAGGTACTTTCTATTTTGTTTTATTTTTATAGTATCTATTTTAAGGACATGGGAAGTGAGGTTCAGAGAGGTTAAAGCACAAAAACGTAGTGTTCCAATCACCCATGACACTAATCTTGCCTTAATGAGCAGACACTTTCAATATCCAGGATAATTTGGCCACTAGAAGAGCCTATCTTGACTTCATTTTTAGGTAACTCTCCTACGGCATCACATGCCTATTTTACTTCTTGGGGCAGTTCCTCTTGGGATTGAAAGTTTATTATCCATCCCTAACTGTGATCATTTTATGCTGGAACTCTTTTGGATCCTAGGAGTTCTCTTGGATCTTTATCCCACAAACACAGGAGCTGGTGACATATTCCCCAGTGTCCTAGCTCACATTTCCCCTCAGGACCAATTTGCCCCCAAATTAGAGTGACACCTATTTGTGATTTTAGGTAGCACATACTGGGGACACTGGACTGGTGGCATCTCAGAAGGAAGGCTCTACTCCAAGAGGTAGAAGTCTCAGAGATCAGTACTGAGCCCGCTTCACTCTGTAATTCACCAGTTTACTCAGAAATGCAAATATTTCACACATCAATTCTTATATCCATCAGGTCTCTGGACTAGCATCATTAGCATCAACGGGACACTTAGAATAGTTTTGGGCCCCATCCCAGACCTACTGAATCAGAATATCTGGAGACGGAGCCCAGGAATCTGCATATAAACAAACTCTCCAAGTGAGTTTAAGTACACTCAAGTTGGAGAACCACCAAGGAGAGCAGGAATTGCCTCAGCAATTATCTAATTCCTCTAGAATATATGAGGAAATTAAACCTAGAAAGGTAATGTAGCCACCTGATTTGCCCTGTGAGTTAGTAGCAGGAACTGAACTAGACCTCAGATCTCCCAACTTCCAGTAATAAAAATAGCAAGGTGCCATGACTCTTGTCAAGTAGAGGCTGGTTGGGCTCAACATCAGCAAAACAGAGACTTCGACTTTGTATCTATATTTCTCTTGGCTTCTAATTTCAATAAATGAATTATCATCCATGCATTTAATTTAGGCTCCAGACAGGATAATGCCAGAGTGAATTTTCTAAATTCAATTAACAAGAGCCAGTAGTCTCCTTAAGAAAGCCAACTTCCACTACTCAGGGCTTCATCAAGCACTTGGGATTCTTAGCACACTTTAGCTGCCAGAGGAAGTCAAGATGTGTGACTTACATGTAATACACAAAGTCACTGAATTTTTTTTTTTTACACTTCATGGCGTGTGCAATAGTATATTGAGTTGGAAGATTTTCTTTTAAGATCTTCTTATCACATTTCATTGATTTACTAACATGATATAAAAAATGATTGGTTAATTTTCTCACTTCTATGAAATTTTGAAGAGTTCTTTTTTACATACATAGATGTGCTTCCATATAAATGTGGATCACATTGTACATACTCTGTTTATTAGCTTGCTTTGTTTTAATTATCTTTTTTCTTTTTAAGATATCTCCCTTTTCCACATCTCCTCCTTTCCTAAACTCATACCTTCCTTCCTCCTAAGTAACTCAATTTATAATCTAGTATATGTCCCACCAAAATCTCTTTATATTAAAATTTTTCTTTGTAATAAGCATACATACACATTTGTAACAGATGTTAAATCAGAGTTTAAGGAACAAAGAAAAAAAATAACATGTCCAACAGTGAGATGCACAATTTTAAAATGTTCATTTAGAACCCGTTACATGACTCCCTTAAACCTCTCACCTACATTGAGAATGAGAAAGGGTCTCTCTCTCTAGACTCTAGTCTAATGGTTAAGATTTGTGAAGGGAGTTGCTTTGCTACCTGTGAACTGTGAATCTCACACAGGGGTGTTTGACACTCATCTCAAGCCTATGGGAAGGGACTTTGGCTAGGCCATCCGACAGCTTACGATGTGACTAGGGTTTGGGAACACAGTGAAATACTTTTGACTCTCACCTGAGAAATCTAATGGGCTATGGCTATCCAGTTGCTCTGATGGTAACTAATTATCAATCAAATAAAAAATTCCCTTACCTCATCTCTGCATCTACCTTTGTAGGAGTCAGAAACTGCATCCAGCAAGGGGTAGATGAGAAGCATGAGAAAGAATGAAGAACCAAACCACACCTCTTCTCCCAAAAGTAGGCAGCCTGTCTTCAACAGGCTAGGGGAGGTAGGGCAGAGTCTTAAGTTGAAAACTTCCAATATTACATGGGATTAGAGATGTTCACTGCTGAATTGAAACTCCAATTGCAACTTAAAGACCAAATGTTTTTATACAGCAGGTGGAAAAAACTGAATACTTTTGAAGGAGCATGGGAGAGAATGGAACAGAAAAGCCCAGAAATAAACCCACAATTATATGATCAATTAATCTACGACAAAGGAGGCAAGAATATGCAATGGCAAAAAGTCTTTCCAACAAATGGTGCTGGGAAAACTGGACAGCTACATGCAAAAGAATGAAACTGATCACTTTCTTACAACATACACAAAAATAAACTCAAAATGGATAAAGGGCCTAAATATGAGACCTGAAACCATAAAACTCCTAGAGGAAGACAGAGGCAGTAATTTCTCTGACATCATCCATAGAAACATTTTTCTGGATATGTCTCCTCTGGCAAAGGAAACAAAAGCAAAATTAAACTTTAGGACTACATCAAAATAAAATCTTCTGCACAGCAAAGGAAACAACACATAAAACAAAAATACAATGTACTGAATGGGAGAAGATACTTGTAAATAACCTATCTAATAAGGGGTTGGCATCCCAAATATATAAATAACTTACACAACTCAACACCAAAAAACCTACAAATAATCCAATTAAAAACAGGCAGAAGAAATGAACAAACATTTCCCCAAAGAAGACATACAGATGACCAATAAACACATGAAAAAATGTTCAACATCACTCACCATCAGGGAAATGCAAATCAAAACCACAATGAGATACCACCTTATACCTGCCAGAATGGCTGGAATCATAAACACAACAACAAGTGTTGGCAAAGATGTGGAGAAGAAGGAACTCTTGTGCACTATTGGTGGGAAGGCAAACTGGTGCAGGCACTGTGGAAAACAGTATAGAGGTTCCTCAAAAAATTAAAAATAGAATTACCACATGATCCAGTAATTCCACTACTGGCTCTTTACCCAAAGAAGACAAAAAGCACCAATTTGAAGATATACACGCCTCTATGTTTGTTGCAGCATTATTTATAGTAGCTGAATTAAGGAAACAACCCAAACATCCCTTGGTAGATGAATGGATGAAGAACCCAAGTGTCCATCAATAGATAACTGGGTAAATATACAGTGGAATATTACTCAGCCATAAAAAGAATGATAGCTTGCCATCTGCAACAACACAGATGGATCTGGAAGGTATAATGCTAAGTGAAATAAGTCAGTCAAAGACAAATACCATATAATTTCACTCATATGCGGAATTTGAGAAGCCAAAGAAACAAACAAAGAAAAAAGAGACAAACCAAAAACCAGACTATTAACCATAGAGAATAAACTGATGGTTACCAGAGGGGAGGTATGTAGGGAGATGGGTGAAATAGGTGAAGAAGATTAAGCATACACTTACTGTGATGAGCACTGAATAATGTACAGAATTGCTAAATCACTATATTGTACACCTGACACTAATACAACACTGTATATTAGTTACACTGGAATTAAAATTTTAAATTTTTGAAAAAATTTAAAAATTAAAAATAAAGAAGTGGGAGGGGAGAAAAGCAGTTTCTATGGTTATAGCCCATGAGTCCTGCTTCATATATACATATACATATTTATCTATATATTAAATATTGGAATCATATTTTATATATACTTTTCTACATCTTGCTTTACAAAGTCAAAAATGCCTCCTGGAATACTCTCAAGTCAGCTGGAAGAGCACTAATTTATCCTCTTTAATGGCTACATGATATTGTGTAGATGTCTTATAAACTTTCCAACAATTCCCTTATCGGTAGGATTCACTTTGCTCCTTCTTGTTTTCTTTCTTTTCCTCCACTTAAAAAAAATGCTGCAATAGACAGCCTTGTCCATATATTCTTAAGAATCCAGTATTTTTACTTGGGTGAGACAGAATCCCAGGAGTCAGAACACTGAGTCAGAAGGAACTATGCATTTTTATTTTTATTTATTTATTTATTTTTTTTGGAATTCTAAATGATTTTTTATTATATTATGTTAGTGGAACTATGCATTTTTAAATTCTAATAGCTGTTGCCACAATGCTTTCCAAAAGTAGTTAGATTTAAATTTTCACTAGAAATGTGTAACAGTCTACTTTTCCCTGCCTCCCAGCCAGCAATGACTGTTATTTGGCATTAAATTGTTGCCAAACTGCTAGGTATAAAATGATATGCTGTTACTTTATTTTAGATTTCTATAACTTCTGGTGAGTTTGAACAACTTTGAACATTTGTACCCCAAGGGGATTTGCTCTTCTATGAATAGACTCTTCATAATTTTTGTCCATTTTTCTGTTATTTACTGCCAGATTGACATTTTAAAGTGTTCTTTCTATATTAGAAATAGTAATACTTGGGAGCACCTGGGTGGTTCAGTTGGTTAAGTGGCAGGTCCTTAATTTTGGCTCAGGCCATGATCTCATGGCTCAGGTCCTGGGATAGAGCCCCGCATCAAGTTCTGCCCTCAGTGGGGAGTCTTCTTGAGGATTCTCTCTCTCCCTCTCCCTCTGCACCCCCTGCTTGTGCTCTCTTTCATTCTCTCTCTCTCTAAAATAAATAAATAACTCTTTAAAAAAAAAAGAAATAGTAATATTTGGTCCTCTATATTTAAATGCTTTTACCCCAAAGTATTGTCTGTTTATTGATTTTCTTCATGGTATCTTTTATTATTTAAATATATTTTTTATATAGTCAAATATACCTATTCTTTATTTATCAATTCTGAGTTTCCATTTTTCATTAGGAAGAATTTTCCTATCTATAACTGGTAAATAAAGATGTACAGATTTTCTTGCAGGAGTGCTTTTCCTTCATTTTCTTCATTTGCATTTTAATTCTTCTAAACATATTTTTGTAAATGGTTAGATAAGTCCAATTTTATCATCCTCTAAATGGATAGCCAGTCAACTGTGCAAGCACTATTTATTAAATAAATCATCCTTTCCCACTGGATTGAAATACTGTTAGATCTATCTATCTATCTATCTATCTATCACTTTTGTCAAATTCTCATTTATACATAGCATCTGCTTCTGGGTCCTCTATTCTTTTCCACTGATCTGTCTAATCCTAGGCCAATACCATATTATCTGATTATAATAATTTTGTAGTATATTCTTATATCTGGTTAGGCAGTTCCTCCAATGTTTTTATTCTACTCCATAAACATTAAGATAATTTTGTCCAGTTCTAATTTTTAAAGTGTTAGATTTTCATGGGCATTGTATTAAAATTTTATATTAATTTAGGGAAAAGTGGCATTTTAATCACAGCATTCTTCTCATTACCAAACAGTGAGCTAGCATAGGCTACTGGCTTACTCCCCAAAATCGATGACAGAGAAAGTATACAGAGAAAAATGTAATTGACACTAACAAATAAAAATAACAATACCAAGCAAAGCCAAGAAATCCCTGGGAAGAAGGAAGTCTGTTTTGGATTGCTGCTTGTGGAAGGAAGGTGAGGGAGGTTGAAATGTGCAACTTTCGAAGGGCAGCTATACACAGCAGTGTAAAGACAAATTAAAAAAAAAAGTTGAAGCCCCACCCTTTTGACTCACTTGCATTTCCCTGAAGTAATTACTAGCTCCTTGCCACACAAAGCACACACAATTGGCTGGACACTAAGACAGATATTCATGGGGGTAATATCAGAGCCGTACAAGAGATCTCCTGGGGTGAGAAGTTGATGAAACTCTTCAGCATTCTCTTTCTCTACAAATCCTAGGGTTGGTGGATTACCATTATAAATTCTCTTTAAGGGTCTTAATTAACCCTAACTGGAGCAATTGGCTAATGCAGTTTTCTCAGTCTTGACCCTATGGTCATTTTGGGCCAGATGATTATCTTTTGTGAAGGGCAGGTCTTGGACTGCTCCATTCTCTTTATCTATTCAGTTATTTATTGGGAAAATCATGATTTTATTTCTACCCTGGAGCCTCCTAAGATTTATTATAAGGTTTCTGTTCAAATTGTCTTCTGACACTTCAGGAATTTATCCCATGTGTCTATGTTCTGTTTGTTCTGACTGATCTTCCTTTCTCAAGCCGCCAAAAAGTTGCGTTGTGTTTTTATTTTTCTTTATTGGCTTATTGAGTCTTTTTTTTTTTTTTTTTTGGTTTATTGAGTCTTAAGACTGTTTGTTGGACTACCATCCAGGGTAGCAGACTTGTAACTACCACAAGGTAGACCAGTGGTGTAGAAACCCCTCAGGCACCTGGAAGAGACCACTCCCTCACCCAGTAATCAAAGACACTAAGTTCACTCATGAGGGTCAAGCAGGTCCCCATACTTCCCCCTTACCCATCACCAAAATTCACATTTTCTTATGACTCAAACTTGTTGAGGGCTCATAGCTTTTCAGTCTCTGTCAAAAAGCATCTTTAAAGCTGGTATCCAGGTGCTATTCATGGTAGAGAAAATTCAGTACCTGTTATTTCTGTGGGGGCTGCACAGAGCTCCAGGCTTCGGCAGCATTCAGCTGCAATACAGGCATCTATCTGATTTTGGCAAAATCAGATAATTGGATTCTATATGATTTTAGCAAAATCATGTAGGTTGGAGAGGGCAATAAGAGCAAAGAGGCTAAGTTAAGGTCATGTCTTTCCTGGAATCTACTGTTAACTTTCATGAATTTTTTAGAGTGATTATAATGCTGTTTTGACATGACTGTCTTAGGGCCAGGTCATTCATCTCTAAACCTTAGTTTACTCTTTTGTAAAATAAAGTTGTTAGATTGATTCCTAAAGTCTCTTTTTACAAAAATATCCTACAATTTTATTATTTTAAATCACTCTTTATATCATCTAAAAGTGATATGTAGACAATCGTCTGAATCTTTGGTTGAATAGGATGGCTATAAACATTTTTAGGAGACAATGTGGGAAATTTAAATCTAACTATATATTTGATAACATTTAAAAATTATAGTAGTCATCTATTATTGCCATAACAAATTATCGAAAACTTAGTGGCTTAAAACAACACAAATGTATTATCTTTCCAATCTGTAGGTCAGAAGACTGACACGAGTCTCATTGGGATAAAACAAGGTGTCACAAGTCTGCGTTCCTTTCTGGGGGCTCTAGAAGGAAATCAGTTTTTCTATCCTTTCCAGCTTCTAGGGACCACCCACATTCCTTGGTTCATAGCCCCTTTCCTCCAACTTCAAAACCAGAAAATTTTATCTCTCTGTGCCTTTCTTCCATTGTCACATCTTTCTCTAATCACAGCCATGAAAAGTTTTCAAGCTTTTAGGGACATATGTGATAATATTGGGGTCCACCCAGATAATTCAGGTAATATCCAACTGCAAGGTCCTTAATTTACTCACATCTGCAAAGGCCTTTTTTGCTTCAAAGTAATGTATTCACAGGTTCTGGAGATTAGTACATGGAAATCTTTGGAGCACCATTATTTTGCCTACCACAAAAATTATTGTTAATATTTAAGGTGTGATGACGACATTGGGGTTATGTTTAAACTACATGTTTAAAATGGAATTTATTACAGCTGCTTTATTTGACCAAGGATCCAGATAAGATCAGCATATTCTTTTTAGGTTATATAAGAAGTGGATTAATAAACAATATAGATTGGAAGAACCAATACTATTAAAATGTCCATACTACCCAAAGCAATCTACAGATTTAATGTAATCCCTGTCAAAATACCAATATTTTTCACAGAACTAGAACAAATACTCCTACAGTTTGTATGGAACCACAAAAGACCCTGACTAGCCAAAGTAATCTTGAGAAAGAACTCAGCTGGAGGTATCACAGCACCAGGTTTCAAGGTATACTACAAAGCTGTAGTTATCAAAACAGTGGGGTACTAGTACAAAAATAAACTTTAGAGCAATGGAACAGAATAGAGTCCAAAAATAAACCCACAGTTATATGATCAATTAATCTATGATAAAGGAGGCAAGAATATACAATGAGAAAAAGACAGTATCTTCAACAAATAGTGTTGGGAAAACTGGACAGCTGCATGCAAAAGAATGAAACTGATCACTTTCTTACAACATACACAAAAATAAACTCAAAATGGATTAAGGGCCTAAATATGAGACCTGAACCCATAAAACTCTCAAAAGAAAACATAGGCAGTAATTTCTTTGACATCATCCATAGAAACATTTTTCTAAATATATCTCCTCTGGCAAAGGAAACAAAAGCAAAATTAAACTATTGGGACTACATCAAAATAAAAAGCTTTTGAACAGAGAAGGAAACCATCAACAAAACGAAAAGGCAAACTACTGACTGGGAGAACATATTTGCAAATGATATATCCAATAAGGGGTTGGCATCCCAAATATATAAAGAACTTATACAACTCAACACCAAAAAACCCACAAATAATCCTATTAACAAATGGGCAGAAGACCTGAATAAACTTTTTTCCAAAGAAGACATCCAGATGACCAACAGACACATGAAAATATGCTCAACATCACTCATCAGTAGGGAAATGCAAATCAAAACCACAACGATATATCACCTTATACCTGCCAGACAGGCTAGAATCCAAAGCACAAGAAATAACAAGTGCTGATGAGGATATTAGGAAAGGAACCCTTGTGCACTGTTGGTGGGAAGGCAAATTGGTGCAGCCATTGAGGAAAATAGTATGGAGGGTCCCAAAAAATTAAAAATAGAAATACCATATGACCCAGTAATTCCACTACTGGCTATTTACCTAAAGAGAATGAAAACACTAATTCTAAAGGATATATGCACCCCTATGTTTATTGCAGCATAATTTACAATTGCCAAGATAGGGAAGCAACCCAAGTGTCCACTGATAATGAATGGATAAAAAAGATGTGAGATACACACACACACACACACACACACACACACACACACACACTATGGGATATTACACAGCCATAAAAAAGAATGAGGTCTTGCCATTTGCAACAACATGGATGGACCTTGAGGTATTATGATACGTGAAGTAAGTCAGACAGAGAAACACAAATAGCATATGATTTCCCTTATATGTGGAATCTGGAAAACAAGACAAATGAACAAACAAAGAATAAAAAAAAAGTAGAAACAGTCCCACAAGTGCAAAGAAAAAACTGGTGGTTGCCCAAGGGGAGGCAGTGAAGGGAAAGGCAAAATGGGTGAAGGAAAGAGGGAGGTACAGGCTTCCATGTGGAGTGAAAGTCACAGGGATGAAAGGTACATTGTAGGGAAAATAGTCAATGGCATTGTAATAGTATTGAACGGTGACAGATGGTTTCTATACTTATGGTGAGCATAGCATAACATAGAATTGTTGAACCACTATGTTGTATATCTGAAACTAATGCAGCATTGTGTGTCAACTACACTTTAATAAAAAGAAAATCAGAGAAATTCGAATATGGATAGGTACTAGATGATACTAGTGGATTATGGAAACTTTGTAGTTTGATAATGACTTCATGATTACATAAGAACAATGCCCACAATTATAGAAATGTATACCAAAATACATGTGGATAAAATGACAATGTCTGAGATTTGCTTTCACATATTACTATCTACCACCTCTGAAAATAAATATAAAGTATATTTGTGTTTTATAAAAGCAAAATTACCACATTACATATATTATGCTCCCAACCTTAACCAAGCAAGTCACAAATGAATTTAGTTGATCAAGGGAGCATTCTACTAACCAAGTATATAGATTCATGGAAATCCATTATTGCTACCAGGAAAATAGGCAAAAGTGTTCATGTCTCACTTGCTGAGTATATAATAGCAGCCTCATCTTAGTATAGGATAAAAATAACAATATATTAATAATAATAATAAAATTATCTCATTTAATCCATATAAAGAACCTTTAAAATAAGTCCTACTATCCTTGTTTTATAGACGGAGAAACTGCGGTTCAAATAGGTCAGACAGAATGTAGATTTAAACACAGGCCTCTCCCACTCCACAGTCAGTGTTCTTTTTTTTTTTTTTTCCCTAAGTCAACAAACATTTCTTGATTGTCTGCTTTGAGCATGACCCTGTGCTTTCTGCCAGGATGCACAGATGAAAACCATGCATCCACCACAAGTTCACACTCTGGTACCAAGCAGGCATTTCACAGCTAGTTATGATCTAAGGCAAATCAGAAAGTGCTAGGATGGCCATATCAAATTCTATTAATTTTCTTTCTAGCGAATTTTAGAAGAAAGTCAACTGGTTTCATGCTTCATGATGTAGGGCAACTTACATTGCCACTCTAACTTGGTGTAGATTTCCTACCTTTCAACATGCCAGCCATATTTTGGGAGTCAGTGCACATTATTCAACTAGGTAGCTCTATTTAGGAGATACTGATTCTGTATTATTTATGGCTAAATAATTTTTCTTTGGGGTCAGACTTCTATGTAATTCACCCACTGTTTATTGTCATTGGAGAGTCTAGTAGTTTTTCCTTCAAGCACCTTTCATGGAAGTGAGCATGAATGTTGGTTAAATTGAGCACTTCAGTGTTCTCTGAAAGTTAAAGAATAGCCTGGCTTTATTTAGTGGCCATCTCTTGCTTTTTAACCAGTTAGCTCAAATTTCACCCATCATTTTGAGATATCAGCAAAATTTTTTAATAATAATTTTTTATTATGTTATGTTAGTCACCATACAGTAAGTACATCCTTAGTTTTTGATGTAGTGTTCCATGATTCATTATTTGCATATAACACCCAGTGCTCCATACAGTATGTGTTGGCCTTAATACCCATCACCGGCCTATCCCAATCCGCCACCCCACCTCCCCTCTGAAGCCCTCAGTTTGTTTCCCAGAGTCCATAGTCTCTCATGGTTCATTCCCCCTTCTGTTTACCCCCCCTTCATTCTTCCCTTCCTTCTCCTAACGATCTTCCTGCTATTTCTTATGTTCCATAAATGAGTGAAACCATATGATGATTGTATTTCTCTGCTTGACTTATTTCACTTAGCATAATCTCCTCCAGTCCTGTCCGTGTTGCTGAAAATGTTGGTAATCGTTCTTTCTGATGGCTCAGTAATATTCCATTGTATATATGGACCACATCTTCTTAATCCAGTCATCTGTTGAAGGGCATCTCGGCTCCTTTCACAATTTAGCTATTGTGGACAATGCTGCTATGAACATTGGGGTGCATATGGCCCTTCTGTTCACTACATCTGTATCTTTGGGGTAAATACCCAGTAGTGCAATGGCTGGATCATAGGGTAGCTCAATTTTTAACTTTTTAAGGGACCTCCACACTGTTTTCCAGAGTGGCTGTACCAACTTGCATTCCCACCAACAATGTAGGAGGGATCCCCTTTCTCCACATCCTCTCCAACATTTGTTGTTTCTTGCCTTGTCAATTTTTGCCATTCTAACTGGCATAAGATGGTATCTCAAGGTGGTTTTGATTTGAAATTCCCTGATGGCTAATGATTTTGAACATTTTTTCATGTGTCTGTAGCCATTTGGATGTCCTCATTGGAAAAGTGTCTGTTCACATCTTTTGCCCATTTTTAGATTTGATTATTTGTTTCTCATGTACTGAGTTTGAGAAATTCTTTGTAGATCTCGGATACTAGTCTTTTATCTGTAGTGTCATTTGCAAATATCTTCTCCCATTCCATGGGCTGCCTCTTAGTTTTCGTGACTGTTTCCTTGGCTGTGCAGAAGCTTTTTATCTTGATGAAGTCCCACAAGTTCATTTTTTCTTTTGTTTCTCTTGCCTTTGGAGATGTGTCATGAAAAAAGTTGCTGTGGTCGATGTCAAAGAGATTGCAGTCTATGTTCTCCTCTATGATTTTGATGGATTCCTGTCTCACATAGAGGCCTTTCATCCATTTGGAGTTTATCTTTGTGTACGGTGTGAGAGAGTGCTCAAGATTCATTCTTTTGCATATAGCTGTCCAATTTTCCCAGCACCATTTGTTAAAGAGACTGTCTTTTTTCCACTGTATGTTTTTTCCTGTTTCATCAAAGATACCTGCCCATAGAGCAGAGGGTCCATTTCTGGGTTCTCTATTTTGTTCCATTGGTCTATGTGTCTGTTTCTGTGCCAGTACCATGCTCTCTTTGTGACTGCAGCTTTGTAGTATAGCTTGAAATCAGGCAACGTGATACCTCCAGCTTTGTTTTTCCTTTTCAACAATTCCTTGGCGATTTGGGGCCTTTTCTGGTTCCACACAAATTTAAGGGCTGTTTGTTCCAGCTCTTTGAAAAATGTCATTGGTATTTTGATTGAAAGTATAGATTTTTCTGGGTAGCATAGACATTTTAACTATGTTTATTCTTCCGATCCATGAGCATGGAATATTTTTCCATCTTTTTGTGTCTTCTTCAATGCCTTTCAAGAGTGATCTGTAGTTTCTAGAATATAGATCCTTTACCTTTCTGGTTAATTCCAAGATAACGTATGATTTTTGGTGCTATTGTAAATGGAATGGATTCCCTAATTGCTCTTTCTTCAGTCTCATTGTTCGTGTATAGAAATGCTACTGATTTCTGAGCATTGATTTGGTATGTCGCCACATTACTGAATTGCTCTATAAGTTCTAGTAATTTGGGGGTGGAGTCTTTGGCTTTTCCATATAGAGTATCATGTCATCTGCGAAGAGAGACTGTTTGACTTCTTTGCCGATTTGGGTACTTTTTATCCCTTTTTGTTGTCTGATAGCTGTTGCAAGGACTTCTAGTACTCTGTTGAGTAATAATGGCAAGAGTGGGCATCCTTGTGTTCCTGATCTTAAGGGAAAGGCTTCCAGCTTTTCCCCATGGAGAATGATATTTGCTGTAGGCTTTTCATAGATGGTTTTTATGAGATTGAGGAATGTACCCTCTATCCCTACACTCTGAAGGGTTTTAATCAGGAAAGGATGCTGTATTTTGTCAAATGCTTTTTCTGCATCAATTGAGAGGATCATATGGTTCTTGACTCTTTTCTTGTTGATATGATCTATCACACTGATCGACTGGCGAATGTTGAACCACCCTTGCATCCCAAGGATGAATCCCACTTGGTCATGATGGATAATCCTTTTAATGTACTGTTGGATTCTACTAGCTAGGATCTTGTTGAGAATTTTGGCATCCATATTCATCAGGGGTATCGGTCTGTCATTCTCCTTTTTGATGGGGTATTTGCCTGGTTTGGGGATCAAGGTCATACTGGCCTCATAGAATGAATTTGGTAGTTTTCCTTCTGTTTCTATTTTTTGAAACAGCTTCAGGAGAATAGGTATTATTTCTTCTGTGAATGTGTGGTAGAATTCCCTGGGGAATCCGTCAGGCCCTGGACTCTTGCTTTTGGGGAGGTTTTTGATCACTGCTTCAATCTCTTCATAATTAATCAGTCTGTTTAAATAATCAATTTCTTCCTGTTTCAGTCTTGGTAGTTTATAGGTTTCCAGGAAGGCACCCATTTCTTCCAGGTTGTTTAATTTATTGGCATAAAGCTGTTGATAAAAGTTTCTAATGACCCTTCCTATTTCATTGCTGTTGGTTGTGATCTCTCCCCTTTCATTCATAATTTTATTAATTTGGGTCCTTTCTCTATTCTTTTCAGTAAGTCTGGCCAGTGGCTTATCGATCTTATTTATTCTTTCAAAGAACCAGCTTCTAGTTCTGTTGATCTGGTCTATTGTGCTCCTGGTTTATAATTCATTGATCTCTGCTCTAATCTTGATCACCTGCCTTCTCGTGCATGAGTTAGGCCTGTTCTTCTGTTCCAGCTCCAGCTTCTTGAGGTGAGAATATAAAAACTGCATTTTAGATTTTTCTGTTCTTTTGAGTGAGGCTTGGATGGCTACGTATTTTCTCCTTAGGACCGCCTTTGCAGTGTCCCATAGGTTTTGGACCGATGTGTTTTCACTCTCATTGGTCTCCAAAAATTGGTTAATCTCCTTTTATTCCCCTGGTTTACCCAATCATTTTTTTAAAAGATTTTATTTATTTATTTGACAGAGAGACAGTGATTGAGAGAGGGAACACAATCTTGGGGAGTGGGAGAGGAAGAAGCAGGCTCCCAGTGGAGGAGCCTTATATGGGGCTCGATCCCAGAATGCCGGGATTACGCCCTGAGCCAAAGGCAGACACTTAACTACTGTGCTACCCAGGTGCCCCAACCCAATCATTCTTGAGCAGGATGGTTCTTAGTTTCCACGTGTTTGAGTTTCTTCCAAATTTTTCCTTGTGACTGAGTTCCAGTTTCAAAGCATTGTGGTCTGAGAATATGCAGGGAATAATCTCAGTCTTTTGGTATTGGTTGAGACCTGTTCTGGGACCCAGTATAAGGTCTATTCTGGAGAAAGTTCCATGCACATTCGAAAAGAACGAGTATTGTATTGTTCTGGGGTGTAGTGGTCTGTATAATTCTATGAGATCCATCTGGTCCAGTATGTCATTCAAACTTATTTCTTTGTTGATTTTCTGCTCAGTTGATCTGTCTATTGCTGAGAGTGGAGTGTTGATGTCCCCTACTATTAATGTATTATTATCTATATGTCTCCTTATTCTGGTTAAGAGTTGGCTTGTGTATCTAGCTGCTTCCCTGTTGGGGCATAGATATTTTTAATAGTCATATCCACTTGTTAGATACATGTTTTAAGAATAATGTAGTGTCCTTCTGTATCTCTAACTACAGTCTTTCATTTAACATCTAATCTGTCTGATATGAGAATTGCTACCCTAGCTTTCTTTTGAGGTCCATTGGCATGAAAAATGGTTTTCCATCCCTTCACTTTCAGTCTGGAGGTATCTTTAGGTTCAAAATGAGTCTCTTGTAGACAGCAAATGGATGGGTCATGTCTTTTTATCCAATCTGCAACCCTGTTGCACTTTATGGGAGCATTTAGGCCATTCACATTGAGAGTGATTATTGAGAGATATGATTTTCATGATGTCATGTTGCCTGTGATGTCTTTGTTTCTATAGATTGTAAATTTCTGTTCTGTATCACTCTTGGGATCTTTTTACTTTTATAGAACCCCCCTTTATATTTCTTGTAGGGCTGGCCTGGTGGTCACATATTCTTTCAGTTTCTGCCAGTCTTGGAAGGTCCTTCTCTCTCCATCAATTCTGAATGACAGCCTTGCTGGATAAAGGATCCTTGGCTGCATGTTCTTCTCAGTTAGAGCTCTGAAAATATCTTGCCAACCTTTCCTGGCTTGCCAGGTTTCTGTAGACAGTTCTGACATTATTCTGATGTTCCTCCCTCTGTACATGAGATTCTCTTCCCCCTGGCCACTTTCAAGATTGTATCCTTGGATCTAATTTTTGCGAATTGCACTATGATGTGACATGGTGTAGGTCTGTTCTTATTGATCTTGGGAGGGGTCCTCTCTGCCTCTTAGACATGAATGCTTATTTCCTTTCCCATATTAGGGAAGTTCTCAGCTACAATTTTTTCAAATATGTCTTCTAGATCTCTCTCTTTCTCCACCCCCTCAGGGATGCCGATGATTCTGACATTGGAACGTTTCATTGAGTCAGTACTCTTCCATAATCTACATTCTTGAGATTGGATTTTTTTGAGCCATTTCCGTCTTTTCCTTCTTTTCTACCATCCCATCTTCCAATTCACTAATTTGTTCTTCTGCCTCATTTACCCTGGCTGTCAGAGCATCTAGTTTAGAATGCATTTGATTCATAGCATCTTTAATTTCTGCCAGATTCACTCTCATTTCTGCCCTTAGAGATTCTATATTTTTGTTAATATTTTCATTAATGTTTTTTCAAGCCTACATATCATCTTGACCATTGTTACTCTGAACTCCATTACTGACAATTTGGTTATATCCATATTCATCAGTTCTGTGGCAGAGGCCACAGACTCTGTATCTTTTCTTTGTTGGGGAGGATTTCTCCTCCTTGTCATTCTGATGAGGAGAGGTTGCGGGGATGTACAGAGCCCAAGTTATTGACCAGGACCCAAGCAATGTGCACTTGGTTTTATAGGGACCTTAGGGATGTGGGCTTCTTGATAGCCTGCCTTCTGGGGGAGGGGCCTGCTGTGCTGATACTCAGGCAACCCTGTTTGGGTAGAGTTGCCCTGTCCCCTGTGAGGGGGGATGGGGATGGGCACAATGTGAACTGGTATTTCTGGGCTTTTGTTCTCTGGCAGCTTTCCCTGGTGGTTTTCTGTAACTCTTCTGAGAGTCAGAGCAGCAGTGGCCATATCCTAGCCTCTGTCTCAGAACAGAGAGATCACAGTCTGCTCTCCACTGAGCTCTCTTGGCCATGTTAACTCTCTTTCTGTCGGTGCTGCTAAAAACCCCGCAGCATCCCGGGTTGTGTGCCCAACAGCCACTCTCCCAGCCCTTGCTTCCAGGGCTGGCACATCTCTGTCCTTTGTGCTTCCAACGCTGCCAGCCACCCCCGGTTCCTGCACCCACTCCTGAGCTCCCCATTTCAGTGTGGTTCGTGCGCACTCCCGGAGCACCGGTTTTCAGTCTGGTCGGGTTGCTCGTGAGCTCCCGAGCTCTCGGTTTCAGTCTAGTTCAAGTGTGCGCTCCGGAGCTCCAGTTTTCAGTCTGGTCGCATGAGTGTTCCCAGGCTCACAGTCTCAGTCTGCTTTCTCATGAGTACCGGTCCTTGAGTCCGGCCCGCTCCCCAGTGCAGGAGGCTACTGCTTCCCGGTGCCCAAGCGGGGCGGCTCCCTCCCCCTTCCGTTTATCTTCCAATATCTGTGCACAGATTCATGGCTCCCCACTTTGTACCTCAATACTCAGTGCTAGAGATGTTCGTTTGTAGAGATCCAGATGTATCTTCCTACTTCTCGGGCTCATTTTGTGGGTGTTCAGGATGATCTGGTAGAGATATCCAGCTCAATTCAGGGAACCAGATGAAAAAAGGTCCCCTACTCCTCCGCCATCTTCCCCCCCCTCCACAGTCAGTGTTCTTAATTAATACTCAATGACTGTTCTATTTATTCAGTAATTACATACTCTGCCCTGTGTGAAACTCGACAGGATTTTTGTATTTTGAGATCTGTAGATTCTTTCTTAGATCTAGTCATTAAATATTATTTAATGTTGATGATGATAAAGATAAAGAAATGTGGGGTGCCTGACTGGCTCAATTGGTAGAGTGTGTGACTCTTAATCTCGGGGTTGTAAGTTTGAGTTCCATGTTGGGTGTAGAGATTACTTAAAAACAAAATCCAGGAAAAGAAAAGAAATGGATCCTATTAAGTACTACATATATTTTGACTTGTTTAATTGGAGAATTGAATAATAATTTACATTAACTGGATTTTTAAATTCTAAACTTAAGGAGAATTATAAACTGTACTCTCCCAATTGGCTACATAGGTAGTCTCTATTTACTTCTTTGAGGTAAATATTTATTTCTGATATTGAGTCTACCCAATTTAGGGCCATTAAATGTGTCAACATACTTTGAAACAGGGGTAACATTATATAAATGTCAAGTTTCTTGGATTTCTGACAAGCTCTATAAAACAAAACAGTAATGGGCATTAAAAAAACAACTCAGATTGTCAGACTTTAGGAACTTGTGATTTATGTTTCTACTGAGGAAAAAACCACAGTTGAGACATTTGGACAGGAACTTATTTAATCTGTTTCTCTCAAGTCAGAGGTTGCAGTATTTATAGTTTTGAATGGCACATACATGATATTTAAATCATACAGAGGGTAAATCTTGTTTCTCTTTGCTTTGTTTTTGAAGCATGGGTGAAGCTAGTTTATGGGTTATTATGTGTAGGAGCAGAAAAATAAAACTGGAAAAGAGACATTAGAAAGAAAATTTCAGACATATTAGCTCAAAATCATAGAAATAAAGTGCCTATATTATACCAAAATGCCATAATCTGTGTTGTACATTGTATTCGTGCTTAATTTTTCTACTCAATTTAAAATTATTGTGGTATTTTTATTAAGGATCATATTTTTGTATGTAATCTTAAAAAGCTGAGCTCATTGAAATAGAGATAAAAATGTTGGTGGCCAGGGACTGGAAGTGGGGGGAGTGGGTAGATGTTGGTCAGAGTATCAATTTCCAACTATAAGATTAATAAGTTTTAGAGATCTAAGATATAGCATGTTAATATAGTTAACAAAACTATAATATATACTTGAAAGTTGTTAAAAGAGTAGATCATGACTGTTGCCACCACCACCACCACCACCACACACACACACACACACACACACACACACACAGAGGTAATTATGTGAGGGTATAGAGATGTTAACTTACTTTATTGTGGTATTCACTTTGCAATATATATGAGTATCAAATCATCACATTATATACTTTAAATGTACATATGTTATATGTCAATAATAATAAAGGTGGAAAAAAGGATATTTTTTGACTTAACAACTCTTCCATATCTATTGTTCTATAGTTCTGTCTGATAAAAATATAATGTAAACCACAAATGTAATTTTAAATTTTCTAGTAGCCACATTAAAAAAGTAAAAAGAAATGGGTAAAATTAATTTAAAAATATATTTACTTTAACTCAATATTAAATGAATCTCATAATTTCAAAATGTAATCAATATAAAAATTATCAATGAGATATTATACTTTTCTTCATATTAAGTCTTTGGATCTAGGGTGTATTTTATACTTATAGCCCTTCAGTTTGGACTAGCTGCATTTCAAGTAGCCATATGTGGCTTGTAGCCATCATATTGGACAGAACAATTTTTGAGTAAGCCCTATCTGAAGTTATCTAAAACGGGACAACCTGAATTAATTTTCTTGGAAAAAATAGGACAAGTCTATGAAGTAAGAATTATCTTCTAGTTTTAAATACTGGACTAATACTTCTGGAGTTCAAGATAGCACAGCTGTATTTGAGTCTCAATGCAGCTGCATCATATAAAATGAAGACATTTTAATCCAAATAGGAAACAGAGAAATTGATGAAGTGAGAAAACACACAGCCCAAATGTGCTTGAATGAGTGGCTTCCTGCAGACCTTGAAAGAAATTTCAGCCCTGTAAATACCAGGATGAGTTTCTGGCATCTTCTGAGTGATTAATACTTAATGTAATGTGCTGAGTTTTTCCTTTTCCTAGAGGAAGCTCCTATTTTGAGCACCTTCCAAACTAAAACAACAACAACAACAACAACAACAACAAAGCCCCAAAACAACAACAAAAAACCCCACACTATTATAACTGCTTCTGCAAGTCTACAATCTATGGTTTGGTGCTCTGGAAAATTTTAAACCACTGACCAACTGGTAAACAGGGAGAAAGAAATATTGGCTGCATGGCCAGATAAGAAGAAAGACACATATTTTTGTTTTAGTTGAGTATATCCTTTTTGGAGGACAGACACCAGTATTGCCACTCAGTTGGAAGTTCAGCCATGTGCTGCAAGTTCCACCCTCTTCTTGAGTCACTGTCCCTCCTTGGGTTATGAGACTCCTTATCTCTGAGTGATCTGGAATACTCAACTGCTTCACATTATTTTTTAGAAGAGACTCCCTTTCAAGCTCTACACTTTGCTCTAGCAGTTTCTTCTACAAATATACTGACTCATTAATTTAATAAGTACTTATTAAAAACCTATTCTAAATACTAAAAATATAAGAGCGGAAAATGGGGTGAAACAGGAAAAAAAATCTCCGTCCTCACAGGGGACAAAAAAAGAAAAGGAAATAAATAGTAGATCAATAGTGATTAGTGCTGTACGAGAATGTAAGACAAGGAAGGGGGATGGGAAGCATCATGATTTGTGGGTGACTATGCAGCAGAGGAGATGGGGTACAATTTTTGATAGTATGGTTAGGGAAGGTCTCATCGAGGTGACATTTGGGCAAAGGCCTGAAGAAGACAAGGAGGGAGAAACAACAAATGTAAATGTGGTGAGACAGCAACAATACTGATGTGTTGAAGAACAGCACATGGGTACACTGGAACTCCAAAGTGTCTTTATACACCTTAACAGCCTCTCTGTTTATCTCACCCACCCCATATATAAAGAGACATTTCAGACTTATTAAAAATCGCTATCCTGGATAGTCAAATTTACCAAACTCAGACCCAAGTCAATGATGAAAGAGATAAGAAGATAGTATGAGTTTTGAGGGTTCCCTTACGGGCTTTGGCCATTTGTAAATTGAGGGATATTAACTAAAGCATCATTTCCAGTTGTTGCCATATTGTTTATCTTTTCTCTCCCCTCCCTTGTCCTCCTACTTTCTCTCATCTAAACACAGCTGAAGAGATGACCTGGCTCATTGATCAAGCCCTCTAAGTACTTCTTTCCTCCCCTGACACTGCCACTTACCATACATGATCTCTTTGGGGGCTTTGCCTTTAATCATCCACTTCTGTTAAGTGCTGCTAATGACCTTTACATCATCAGCAGGATCTTTGTCAGTGAGGAAAAGAGGAAATTAAATCAATCAAATAATAGTCAAATCATCCTAACTGGAGGTAAACTGAAAATTGGCCAAGGAGAGTCAGAAACATGCAGGGAAGAATTAGATTTAAGTTTAAATATGTGCCTATAAAAGGAAAATATGAATAGTTAATAACACCTGGCTAAGATTTAGCTAAGGCTAAATGAGATAGAATTAATTTAAAGAAGGCCAAGAAAAGTCAGACCTGGAGAGCATAGGTTCTCTTTCATAAATTAGTGAGTCACAATAATTTAGGCAATAAATGAATAATTGTGGGGTAAGATTAACTAGGTGTTTTAAGGTTGTTGAAGATCTTAAATTGCACCAATTTAGCAGAGTAGGTTCAGCATGTTTTAATATAACAATTAGCTCCCAGTAAAAAAAGAAAGGTTAAATATTCCTGTTCATGTGTGGGTCTCTACTATGTAAGATCTTCTCTAACATTTGTTGAAACCAGGTTAGAACCCATGAATGCCTGGAGCTGGGTGGGGGGAGGGCTTTAGGTTGATTTTTTAACTTTCTTTAAAACAAAAGCTTGTTTTAAAATGAAAACCAATCTTACAGAAATAAGAAACAGGGAATGTTAAAGCTGGAAAAGGCTCTAGTCAAAACTTTTCATTTTACAGATGAAAAGTCAGTTTCTTCATCTGTAAAATGAAGGGGTTGGGAGAAATGAGATCAAATATCTTCCACTTCCAAGAATGCATAAAATCTAGAAAAGCTAAATGGTACCCAAAGTTGCACAGCTAGTGCCAGACTTGGAAAGTAGATTTGGTTTCCAGGATTCTCTTTATGGCTGTGAGTCAATTCTGTATTTTAAAAAGTTTAGCCAACCCAATTGTTTGACACAATGCAGATAAATATCCATCTCACCAAGTTGGATTTATTTTTCTATTTCAATCAGTTTCCTTGCATCGTGTAAACATATCCTCAGGGATATCACCAGCCAAGAAGGAGCAAAGCTTTAACATGATACAATTGTGCTTGGAGCTGGCTGAATCACTCAATAGAATGCAACAAACTTGGTCTTTGGCATTGGGACCAGGAAACAATGGATGCAGTGTTTTTCAACATGCAGATTTGTGCAAAGGTGACATGAAATGGGACCTGACCATTAAAAGCAAAATGTCCATATGTGGGCAGAAAAGAACAACCTTAAGTAACTAGAAATCACTGGTGGATTGAAAATATTTCATCTTAAGTTCATGCTTCCCATCGCTACCAAGGAACTTCTATATTTCCCTGGGGCTGTGAGAGTGCAGCATGAGATCTTCCAGCAATGACCTGGTGCCTGGGTCATCTCTAACCCTAATGATGGAACAGTCTGCCCCTCTACACTACTCTGGTGCTCTGGTCCTCTAATATACACCACATGTTCCTCATCTGAGACCTACTTTTATTTCATCTTCTTCCAGGAAACAAGTCAACATCATGTATTAAAAAATTATTGTTCCTCCTCCATAGCATAAACAAAATAAAACAGATAAAAAAACTTGGAAAAATATTTGTAACTTATATTACAGACAAAAGGTTAATATCTCAATATGTTAAAGGTTTCTAACACTTGAAAAATAAAAATTAACAACCCTACTCGAGCAAAGCCATCTTATAAATGGTTCATTTTCAGGGGAAAAAATGCATATATCCCTTAAACATATGAACAAATATTTAACCTTACTCATAAGAGAAGTACTAAGTCTAACCAGAGGGAGACACAAATCCTCACCTCTTATATAAGTAAAAATCCAAAACTGTGATAGAATTCTGCATTGCCAAAGTTGTGAAGAGTAGGTACTGTCATATGTTGGTGGTGTGAATGCAAAATGGTACAAACTTTATGGAGAGGAATTTGGCATCTAGGAAAATTACATCTAGGGAAAATGCATTTACCTTTTAACCTGTTTCTATAAATCTATCCCAAAGAAACACTGGCAAAACGTGGAAAGATATTTATTTTAGTGTTATTAATTACAACACCATTCATAATTGCAAAGGGAAGAAAAAAACTAAATGTCCATCAACAGACAACTGGTTGAATAATCCATGGAGTACTCTGCAGTTATAAAAAAGAATGAGAGAGATCTTTACATATTGCTATGGACTACTCTCTAAAATACTGTTAAATGAGAGTAAGGTGAAGAACCATGTGTATAGTAGCATATAGTAGAGTATGTATATGTTTGTGTATTTACTTAGATAAAAAACAGAAGGGTAATGAAAGACCAACCAAAATGGTTGGAATGTTAGGGTAGAGGGGACAGGAATAGAAGCTAGATGTCTCTTGTTTTGGCTCTATGGTTGTCTTTTTGGAATTCTATATCTCTTTAATTTTAAAACAAAAGTTAAAAACAAAATGAAACAATTGAACATTATTGTATATTCACAAGGTACAATCCATAGAGGCATGATTTCAAGAGCTCTTAAAACAGTAATTTTTAACTGTTCATCCCTAGTCAGATATATCCAAAGGTTAAAAAGAACTACAATGAAATCTTAAGCAGTTTTCAATAATCATATTTTTAAATAATAATATGCATATTATAATTTTTTAAATGTTTAAGGAAATAAGAAATTATATACGTAATAGGAGGAAGAAAAGTGGGCAGAAGAAAAAATAAAATAAAAATTTAAGGCAGTTAAGTAAAATTTCTGTAATCCTAAATTTGAGCTGAAAATAGGAACATAAATTTGTGATATTATTTCTCCTTCAAAACAAATAAAAATATCTAGAAACAATGATCAATCCAATAGCAATGAAAACCCCTACTGCCCAAATTTTGGTCTCTACATTAATTTCCTTCTTATAAATGGCTGGTTCCAAGTCAGGGTACAGGAAACACACAAAATAAGGTTGGAACATCTAGTCCTATCCAAGGACAAGAAACCTATGAAAGATCACTGGCGTCATGACAAGAGAATAAAGGAGAAACTTCAAGAAGCTCTCAGTTGTCAAGTTGGTGTATTCTGAACATCAAAAAGACTAATGATGGCAGTAGATCGAAACATATCAACCATGTTAAAATCCATGTGTTGACATAATACTTTAAAAAAGAAAAAGCTCCTTGATCTTATGTGGAGGATGGTAAGGAAACAACTCATTATTTTAAAAATCAGTAAATAAAGGGAAAGAATCAATCGTTTATCCTACTTTTTTGTTCAAATGATATCATGGGGTACTTAAATAGTTCATCTGGAAAGCTGCTTAATTATAGGAGAGTAACAGCTAATAAATACAAAAGGTAGGACAGAATTAACATACCACTAGCTTGTAATCCCTAATTAATACTGGACTAACTAAGCAGTAACCATCAATACATACTAAAATCATGAGCTAAAATGGGGAATTCTAAAAGGTAATGTTTCCCAAACTTTGATGTGCGTATGAATTACTTTAGGATATTGTTAAATTCTAGAATCCAATTTGGTAGATCTGGGGTTGAGCCTGAGATTCTGCATTTACAATAAGCGAACACATGGTGTCAATACCACTGGTCAGAGGGCTAGTCTAAGAAAGACAAAACAGCCCCTGACATTCTTAGAATGTCCTAGTATTATCCTCTGAGCCTTGGTGTTCTCTGCCGCACACAGACGATTTTACATAACAATATCAGACAAGGTCACTCTATGACCATGATGGGTCAAGACAAAAACAGGAGTGTCTGGGTGGCTCAGTTGAGTCCAGCTCTTGGTTTTGGCTCAGGTCATGATCTCAGGTTTGTAGGATTGAGCCCCGAGTCTGGCTCACAAGCTGGGTATGGAGCCTCCTTAAAATTCTCTCTCTCTCTCTCCCTTTGCCCCTCTCCCCTGAGCACTCTCTCTTTCTTTCAAATAAATAAATAAATCTTAAAAAAAGAACAAAAAAGACTACTGCATAATCATGTCTTAACAGAAATAATGAACACTGTCCAAACTACAAAGTTAACTAAACATCCCCTTTTAAGAGGCCACTACTTCTTTACCAATTTTAACTTTAGGCTCAATCCAGTCTTCCCTCATTCTACATAAGACTTAGGAAAATGCCCAATCACTGATGTCTCCTGACAGCATCTTATCCAGAGCAAAGCTCTAATTCCTTAAACCCTCCCTAAAATCACCAAACATAAGCTCAAGCCTACAATGAATCTTTTCTAACACTCTCTGAAAGGTTCCATGTTTCCTCTGGTGTGCATTTACTTTCATTATAACAATGTAATAAACACATCTTGCTTAGCTACAGGTGTGTTCTGGTGGTTTTTGTGGGAGAAACTGTACAATAGTGTGATGAGTCAGGTTGACAGCTGAGTCACTAATCATTATGTGATGTTTTGCTATAGAAACTGGCAACACCACCTATAAAGTAATCTTGCCCAAAAAGATGAACAGAAATCTCATTAAGTTTCTAGATTTAACCATCACTTTTACAAGAAATATGTGGTATAGGGGAACATTTTAAGGAGCCATATTCAGTTCAACAACAAGACAAATTGCCTATTTTTCCCCCAAACAAATAACTGACAAAAATAGAAGATGGAGGAGGAATATATAAATTAAAAGAGACTCAATAGTCATATTAATCAATTGTAATGTATGCCCTTATTTGACCCTAATTTGTACAAACTATTACACAAACTAATGATGATAATGATAAAAAGACATTTGAAGATATTTGAACAGAGACTAGCTCTTTGATAATATTAAAGAATAATTGCAAATATTTTTAGGTTTCATAATGGCAATGTTCATTTTTCCAAATATTTACAAATAAAATGATATAATGTCTGAGATTTGCTCTAACATAATCCAGTCATGATAAAAGGAGTGTACGGGGTATAAACAAAAATATTGGCTATATTGGTAATTGCTGAAGGGTATATGACAATTCTTTTTATTATTCTCCCTACTCTTAATGTGTTTGAAAAGCTCCATAGTAAAAAATCTTTTTTTAAAAAGATTTAATTTATTTATTTGAGAGAGAGAGAGAGAGAGAGCACTGAGCAGGGGTGAGGGATAGAGGGAGAGAGAGAAGCAGACTTCCCGCTGAGCAGGGAGCCCAATGCAGGAATCGAACCCAGCACCCTGGGATCATGACCTGAGCCAAAAGCAGATGCTTACTGACTGACTCACCCAGGCTCCCATAAACAATCTTTTTGAAAATATGTTTTACCATTTAATTCAGTAGTTCATTTTTGAAAAATGACAAGTTGGAGAAAAAAATAAGGCCTATAATCAAAATAGGTATACATTCTAGAGAAACAAGTTGTAATGAATTTTAAATTCTGAAACTCCCACTACTAAAACTGTTTTCAGATCCATTTTTTGAAAGCTATTAGGATATTCACCTATTTCTTTTCTTTTCTTTTCTTTTCTTTTCTTTTCTTTTCTTTTCTTTCTTTCTTTCTTTCTTTCTTTCTTTCTTTCTTTCTTTCTTTCTTTCTTTCTTTCCTTCCTTCCTTCCTTCCTTCCTTCCTTCCTTCCTTCCTTCCTTCCTTCCTTCCTTCATCACTAACATGTGTCAACTCCAAGTGAAGGGGAATATGGAATTATGATGTAGACTCAGGTGATGGTCTTTAGAGAAACATTTAATTTAAATATTTGATTCTTAAAAAAAAAAAAACATATTATTTGAGCAATTACCTGGATCTGTAGCAGACATCAGTGAACCAAAAAACAAACAGTCAGTGAAATGGAAGTCTCCATTTTTCAACTGGCCAGCATATACCATAGCTTTCACAAAGCCATACATAATTAACCTGTTGAAGAAAAGAATAAGATCTTCAAACATCAAGTTGAATCCTGCACAAACCCATGCTATCATAGCTAGCATTCTAATGTGCATCCTGAATAAGCATCATGCACAAATTACCACCACTCTGCCAATTCATGGCCATGCTAGCTCTCAGTACATTGTCTAAATCTCTTGACCATGAAAGACACCTTAATCAAATATCTCAATTCATTCACCTGGCAAAAGGTAACAGAATATTTTATAGCATATTTTAATGAAAATAAATAAATTTCAAGTATATAAAAAATAATCTGTCAAATATGTCATAGTAAATTATGCCCACGAATACAGCAGCTGGGTTAACATCTGTAAATGGATTGCTTTTCAATTTTCATAGTTTTGTGTGGTGGGGTGTCTGAAAAGCGTTCAAATTTCAAGTCTGTCACTGCAATGAGAGGATATTGGTCACACACAGCACACCCAGTCAACCAGTTACTTTACAATAGATGGGTCTCTGCTACTGCTAGTGTCAAGACACTTCCACAGTGGGTACAGAATCACTTTTAGGAAAGAGCTCCTGTAACTTCAATATGCTGTTGAAAATGAATCTGGAAAGGTTTATGTTTTGATCTTGCAAGGATAGCTATTCTTTCATGAGATTATAAAAGGTTTATAAGCTTACGAAACTCACACCATGGAAAACAACTTGTCTGTCTTGGTCATCATTTTCCACCCTGTAGCTATTAAACTGTATGTATGTATGTATGTATGTATGTATGTATTTAACTGACTGATTTTTCAAAATCCTAGTAGAGGAAATACGGAGACTTGTGAACTGGACCATAGTAAAATCACTATAAGTGACTCTAAAGAGTCTTTAGAAATTGTAGATTCTCAGACCAATAGATGTTTAAATGTTCACACACTTTGAAAGTTAACTTCTTAAAAAAATGTTCTAAGGTTGTGAGCATGGCTTAAAAGGCTAGAAAAAAGATATCAGAAATTTTAATGTCAATGAAAATGCAGATGTTTCAGATTCTGTTAAAAAATTTTCTCCATGAGAAATATTTCAGACACATCTGCATTTAAATCTAGGTTCTACCACTCACCAGCTATATGGTTTTAGGATGTTACTAAAACTTTCTGAGCCTCAATATTCTTATTAATGAAATAGTGATAACAATAATAGTTAGCCCACAGAATTGTTTTAAGGATTACCTGAGATAATGTACATTTGGTTTCTGGCACACAGTACATTCTCAATGAGGTTATTATCACTGCTAATAATATTTATAGAAATAGGTAATATTTACTTACTATTCATATTTCTTCACATGCCTTAACTCATTTAATCCACACATTAATCTTATAAGGAAGGTACTATTTGCATTTTATAGATGAGAAAACTAAACACAGTGTCATCAGGTAACTTGCTCCAGATGACACAGCTATTAAGTTGCAAAACCCAGATTTGAAATGTGGGGTATTGGCTCCTGAGCCTGGGCTTTTAACCACCACATAATATTGCCTAGATGAATAGTTTGTATTTTATATTACATATTATCCCATATAATATATTCACAGCTATCCTATTTGGTGGTGGTTCTAGGTTTTACAAAGACGCAACAATGGAGTAACCTTAAGAACTTGGAAATAATACTACCCTCTGAACTATAGTTATTAAGACATAATGGTTGAGCAGAGAGGGCCAATATTACTGTGAAGAATGTGAACTATAGTGGGGAGGCTGAATCTTAATTCAGCTGAAAGTATTAACATATTTGAGAAAGGCTATGTCATGGGACACAGCAGTGGCTTTTGAGAAGAGGCTAGTCCAAGAGGTCCCAATCATGGCAGCTTACTCACACTCTTGCTGGGGGGGTATTCTGGCAGCCTCTTGACAGGTGTAGGGTAGCTTCATTCAGTTTATTTGTTCATTCAACAGACATTTATTATTTAACCCCTACTGTGTGTCAGGCTCCGCGCTAGGTACTTAAGATAAATCAGTGAACAGAACAAAGATACCTGCCCTTATGAAGCATACATTTTACCTGATTGATAGCAATAAAAATTATCATAAATTTGAAATATATGTTAATTATATCACTCTCTGAATTGGAATCTGCAAGTGGGATCAACACTGGGGCAGTCTGGACAGTTACAACATTCACGGGAATACTCTCCAATACTCATCTCTTCAGCCTCTTCGGGTTGAGCTACACTTCAAATATTGAGCATCAACAGGCTCTGGAATCAATATAAACTTTATGACCTGTGACTTTATTTCTGAATTTTATACCCATTAGTTAATTTTACAGTCTGGGAATCTAGGCTTAGAATTAAAATGACTTCTCATATTGCACAGAAGCCATTAGATTGGGTAAAATAAAAAAATATATGCATACCCAGGCTTGGGAATATTTTATAGGAACTGGAAGTCTCATAAACTATTGATGGAAATTAAATTAAAGTCTTAAGTGAAGTATCAATTTTTTAATGTTCTATAGCTTATTAAATGGTTGCCTACACATTTATGCCAAAAATTAATCAAATATGTACCAAAAGGTGTGTATTCAAATTATATCAGATTTCTGTTGTTTATAAGAGTGAAAAAGTCAAAGAAATCTAAATATCTAGTGAATAAATTACAAAACACATATATATGAGCTAATATGCAATTGATACTACTATATACAAGACTTTATATTAGACACAGAAAAGTAAATTGACAAAGCAAATTATAAAGTGGTAATAAACAATAATTTCTAATTTTATTAAAATGGAACATACTTAGGCATACATACAAACAAGAAAAACCACAAATTTATAGTCTAGAATGTTAATAGTGGTTAAATAATGTAATTAAATGTGACTACTTTTCTTTTTGCTTTTCTACATTTTCCCAGTTCTTTTAAAAATAGTAATAATAAGAAATAAATAATAACATATATTAACAAATGCTCTTATGTGACACAATAGATATTTATTGTGTCACTTAATCTTCAAAATTCTATAAATTAGGTGCTACAATTATTTTTTTACAAATGAGAAAATTAGGACTCACAGACATTAAATAACTTGATTAAGTTCACAGAAGTTAGCTTGTGAGAGAGCTGGATTTGAACCCAGGGAGCTGGATGCTAAAACCTACATCCTTAACCACCAACTCTATAAAGCTTTTGAACTGCTTTGAAATCAGGAGAAACACACATGAATGTACACACACACACACCTATGCCACAATTTGTTTATTTACTTCAAATCAACTCCTGGACATAAAATAACTATAATTCCAATAGCTTACTTGAGATAATACCCAAAAAAGGAGAAAAAAAATGTCCAGTTCAGTAAACGCTCAATACTAATAACAATGGTCATCACTGGTAATTATAATAATCCAATAATTAGGTGCATATATGACATGACACCTCTTCTTTATAAATGGTAGCTATTTTTGTTACATTATTATTAATAAAAACTAGTTATAACAATATTAATTGGGCAGCTAAAAAAATGAAACCATTAGCAACCACCATGTTCTCACAGAGTGGTACATTCTATCAGCACTTCACAGAAAATATTTCAGATGGCTCAGGATACAGGAGAGATGTGGTTTTATGGGGATAGGGAATCTAGTGAAGTCCAATGCAGGCAATGCTGTGAAGATGATGGACCCGAATAAGATGTCCTCCAGGGGTCAGTCTGTGGTTAGTGACAGCATAGGTTAGAGGGATCGGCAGAAGTAGAACTGCCTCATAAAAACCAGAACTGTTGATAATATCGATTTTGACAAATATCCATTTAGTGCTATTCTTTGAAAAGAAAGTGCTTGTGCTATGGAGGATACAAAAGTAGAAATCCATAACCTGCTCTCAAAGAGTAGAGTATTACAGGATGGCAGTCAGTTCACTGATGCTAATAGAAAGTACTGGGTAAAAAAGAATTTGGGGAAATGCCCAACACAATACTCTACACACTCACTTTACTAAGTGTTTATGACATGTGAACTGATTTTAAATTTCATGAGCTTATTTTACACCATTAAATCGCCACACCTAAAGACTTGTGGTGAAAAAAGTTCAGTATAGTTAATAGTCTCTTATGGTGTGTCTCCTGCTATTTTTTTCTTCCTTCCCCTATGTTCATCTGTTTTGTTTCTTAATTTCCACATATGAGTGAAATCATATGATATTTGTCTTTCTCTGACTGACTTATTTTGCTTAGCATAATACACTCTAGCTCCATCCATATCATTGCAAATGGCAAGATATCATTCTTTTTAATGGCTCAATAATATTCCATTGTGTGTGTGTGTGTATGCGTATATGCACTCACACAAATATATATATATATATACCACCTCTTCTTTTTCTTTATTCATTCATCAGTCAATGGGCATTTAGGCTCTTTCATAATTTGGGTATTGCTGATAATGTTGCTATAAACATTGGGGTGCACGTGTCCCTCTGAATCAGTATTTTTGTATCCTTTGGGTAAATAACTAGTAGTGTAATTACTAGGTCATGGGGTAGTTTTATTTTTAACTTTTTGAGGGACCTCCATACTGTTTTCCAGAGTGGCTTCACCAGTTTGCATTCCCACCAAGAATGTAAGAGGATTCCCTTTTCTCTGCATGCTTGCCAACATCTGTTGTTTCTTGTGTTGTTAATTTTAGCCACTCTGGCTGGTGTGAGGGGATATCTCATCATAGTTTTTACTTGTATTTCCCTGATGATGAGTGATGTTGAGGATCTTTTCATGTGTCTGTTAGCCATCTGGATGTCTTCTTCGGAAAAATGTCTACTCATGTCTTCTGCCCATTTCTTAACTGGATTATTTGTTTTTGGGTGTTGAAGTTGATAAGTTCTTTGTAGATTTTGGATACTAACCCTGAATCATATATGTCATTTGCAAATTTCTTCTTCCCATTCCATAGGTTGCCTTTTAGTTTTGTTGATTGTTTCCTTCATAGAAAGCAGAAGTTTTTCATCTTGATGAAGTCCCAACAGTTCATTTTTGCTTTTTGTTTCCCTTACCTCCAGAGACATGTCTAGTAAGGAGTTACTACAGCTGATGTCAAAGAGGTTGCTGCCTGTGTTATCCTCAAGAATTTTGATGATTTCCAATTTCACATTTAGGTCTTTCATCCATTTTAAATTTATTTTGTGTATGGTATAGGAAAGTGGTCCAGTTTCATTCATTTGTATGTTGCTGTCCGGTTTTCTGAACAGCATTTATTGAAGAAACTGTATTTTTTCCATTGGGTATTGCTTCCTGCTTTGTGAAAGATTAGCTGACCATATAGTTGAGTTTGCTGGAAGGGAGGTGGGTAAGGGATGGGCTAAATGGGTGATGGGTATTAAGGAGGGCACTTGTGGTGATGAGCCCTGGGTGTTATATGTAAGTGATGAATCACCAAATTCTACTCCCAAAACCTATATTACACTATATGGTAACTAACTAGAATTTAAATAAAAACTTGAAAAAAAGAAAAAAGAAGATAGAGAGAGGCAAACCTAGAAGCCAATTCTCAACTATAGAGAACAAGCTAATGGTTAGCAGAGGAGAGGTGGGGTCATGGGTTAAATAGGTGATAGATACGAAAGAAGGCACTTGTGATAAGCATAGGATGTTGTATTGAAGTACTGAATCACCATATTTTACACCTGAAACTAATATTTCACTGTATGTCAACTAACTAGAATTTCAACAACAAAAAAATCACAAAAAGGAAAAAAAAAGGTTCCAAAATGCTCAATTGTTTGGGTGATTTTTAAGTATGGCATCTTAATCCCTATCAGTATTTTTAAGAAAGAATATAATTCTTCCTTTAAAAAAAAAAAAGTCTTGATCAAGCAATGAACAGACTTACTAGAAAAGGCAGTTTTTTTGAATTCCTAGGAAAAAGTTAGGGGAGTTAGTAGTTTGGAGAGACAGCTCTGTGGACCAGTCCCTTTAACTGTTGGAAGAGCCACATCCTTACCTGTGAAATCATTTGAAACAGGCCACTATGTGAAGCTCACTCTGCAGTAGGAAAATCCAGAACCAACAGGCTCTGGAAGCAATATGAGAGTTATAATCTACATCTAGATTTCTGATTTCTATACCCAAACATTTTCTTTTAGATAAATATCTTTCCCTATTTCTTTGTTCACATTTTATGGATAGTTTATATCTCACATTTTCTTTCTTTCTTTTTTTCTGAAGCATGCATTCAAGAGCAATACCTCACTGGAGAATTCATAATTTTTTTTTAAATTTTGAGCTTTATTGAAATATAGCTGACACATAACAGTGTATAAGTTTAAGGTATACAATATCATGATTTAATACATGTATATATTGCAAAATGATTACCAAAAAAAGTTCAATAACGTATCTATCACCTCACAGTTATATATATATTTTTATAATTTTTGTTATATTAATTCACAGTTATATTTTTGTATATGGTGAGAACTTTTAAGATCTACTCTATCAGCAACTTTCTTTTTCTTAATAATTTTTATTTTGTTATATTAGTCACCATACAGTACACCCCAGTTTTTGATGCAATGTTCCATGATTCATTATTTGCGTATAACACCCAGTGCACCATGCAATATGTGCCCTCCTTAATACCCATCACTGGCCTGTCCCAATTCCCCACTCCCTCCCCTCTGAAGCCCTCAGTTTGTTTCCCAGAGTCCACAGTCTCTCATGGTTCATTCCCCCTTCTGTTTATCCCCGCTTCATTCTTCCCTTCCTTCTCCTACCGATCTTCCTATTTCTTATGTTTCATAAATGAGTGAAACCATATGATAATTGTTCAGCAACTTTCAAATATTCAGTACAGTATTATCAACTATAGTCATCATGCTGTGCACCACATTCCTAGAACTTACTCATCTTATAACTGGAAGTTTATGCCTTTTGATCATCTTCATTTACATCTCCCACCCCCCTCCCTACCCCTAGCAACCACCCACCTCTTCTGTTTCTATGAGAGTATTAATAATTTCTTAATGCTGGTCTGGATGGGGTTGGGAAGGTCTTCTAGCCAAATTCATTTCTTCATTCACTCATGCATTCATTAATTTGTTCATTGACTCACTTATTAAACAAAAAATTACCAAAAGATATAATCCCTCCTCTGAGGGAGCTTTTATTTTATTGGGTGGAACCACACATTTAATAGCTAATTTATAATTTATTATTTTATTAGTATTGTGTCTAAGTCCTATGGAGAGAAATATAGACTGCACATGTGCACACTTCTCCAGTTGAGGAATACTAAAGGGGGACTTTATTTTATGGAAGAGATCACAAGTTCAACTTTAGAAATATTGAGGTTGAGCAGCTGGTGAGAATGTTTGGTATACAAATTTGGATCTCAATGAGGGATTGGATCAGGACACAGATTTGAGAGCAGACACTGTGTGGTGTATGTTATTGCAGCCTTGGGTACACATGAAAGTCTGAAGAGAACATAAAGTGGAAGAGGGCCCATGATGGAGACCTGGATCCAGCATTTGAAGATGAGGTAAAGACAGTGAAGCAGTGGAGGATACCAAGGTACAGTTAGAGATGTGAATGGAAATCTAGTAGAATGTCATAGGAGTCAAGAGAAGCAAGTGTTTCAAGAAGAAGGGCATTGATAAATAGGGTTGAATGTTGCCAACAGGGCCATTTTATTTATTGTCATTAGGATTGTGGGAGCTAAAGTGAGATTAGAATGGGTTGAAAAGCCTATGAAAAATGAGGAAATTAAGACAGGCAACATAGCAACTCCTCTGAGAAGTTCGGCTATGAGAGAAGCCAGGTGTGTCTCCAGACAGAGAAGGGAGATTGGGGTGACACTTCAGCTGATCATAAAGTTTTGAGGAAGAAGTTGTGAAGAAGCTCACATCTCATGAGGACCCATGAACAGGGAACACAAAACAGTAATTCTGCTTTGTCAAGATTATTGGCATTAGGTGGTGAGTCTGACTTTGGGTGGAATTATATGGGCTTTAGATAGTCTGTAGGACAACAGGCTCTTACAGGTGTCAAAGAAATGATTCTCCCCTTTTGTCACTGTTTTGTCACTTTACTAAGTCCTATGAAAATTGCAAAGATAAGTCAGGCATGACTTCCACCCTCAGGAAGAAGAGATAGGTCACCCACATAAGCAGAAAACATGATAGAAAGTGCTAAGTGTCCTCGAAGAAGTGCAGATCAAGTGCACTGAGTCACAGAGAAGAAACTGTCTTTACCTGGGGACTCAGGACAGGGTTTGAGAGGAAGGTGGCATATCTGCTGAACCTGAAATATACATTCAAGTAAGGAAACTGCCAGCAGTGTTTTGTCAATATGTGGGATGTCCCAACTAGTGCTTTTTTTTTTTTTCCTAGAATGCAAAACCTTTCCCACTAAAAGTGGTTTGTTCCTCAGTTAGTGCAAAATCCAATGGACAAACAAATGAAACCCTTCCTTTGGCAATCCAGGGAACCATCTGCCATCTGCCATCTGCCATTCACTGTAGAGACGAGGGGAAAAGGCCTTCCTGACTAAGCTGTGACTCCACTCCTGGGTTTCACTTCAGCACCCAGTACAGGCTGCTCTGCCTCAAGGAGCCCATGAAACCTGAGGCTCTGTTGTAACTGAAGCAGGTACTCAGATCTCACAATGGCCCCCTTGTCCCATTCTATTTTTCCCACCAATCTTAAGACTTTGTTCCCTCTGTTTCATTGAAGGTTGGGGAAAAGAAGAGGATGAAAAAGTCACTTGGGTGACTTGTGGGCATGTCATAAGTACCTGCCCTTAATCCTCTCTTCTTTGAAAGGGTTAGAGAGAGACAGGCCTTAGAGGAAGGGGAAGGTTGCATTCAATTTTTCCATCCCTAAGCGGAAAGAAGAAGCTGATTAGGTAATGGGATGGGGGTAGGAGAGCAATGAAGGGAAAATTCATTGTCAGGGGCATAAGTGTGTGTCCTTTGAGGTTGGGAAATGCTATGTCAGGACATCTGACTGCTCAAAAATTTTGTTTGCAACAGCCATCACCAGAACAACCAAATTCCCACAGTTGCCATCCCATTGAAACTTGATTTTTCTCAAGTCTCCTATCTGCCATTGAGTAGTAGGCTCTCTGGCCCTGAGATTCTAAGACTGTGATAGGAATAAAAGTAAGAGAAGGAAAGAGGAAACAAACAACTGAACATTTGTTGAGTACCTGTCCTGTGTCGAGGCTCATGTTAGTACATTTTATATATTTTTTAATACACACATACACACACACACACACACACACACACACACACACACACACCAGTTGGACAGCCATGATGATTCTTATTTTATAAACAAGGAAACCCAACAAATCATAAAAATGAAATTTAAATACATGTTCCTTTCTACTTTTTACTATCAGACACTAAGTAGGAAATTTAAGATATTTTTGCCTTGGCTTCACAGATTTAAGAAGCCAATTATTATATTCTTTGTTCCTGTTAGGATGCCTTTGACATGATATTATATTGGGACTAGCTCTTTAAGGGTTACGAGTGGCCCAGGACACCTTCCTTTCAGGCATTTAATTAGGCTGTAAAAGGGTAAGGAAAGCACCATGCCTTCTATGATTTCTCCTTTAAGTCAGTTCTAGATCTGGCTTTCTGTGAGCCTGAAATGGCCACCATATTTTTTCAATAATGGAAAGGCTTCAGAGAGGAGGTTGTGATGCAATACACTGTTCTTTATCCATGGCTGGGGTTTAAGGCTCTGGGACTGTGAGTCGTTGGAACAAAATTAAGTGAGTACATTTCCCAAATACTCCACAGCCCATCTGCCTCTTAACTTGCCACCTTACTGGGCCTTCCCTGGAGGCCTCACTCACCCGTGCACTTTAGTGACAATTCCTGTTTCAATAGCAACTTATGCAATTGTCTGCAGAGATACAATCCCCCTTCTGTAAAGTACTTCAGGGTTCTTGAAGAAAATGTGATATAAGTCCCAAGCATGTATATGGAATGGGCATAAATTGCAGTGCTGACATGTAGTAAGAGGCAGAGATCTATTAAAAGATGAACTAAACATAGGTAAGAACTTAATCAGGGATGCTTGTTGTCTGTCTACTCATATCCACTATCTGGGAGATGCTGGCTCATTCAGGTGTGAAAGGGGATCACTTCTGAGAAGACTGAAAGGAACAATGAAGGAAGTGCAGAACTTAGCCACACCCACTCAATGACAGCCTGCACCAACATCCTAGGATGTGTGGCCCCTAAAATTGTCTGAGTAACTTGAATTCCTCACTTCTCTCCTACTCCCTCATTTCTACTCTATTCTCTACTTATCTGCCTTCTTTTCCTTTCAGAAAACCATGCTTAGTGCTCACTGGATATAATCACCGCTCTCTTGCCTTCATCCTTCTATCAGCTTGTATCCCCATCGTCCATCCTCTGGTGTGGTTTATAAAGTCTCTCCTTTATTTCATTGAGCCATATATTCTTTTTTGCCCATCTTACCCAAATAATTTGAAGACAGCATATCTGGGCTGTTCTGTCTTTTGTCCTCTCTGTTCCACCTCCATTCTATGCACACTTTAGCCAGCCTTGCTAGATCCCAAGAGTTACAAAGATGAATCAGATGTGGCTTCTGTCCTCTAGGAGCTCACAGTTTAGGAGAAAGGATAAGCCATGTGTATAAATGACTGCACTACTATGTGAAAACTGTAGTATCAGTAAAAAAGCTAAAGGTAAAGTGATATGAATTTCAAAGGGGGAAGGGAGAACATGGTCTGGGGCAAGAAGGTATTTGAGATGAATCTTTCTTGAAAGATGGGGTCAGACCTGACTTGTGGTAGGAGGAGGAGAAATAGGGAGAGTCACCACAAGAAAAGGTAAAATGGGCCAACAAAACAAGTGGGTGGTATCATATCAGGTATAGACAGTGAAAGCTGGGTAACTCAATGTGATGAATTCTTCCACTATGTATTGTTAGATAGTCTAATTCAATGGTTCTCAAATTTTGCTGCATATTAGAATCACACAGGAAGCTTTGAAAATCATGATGCCTAGGCTACGTCCCAGACCAAGTATATCAGACTCTCTGTAGATGGAACCCATGCATAATTTTTTAAAAAAATTCTTCCACTCTTCTGATATGTAGCCAGGATCTAGAACGAGTGTTCTAAATCACATCTTGTCCCTAACATCCAGACCAATCCCCTGGGGATCAGCAGATCTGGAGTAAGGCCTGAGATTCTGCACTTTTAATGAGCTCCCAGGTGATGCCATTGCTGCTGGTCCCAGACCACACTTTGAGTAGGAGACTCTAAATGAGGACCCCATTGACTAAATAAAATGGCTCAGCCATTGGTGTACATTCTGGTTCTGATGGTAAACTCCTTAATATGGCAGCACTTTGAATTCATAAATGGAGCTTGCCTGACATGCAGTTAGGTTACAGGTTCACTTACAGAAAGCACCTAATACGTATTGCTTAGTGACCTGGTTTCCCCACTATTTATGTATGGAAGATGTAAACTAATGGATAGCATGTGAGGATTCAAGGTGCTATTACTTCTTGGCTCCAATTTGGAACTCATTGTAGAAGAAAATGAAAATGGGGTGGGGGCCAGGGAGTGAAAGGATGTCTTACCCACTACAATATAAAATGTAACAGACCTTTGTTACCTGAGATCTGCAGCTCCACAGAGACTTTTTTCCTAGGTACAGAGACACCCCCCCCCCATCTTTCCCTGCCAGAGGGAAAGAGCTGGATGATTGTTTTGGTCTCATCTGAGGCTAGTAACTGCAAAGTCCTTCCTACCAAGTTTTCAAAAGTCATGAGAGAATCCTCAAGCTTTTCTTTCTAAGTATATAAAAAAATCCTAGCAGAAACTGCTTGTTTGTTAAAAGCAGTTTTATGCTGGTTAAATAAAACAATAGGTTTCTTTGCTTTGGGATGAACTATAACAACTAAGAAGATTTTATGGCAGTACAAATGCATATGTGTGTGTGTGTGTGTGTGTACACATATATACATACAATTTTTTAATAGTAACAAGAAGCTTGCACAAAATATCTCAAAGTATGAAATTCATCTATGCTAAAGCAGAAAGAATGGTGCTTGCTGCCCTGTACATGTGCGCCCTTGGCTACTACTTTTCACCTTAAAGACACATGTATGACTGTTACCTCATTTGCTCTCATTCTTCCTAGAAGGTGGATAAAATCAAAGTTATTATTCTTTCACAGATGAAGAACTACCACAAGATGCTTAGAGGCTTACCTACCACCTTATAGCCTTTATTCTGCCGTTTTTCCTCAAGTGTGAAACTGATAACACAGATTAGAATAAGTTGTTTCGATCAGGGGAAAAAACTTTAAAACTATTTAACCCAGAATACCTATTTAAAAATATAGAAACCATGACCCATTAGGTTAATGAGTTTATCAAAATTATACTGAACCTGGCTGGTAGCAAGCCAGGACTGGACTGCCAGTTTTCTCCTAAAATGATGTGGCAGAATTGTCAGTTTTCGCAGATTTTCTGCTGCCTGAAATTTTAGCAAAGGGAATAAAACCTGTGATTTGAATATATCTTGATAATTTAGTCCCAGAAAATTTCCCATCCCTTTTTCATATTCCCTAAAGCATGTTTATATTCTTCAGTTCTACCATTTGGAATCCTAAAGCCAACTGCTAGTTGCAATAACATCCAAATGACAAGAAAACGCAACTCTCTGGATTTTCCCTAATCAGATCAATTTTTCAGCAAGTAGGAAGCTCATAAAAAAGGTAGATGTTTAAAATATATTTAGCTCAAATTAAGACGTTATACTATTTACTGTTTGATTGATGGTCTTAAGATATATTATCATTATTGGTGACAAAATAGAATGAACAACTTATCTTACGAGTGATGAAAATCAAATACTAATTCTTTGGCCCAATTCTTCTTTTTCAACCATATCAATATATTTTCAAAAACTTTTTGATCTAGAATGGAGAGTTTCAAATGGCCCATTTTGCTTAGGATGGGTGTAATACAACTTATTACTTGAAATACCTTTGTAGTTGTAACTGAACTTCTTTTGTAACATTTCAAATCACTTTTCAGAGCACAGAGACTGTTCTTATGGGCTTCTCTTCTAATAACAGAGTTTACCCACTAGGCAAATATAGAAGAAATCAACAAAATGCTTTAGAGAACATCAAAATAATAAAATATTTACTACCATAGAGCAGTTATTCCTTTATAGAACCTGAGCTTTGAGATCACTACTCCTACAACACCACCCCAGCAACACAAGTATCTACTAAAGAAGGTTATTTGGTTTGTTAAAGCTTATTTATCCCAAGTGTCCCTGGCATATTAACTGACCAGACTCTAGGGCTAGATGCACATGGGGCCAGCCTTACCAATCTATGGAAACGTTTCTGACAATCACCCACTCATCTGGTCTACACAACACCAGACAATTAATATAATTTACTCTTCATCTATGCCCTAACTTCCTATCTACTAACCCCCACTCTCTTCACACAGGGACTGGTTTTACACTACTGGGCATTGAACTGAAATGTAGACAGTTCTTCATGTCCCCATGTGATTTCAGTTGAATGGACTTTGAATTTAGCTGTAACAGAAACTGCTGGAGTGAACCATGAGTAGATGAGGGCCAGGTGAATTGGTCAATAGTTAATGATTTCATTTCTTAACAACTCTATTCCTCTGGAGAACAAAGCACATGTTAACATCAAGTTGGGTTTCATCTTTAAGGACACAACGCAGAAGGAATAAGCAGTTATTCCTTATTCTTTATAAAAAGGAGGTTCAGAGGAAGAAGAAGAAATCAAGGTTATTTAATCAGCCACACAATATATTTTTAATTGAGCACCTACTATATGCCCAGCTCCTGGTTGCATTCTGGGCATAAAATGGAAAAAAAAAAAAAGGTAATGGGCAATCTGCTTAGGTATGTAGAAAAAAAACCCAGACTCTTAAAATCTAGCATGCAAGTTCCTCTGTCAATTTCTAGCTCTTTGACCAAAGGCAAGTTACCTATCTCATCATTTCCTCAGTTTCCTAGCCCATAAAGTGAGCATAATAATAGCCATCCTTTTGTGTTATTACCAGCAGATCACTGTTGAATGATCCAAGGTGTTCTTAAGTTTTTCCAGCTATCACTTTTGTTGGGAAACACAAAAGGCCATTTATAGCATTAACATCTTTCTCAGAGAACCAGTGAATTGAGAAAAGTTCAGATTCAAAGCTTTCAAGAGAAGCCTTTAATAAGTTGTTTTCAATGTAGAAACATATGTTTTCATCTCATTTCACTATAGAAAGTTGATGTGACATCATTGGAAAATTACCCTTTAAATGATTCTTCATACTTGATCTAGTGTGGTTGGCATAGCACACATCAAAGAGACCTCCTTCATGGCAACTGTAGTGAATATACTGCATTGCATATTTGAAAGTTGATAAGAGAGTAGATCTTAAAAGTTCTCATCACAAGAAAAAAAGCTGGTAACCATGTATGCAATGAATGTTAAGTGAACTTATTGTGGTAATAATTTTATAATATATGCAAATATCTAATCATTATGTTGTAATGAAACTAATATAATATTATATGTTAATTATACCTCAATAAAAAAAGACAAAAGGTGACAGCAAAAAAAACCCAAACAAACCAAAGACACCCCTTATTCTGATACCACTACATCCCAATCTCAGGTCTCCCTGAAGAAAGTAGTCAAGGAACCAAGCAGAAGATGGTGAAGACAAGTTTGCCAGGAAGTCACAAATAGCTTAATTGGTTTAGTCACCCATATTTAAAAATATTCAAACAGATATTACAAGATTCCCAAGACCCATTGAAATGACAAGAGAAAATAAAAAAAGACAGATCTATGGCAAAATAAGCAGTGGAGGTAAAAGATACCTGGATCAATGGAAGTCTAAATTTTTTTAAAGATTGATTGATTGATTGATTTTAGAGAGAGAGAGTCAGAGAGAGTGGGTGTGTGCATGAGCAGGAGGAGGGACAGAGGGAGAGAGAGAATCCTTGAGCAGACACCCACTGAGTGTGGGGCCCTTAGATACCATGACTCTGAGATCATGACCTAAGCTGAAATCAACAGACCAAGAATTCGGGGTGCCTGGGTGGCTCAGTCGTTAAGCATCTGCCTTCAGCTCAGGGTGTGATCCAGGCATTCTGGGATCGAGCCCTGCATCAGGCTCCTCTGCTGGGAGCCTGCTTCTTCCTCTCCCACTTCCCCTCTTGTGTTCCCTCTCTGGCTGTCTCTCTCTCTGTCAAATAAATAAATAAAAATCTTAAAAAAAAAAAAAAAACAGTCCAAGAGTCAGACACCCAACTGACTGAGCCACCCAGGTGCCCCAAATGGAAGTATATTTGTGCAGACCTTGAGACATACTAATTCCATTATATTCAACATTGGACAGATCTCAGCTAAAATAGTTTCTTTTTTTTTTTTTTAAGATTTTATTTATGTATTTGAGAGAGAGAGACAGCCAGCGAGAGAGGGAACACAAGCAGGGGGAGTGGGAGAGGAAGAAGCAGGCTCATAGCAGAGGAGCCTGATGTGGGGCTCGATCCCAGAACGCCAGGATCAGGCCCTGAGCCAAGGCAGACGCTTAATGACTGCACCACCCAGGCGCCCCTCAGCTAAAATAGTTTCTTATTCAAAACAACCATTTGGAAAATGCCTTCTATGAAACTAAGGGATTAGAAACAGGTTAGATGGGCAAGAGGTGTAGAGCTGGGTTTGGTATCTGACAGAAAGCCAACAAGCAACATGACACCCAGAGTTTAGAACTGGAAAGTAGTCATAAGAAAGAGAGAAAGAGGATTTAATCTGTGTTCCTCCAGAAAGCCAGGGGAAGAAGAGAGGGTGGTGGACATTACAAAAAGTCATGTCAGCCTCTTGAAAAACGGTCCAAAGAATGAGTTGGAAATGTACAATTGGAGGTTGTTAGTTCTCTTCCCTAGAGGAATTTAAGCATCCCTTACGTGTTCTATAAAAAGGATGCTGGTTTATTCTATTAAAAAGATACAGGTGTCCTGATGGAGTGAATTGGGGAGAATGAAGCTAAATGATTTTAAGGTGATTTCAAACTCTAAAATTGTATGATTTTATAAAAATCTGAAGGAAAAAAATAAAAGCAAAGACCAAGAGAGAAGATGAGAAACTTTGTAATTGACAATATTTTCTAGAATTTAGTCAGTTATCAAAGTAAAAATAAAGACAAGTTTGACAGGACCTAAAATTTGACTCCAGGAACTGATTTTATTAACTAGCACTCCTTTTCTAACTTGACAGTAGCTTCTTCACAAATTCTTGGTTTGGGATTAGAGTGAGAACAGATGAAGTTATCCCTCTCTGTGTCAAATACCTCAACCTTCTCAGAAGATAGGAGGAGGCATTCACAAAACTCATTTAACTCCTCAAGACTGGAGAACAACTCATTTTGCTTCCCCAGATAACACTAAACATGATGTCTAGACCTCTCTACCATATCCACCATATCTAATACTAAGTTTCCTATTCTGGCTTCTAGGAGACCCATAGTACTTCAAACTCACTAGCTCTGAACCTGAACCAGAACCCAGATGTTACTCCAGTGTATCTTTTCTTAGCTAAGGCATCAACTCCCACCCAGAAAACTCGATGTCATTTTGAACCCATCTGTACCTGGATGTGCTCTTATCCATATGCAATCCATCACTAAACTGCCATTTTACCTCTTGAATTGGTTTCAAATACACCTACTATCTAGTTCTGGCTAACACTACATCTCTTCTGAATATTTCTATGTCTGCTGAAATGGTGTCCCTGCATCCTCTCACTTCCTGCCAATGTGTAGCCAGAATCCTATAAAAACACAAATCTGAACATTTATCTCCACGCTCAAAACCTTTTCATGACTTCCCAATTGCTCTTAGATTAAATGCCAAGATATTTGTGGGTAGTTATTTTTTTCTAGATCCATTCTGCATCCTTTTAACCCTGCTCTGTGCCCCCATGATGCTGACTTACATGGGCTCCTTCTATGGGCTCCCTTATTCTCTAGCTTTTGGCTTGATTTGACCAATGCAGGTGAAAGAACACTGGTAGGAGATCAGAGTGGGTGATAAGAGTGAGGTTGGGGTATTTATTTTTTATTATTTCAGTTCCCTCCCATCAGGGCCTGTATGGGCTCTCATTGTCCTTCAGTCAAAGGTCACAGCTCCATTCAGTTGGTCCTGTCCACAGAGATCTCTTTTCAGGTTCTACTACCACTTCATTCCTTTCCCCTTCAGACAATGGTGCCCCGCTATTACTAATCTTGGGAAAATGGACTACCCCTTATGGTTTTTCTTTTCCCTGCTCACATCTTTTAAATAGTCCTCAAACATCACTCATTCAAGGAAACTATTCTGGACCCTCCTGCAAAAGTCAGATCTGCTCAATAGAAGCTTTTATAATGGCTATATTTCCTCATCACCACAGAATTAATTAATTAACTGTGTAATTGTTTGTTCAATGTCTGTTTTTCCTGCTTGGATGAGGGCAGCATCCATTTCAGTCTTAGCTATTCTCAAATCTCTATAGAGCACTTAAACATAAGTGCTCAGGGGCTGTTTATAAAATAAAAGGGATGGTGAGAGTGCAGATGAGACGAGTTAGAAGACCAGCGCGGGAATGAGAGAGCCCTGGTCAGAGTGACCAGAATCATCACAAACCAAGGACTCTCACACTGCAACTTGGCCTTGCAGTGTGGGAGCATACACTCGTCCTGTCACTGTGATAGAAAAGCTGGGGAAGGCATGACACCAAAAAATTGTTTGGCAGGATACATCTTATAAGGATATTAATTGTCAAAGAGGGTATCTTAAATTAAATGCACTTCCAAAATGTGAGAGGTTTATACCCAAAAGAGTAAGTCATTTCCTTTCTTACCATACACCAAGTCACCATAGTCCATAGCAACTTGGCTAGATTTCACATTAGTGTTACCTTGAGCTATTTTCAAAGAGGAATGGTATTTTTTCTTCAAGATGCAACTGTCAATATTTTTTAGAAAAGACACATACTTGGGGTGCCTGGGTGGCTCAGTCAATTAAGCATCTGACTCTTGATTTTGGCTCAGGTCATGATCTCAGGGCTCTGAGATCGAGCCCCACATTGGGCTCCACACTGGGCATGAGCCTACTTAAGATTCTCTCTCTCCTACCTCCCTCTACCCCCCTAAAAAAAGACACATACTTAATTTCTTATTAAGTAGTATCTGTTAATTATCTGTTCACATCAAGGAGGAAATTAAAGTGTCTTATCCCAGATTCCTGATAAGTAGAAAAGAGTGGTCACCATTGGCTTGGGAGCCGGTGCAGAACTTAGTCAAGTCTCTCCTATTATGAAGTTGTAAGAATCAAGAGGAGGAAGAACACTCAGAAAAAGCATCCTAAGGGAGTACGAAGTTGAAATTAGGAAATCAGTTCGTAATGGGGTTGCCAGTTCAAATGGTAATGGACAAGGCTGGAGCAAAACAAAACAAAAAGATCAAACAAAAAAATAAGCAAGATGATGATGAAGGGGGAGATGATGAGTAAAGGAATGTGTAGCAGGCAGAAGAAAAGAAAGCAGAGCTAATTCTAGAGTGAAAATCTAGGAAATTCCTAGAGCCCTTTATGTGGTTCTTTTGCTGTTGGCTTAGATGTCTGAGAGGTCTATGTTGGGCAACAGCGATGTGTTCATTGAGCACATCTGGTAAGACCAAGAATGTGCAAAGAGGAGCAAGCAAGAGTAGAGGGAGAGAAGACTGCAAATGAATCACTGCCTTCAGCTGCTTCATAACCTACAGCCCCTAGAGATAAAGCCTCCTTTGATGTCTCCTAAGGTAGGCATACCATGGCGAAGCTCCCCTCCAGAGCATCAGGGACGTCCTTACACTAAACATGACCTTATACAGATATCAGCGCTTCTCCAATTTTGACGTGCAGAACAATCACTGAGGGATCTTGTTAAAATGGAGTAGGTCTGGGGTGGGGCCTATATTCGAATTCTAATACATCCCCCTGTGATATGGATATTGTCGCTGGTCAATGGACCACACTTTAAGTAGCAAGGTCCTAAACTACATACATGGTAGTCATTATTTTCTCATGAATGGCACTATCTGAGCATGGCTTCTCTCTTTTATTCCTCACCTACCACAGAGGTTGTAATCTGCTGCTGGGCACCAATTGAGTGCTTTTAAAATTGTTAGGATAGCTGGCTAACAGTAAAAGATTACACATAAAAATTCAGACTGTGAGCTTCTCTTGTAAAATAAGATCTAGCAATGTTAGACCATTGTTCCCTATAGAAACGATCCATTGGAGCTGAGTGGTGGCTGTCTGCTTCAGATGAAGTGTGTACTTTCTTTCTATCTTGCCACAGTCTAAACTACTCTTACATCCAGGTGGCTTCAATCTTTGACACCCTCTGCATTATTCCTCTTTGCATTTGTGTTTGTGGATTCTGATATACTAGTTCTTAGCAAGATGCACCGCATTTATTAGAAGAGCATCTTGCTTCCAGTAAAGTCTTTTCAGTTATCAACACAACTTTTGAAGAGCTATGTCACTTGCATTGTGGGTGGAAACAGTCCTCAAAGAACGCATTTTCTGTTGCAAGCTGGCCTTACATATTTGCAGATAAGGAAAGAAAAAAATAAACAGTTGAATATACAATGGCAGGTTAGTAGGTCTATACTTCACAATGTGGATACAACATTCTCAAGAGGTAAGAATTAAGCAGGTAATCATGTTCAATGATGACTAAATGATCCAGATAGTGATGGAAATTTCAAGCCACAGAAACTGAAGATAAAATACGTTATGCTGTGTTAAACAGGAGAGAAACATATGACTGAAGCTAAGGAAAAAAAAAAAAAAAGATAGTGCAACCCATCTAAGCCATTTCTTGGGAATTGGCAAGCTCACAAGCCTCTGACTTGAAAACATTAAGAACAAAAAACAAACATTCAGAAAAAACACCAGAAAGCTGAAATAACTCTTTTTTTTTTCATGCAATCTTTGGATATACAAGCTCGCCTACTGGTTTGATTTGCACTGTTTACTTACATTTTTTCTATTCTTACATATTTCTCTCCCCCACTCATAAGATTTCAAGAAGAAACTCAGGGGGAAATGTTTCCCTTGCAAAATTTTTTCATATTTTTGTTGAAATAGTATCCAGAACACCAACAAAGTCCTCGCAGAGTGAACATTCTTGTTCTTGCTATGGAACCAAGGTTTGAATGAAAAGTGCAGGCAGCAATGTGCCAGCACAACTGGATCAGTCTCAGTCATGTCCCTGCTCTACCAGCACCTCTTACCTGGAGCTGAATCCCTTATGGAGTGAAATGCTCCAATCCTAACACCTTCCTTGCCATTTCCACACAGCACCTGAACAGGCAGGTTCTGTTGCTGCCTTTGATCCCTTCATAGCACCTCTACAGCTCACCTGGATCAGCCTACCCAGATGGAATCTCATGGATTGAAAATTTCTTTTCCTCAATCCTTTTATCAAAAATTATTAATTATGAATTCCATTCCTTTAGGACTCTGCTTTCTGAGTTTCAAAGTGACAGCTGAATACAGAGCAAAGAGCATTTGCAGTCAGAAATTCTGGGTTCAACTGCAAGCACTGTTATTTAGTAGCTGTTTAATAGGACAACTTAGCCTCTCAGAATGTCAGTCTCCTCCTCTGTGCAATGAGGATAGCAATACTAACCTGGAGGGCTGTTAGGCTAACACATAGTAGGTAGCTCAAAAAATGGCTGTTGAATCTTAATCAGATTTTTACAATTCATACTAAAGTGTTCATGGACATTAATTTCTTAACGTGTTCTTTCAGTTCACATTCTTTAAAAAACATAACTCACAATTAGCGAGAGGCTCTAACTGTTGGAATTTGTATTCCAGGGCAGATGAAGAGCTCAGACTTTCCTCACGCAGACAGATGACTTACCATTTTCTACTCTACAAGATCTCTGGGGCAAGACTTGTAGCTCCCTAAAGGCCCCTCCATTCCTATGGGGAGACATCTGGGCTGCAGCAGCCCGTGGGCACCAAATGCACAGGCATGATGCTTAATGATAAAGTACATTGTAAACTTAAACCATTTTCACTTAAGAAAAATGTCTCCTTTTCTTGTGTCTTTAATAAAAATACAGATGAAGCCATGCAATCACAACATACTCTTTAGCTTTCAAATTAGCCCTTTCAGGAATAGGAATTAGTTTTTTTAAAAAATAGAGCTTTGGATCTTCAACTTTTAATTACCTTGACTTCAATTAATCTAGTTGTTGCTTTATTTGAGTATTTCTTTGCTTTTTCAAACAGGGAGATCATTAACAGTCTTAACAATGTGGAAGATGGTGGTCTGGAAAAATACCAGAGTCCATATTTTTATCTGAAAATAAAATACATGCAAATGTGTGTGATGTTCCTTGTTCAAAAATATGTAGGGCTAATAAAATCACACCTTGTTACCTGCTGTTGTCTTCAAGTGGAATACCTTTTGCCTCTACCACTCCCACCTTTTGATATCCATGTGAAATGGTCCTACTCATCCTTCAAGTCTCAATTCAGGGTCTGGTGTCTTTGGGAAGCCATCTCAACCTGCTCACTGTTAACCCTGGATCTTCCAAGATAGTAGTATGTATTTCCTCCTTCCTTCTCCTGTCCATGATTCCACTGTAGATATAGCTTGTCATGTTATCTTGTAACATTTGTTTACTTGCTATAATTAAGCTGTGGGTACCCTAGGACAGGTACCATATGTTATTCTTCTTATCTTCAATATCTAGCTCAGTGCCTGGAATTTAAGAGGTGCTGAACAATTACTGTTGAAAACATTTATGATAAATGAAAAAAAAGCAATACTATGGTAGTAGTGTTAAACTATCCTCAATCCCATTCCTGTGTAGGCCCTCTTCTCATTCTGGAATATCACTATCCATTTGTCACTCATCAACACATATGTATGTAGGTTGAACATGATAATATTTTTGCAGGCCAATTTTTCAATCAGAGAATCAGAGGCCCTCCCACATGAACACTCCTTGAAGATTCCTCCTAAAAAACTGCTTCTACTATTGCTCCTACTATTGAGTATATGCCCAATAATTATTCAATTAAATAACTAATCTAATACTTGGCTGTAATTCCTAACCCAAATAGCTGGCAGCATTTTTCAAAAAGCTTCCAAATGAATGTTCTAAATTAAGCCCAATAGATATTTGTAAAGATTCACACACACACACACACACACACACACACACACACACACATGCGTACACAAATACACCATGCTTGAGTTCTTTACTGGAATTTTGAGGCAAATATTCCAAGAGTTCTATCCATATAGCTATACGTATGACAAGTAATTTGGAAAAAAAAACAAGACAGATTTCTACCTAGGCCCAGAGTTTTTCTTTACTGTTCTTTTCCTGGTAATGAAAGTCAGGACTCACTGTGAAGCTGGAGGCCACCTGAGGAGGACACATTTGGACCTCACTTGCTGAGGAAAGAACAAATGAGCAGGTGCAGAGTTCTATTTTTTTATTCAACCCAGATGTAAAGAGATGTCAGGAAAGCAGGCTCTTCTGCCAGTAAAATCCTCCTCAAAATGCTTCCCAGGCCTACAGGTGTCCTGACACACCCTTTATAACTGCAAAGAGCCAGGATTCCTTTCCACTTCCACCTTCTGTGGCTTCCAACAGTCACTCAGCTTCCCACTACTTTCTACCCTCCATCCACCTGTCCCTCAGGAACATATATAGTGTTCAACAGAAAAATAGGCAAAGTGTTGAAAATACCTTCTTAGATTCTTATGTTCAAGTTTCTTTTCTAGGTAGGTCCAGTTCAGAAAGGCAAAAGAATGAGTCAATGAAAATGTTAGCTCTCTAGGTACAGGAAAGGCCAATTTAATATTTTAAAGCTATAACCCATGTATAGTTCAGTCCTTCAGTATTTTCCTTAAGCCTTAGTTAAAAGCACAAAGTCCAGGTCATCAGATAAAATTTTTGTACCCTAAAAAGTATCCCAACAATACCTTTTAAAATGCCCCCTTAGGCACCTTTGGTTAAGTGTCTGCCTTCAGCTCAGGTCATGATCCCAGGGTCCAGATATCAAGTGGCACATCAGGTTCCCTGCTCAGTGGGGAGTCTGCTTCTCCCTCTGCCTCTCCCCACCCCTGCGTGTTCTCTTTTTTGCTCCCTCTCTCACTCTCTCTCTCTCAGATAAATAAATAAAAACAATAAAATAAAATAAAATAAAATAAAATAAAATAAAATAAATAAAATGCCCCTTATATCTCCTACCTACTGGAATCACATGTGACATCCTCAGAGCATGTGGGAGAAAATTCTATGAAAAGACCAAGTCAGAAATTTGTCCTGTGGGCAGACAGAAGGAGGAGAAATGCTGGGGACTTCCATTTCTTAGTCCTTTTTGTGGCATGGGAAAAAGAAACACTTAGATGTGATAAGTTTCCACTCTCTAAATCTGGAGATGCCTTGAAGGTTCAGGGAGGGAACCTCCGGAAAAGAGGTAATTAATAAAAGGAGAGTGGAGGGGAAGAGCTAGAGGTATGCCACAACAATCCATTCTGGCTACGAGGGGAACAATTACATGGACTGGGGAGGTGGGTAACTTCCCCATAAGAGCATCCCTCTAACTTCCTTCCAGAATTCAAATAAAAACTTGATGGACGCCTGAGTGGTTCAGTTGGTTAAGCATCCAATTCTTCATTTCAGCTCAGGCCATTATCTCAGGGTCTTGAGATCGAGCCCCGAGTCAGGCTCCATGCTGGGTGGAGATTCTCTTTCTCCCTATACCCCTCCCACCACCAAAATAAAAATAAAACTAAGAATAAAATAAAAATGAGTTCCTGTATAATCCTTATCCCATATCATCAGTTCTAGCTAGTGCTAATGCTGCCTATTCTTTCTGTACAACTTTCAAATTGTAATTTTTTTCCCTCAATCTTCTGACTATAGTTTGATGATTATTCTCCACTTCAGTCCTCTCTAAGTCATCCCAACAGGGTGATTGAGCTTTGGTACCCCCTACAGATAAAATTCCAACAGCATATAACTCTCCTCTGAGTTTTAGCATCTACCTTCTTTATATGATAAAAATAATCTGTCTTTCTGGGTATGTGATTGATGGAACAAAGACTGTTTTTAGAAATCAACAGACCAATAAGCAGGAAAAAACAAAACAAAACTGTGTTCCTGAAAAGCAAGTTCAGGACAAATATTTGATCAACTCCTACACACATAGATTTAGATGCTAAACTCTAAAACCAGGTGTTTTAGGTAGAGGGTACCCAAATCTGCCGTTGCCTCAAGGTTGAGTCCATGAGGAGGCCAGGATGGTGATGGATGGGACCTGTACATCTGGTATACAGGTGTCTGCGGATTTGAAATGATTTTCATATTTTTCATGTTAATCCAAAGGCTGAAACATTTTCTAGTGAGGAGGCTAGGCTAACAGGTTGGTTGCACTATGGAAATGTATATTTTAATGACATTTTCAGCACTGTCAGAGTGCTGGCTCTACTAAATTCAACACACAGGAAATGTATTTCCTGATAAGTTGACATTTCTTAACTATGCACCTTTTATAACATAAAGAATTTGAAGAAGAGGGGTCAGTAGATTAGTTATCCAGAGAAGGCAAGCGATCAAATACCTCACCACTCCAATCACCAGTCCAAGTGTGTACCTGTTCTAGGGCCATCTGTATCACCTAGGAGTGTGCTAGTAATGCAGAATCTCAGACCCCACCTCAGACTTACTGATTCAGAATTTGAATTTTAACAAGATTCCCAAGTGAATAGAGTTTCATAAGTTAACTTTAAGAAGCACTGCCTATTGAATAAAAATAAAGGACCCCAATGGTCGGAGATGCCAGAACAATGTTTAGATAATTGCCCAGTTATTCATTTGACTTCTAGTGATGGAATTTTTGCCATTGCTGGAATTGAAGCCCATTGTGGAGATCTGTTTTTCCATGTCTTCACTCCCTATCTCATTCCATGCCTAGATGACTTGTAACTTTCTGGAAATTTAACTTTGTAGAAAGCCACCTTTGGATGAAGGAGACTGGCCAACGGGAAAGATGATGGACAGCTGAGGACAGTCTCTTGTATCTAATTCCTGGCCAAAAAACAGCAATTAACAAATTTTTCAAAACTGAACTAAAAAAATAGCTCCTTCAAATTATTTCAAATTATGTAAATAGACTAAAATAAAACTACATTGATTGCTTCTGATGGGAAGAGCCTAATATACAAAGCATTTAAAAAATTAACTTTTATGAAAATGTATTTGGTGACTGAAGTCAGACACTTTATCTACCACAGAGTAATTAAAGACTACCACACCAACGGCATTCCCAGGGACTAGAGCATTCACTCCTCACAAGTAAAATATAGAGGTACAATGAAAAAAAGGCCTTTAGAGGTCAGATGGTTCAAATTCCTTGTGTTATAGGTGGGAAAACCAAGACAGTTAGAAATAGGTCATACAAAAAAGAGCCCAGGCCTTGCATTGCTGAATCCAGATCTCCTCCCACCCCAGGGAGATGGTGCCTGAACTCCCATATTTGACCTTCATACTTGAGCATATCACTATTTTGCTGTTAAATGTCTTCGGTGTTCATTTTTTCCCTCTCTTACTATTGTATAAAGGCTTTGAAGGCAGGAGATGTGGTTTGTCCTTTATTCTGCCTAGTGACTAGGATAAAGTTAGGAACACAGTTACAATTAGTGATTGCCTATGGTGAAGATGAGGGTGACTGCACAAGGGCACCAAGGAAAATTTGGGGATGATGGAAATGCTCTCTGCATCAATTGACATTGTTTAAATGGTGCATGTACTTGTTAAAACTCACCTAACCGTACACTTAAAATGGGTGCCTTTTATTCTATGGGAATTATACTTTGAAAAAACTCATTTTAACAGGTCAATAAAATAATTACCACACATATTGTTAATTTTTGTCTTCTAACATAATCATTAGATTTATGCTTGCCCCTGAACATTCTGCACATAGTCTATGACACATCTCTTCAGTGGATAATATTTGCCCATGAATAAGCTATAATATAAATATGTTCAGATAAGAGGCACAGAGAGTTGCATGTACATTTTGTGGCCAGAGTTTTAAAAAGTATTGACCCAGTTAATTAAATAGTGTCTTCATATACTGGAAAAAAAAAATCCATCTCCTTTCTAAAATTCCTGAGGGAAATACTCTGGGAGGATATGGTTGATTGGAAATATAGTAACGAGGATCGTAGTTATCTTTCTTTAATTCTCAAGGAATCCATCATTGCAAAAGCACACAGCATAAAGTTTAAAGGACTCATTCCAGTGCCTGTAAGATTGGGTTTACTGCTTTGGTGGGATTTCTTAATAATCACTTGAGGATTGAGATGAATCATAAAAGATTCTGAACATAAGAGATCCCCATCCCCACAAAAAATCATGAGTAATTGGAAAAAACCAAAATGAATAGTAAGAAAAGAAGCTGCCTTCCTAATTATAGGGTAAACAAATGATACAGGCCTAGAGGTTTAACATAACAAAGGAGAAACAAACTTTAATTAACACTGTCTAGCACATAGCAGATATTCAATAAATATTTGTTAACTGATAAGTAGCAATAAAAAGAAGTTTCTGAGTACTTTGAGAAAAGGATGCAACTGTCTAAAATCTTACCATTATTTCTAACCAAGGTGCTCAAGTATAAGATTACATTTCTAAATATAAACAGTGACCAATAAAGAAAACCTGCATTATTAAATACTTTCTCTAAAAGTGCTACTTGGGTCATCAGTGGAACTATTGTTATCTTTTAAAAACCAACTCAAATGACCTGAAGTGTTGTGCTGTTTAAATTATAAACACTTGAATTATAAACATTTAGAATTAAAATATATCCCTATCTACATGGCATTAGTCTATGAGGACCCAAAAAATTCCTGGCCATTCTTTAGGCTTGACACTTATTTCTCTCAGTATTATTAGATTACTCTTTAGTGAATCATATTCTATTTATCACCAAGGGAACTTCTGCCTCTACCTGCCAGAAGTGTATGGCTAGCAGGGTTCAACTTTGACAACAAAGTGCAACTTGGCTTCAAATTTGTATATTAAAGAAAAAAAGACTGCTGAGAAAATAAAACATATTAACTTACTGAGTCCTTTCCCCTCATAGATGAAGAAACTGCTTTTGACAATGCTCATCTTGGGCTATTACTTTTACTTGCCACTATGAAGCCTGTTACTATTGAATTATTTGTCTGTCAACAGATTCAATCATTTAGCAAACAGTAATTTATGTGACAAATTCTTGTTGATGCCTATTTTATGCCAGGCACTATCCTGAGTAGTCACCATGTCCCCATGCCTGCTAAATCAAAGTTATCACCATCCTTCCCTCCATTTGCAGCACAGATTTTATTTCTTCTCCATGTTCTTCTACACCTCATACTGTCCCTTAAAGTTGTTTTTGGGCCTCCAGTTGTCAGTAAGTGGAGCTATTATTAAACAATTCACAAAAGACAACCACATTTCTAGAGTCTATGGCTATTCTGGGCTAGGCACTCAGGGTAGAATGTGAACAAACAACATGGTGCTGCCCTCTTGTGAATTTACAGGCCAACAGAAGAGACAGACATTTAATGATCAAACACATGGTGACTGCTTATGGTAAGGATGCTATGAAAATGACAATATCAATGACGGATAACAAACTGGAGGGGGATGGAGGAAAATAGAAGGAAGAATGAAGTAAAGCATCATCTAAGCTGAAATCTGCAGAATAGGAATAAGAAAGTCATATGAAGATCTTGAAGAGGATCATTGCAGGCAGGAAGAGAAGCATGGACAAAGGTCTCAAAGCAAGATGTATAGCATCTTCTGGTTTCCAGAAGGAAGTAGAACAAAGTGGATGAAGGGGAGAGAGGGGTGAGGCAAGCTTGAAAAGGAAGGTGGAGCCATACCAAGTATTTGGATTTCATCTGAAATATAAGAGAAGCCACAGGAAGTTTTCAAGTAGGGGTGGGGAGGTACAGGGTCTGAGTTAATATTTTATTTATTTTTCTGAGTTATATTTTTAAAGACTTTGTGGCTGCCAAGTAGAAGTTTAGAGGTCACGAAGGAGGCTCTTACTTGTATCCAGGTGGAGAATAATTTGCTAGGATTTGAGGAATGGCAGTGAGGATAGCGAGGGGAGCAGATTAGAGTTATATTTACAAGGGAAAAATAGCCTCACTGAAATAACGTCCAATTCATTGAATAAGGGTTTGGGGGATGGGAAAATCAAGGGTGACTCTCAAGGTCTAGCTTTAACAACTATTGGTTGATAACTGATATGGTGGAGATATTTTGCAGAGAGCTTGTAGTTAAACAGTTGGGAAATGCCTCTTGGTAAGTTAGGATTGACAATGTCTGATAATCCCCTTATAATATCAGGATATATGCTGTACCAACACTTAATTCCCTCTACCACAAGGAAGTTCCCTACCTCCACACTCTTGCACATGCTATTCCCTCTGCCTAGAATATCCACCCTTCATTACCTGGCCAACTCCTTCTCATTTTTGAAAACTTAGGTTATGCATCATCTCTCTAAGGAAGCCTTCCTTGACCCCCAGCCTGGGATAAGTTCCACTCCACTGAGCTTCCAAACTTACAAATTATTGTGTTGGCCTTGGAATTCAATAGACCTGGGTTTGAATTAAAACTCTGATATTTTAGCTGTGAGGTCTTGGAAAAGTTACTTGACCTCTCTATACTTCAGTTCCTCATTTGTAAAATCAGCCTAATAGTATCTCACAGGATGTTGCAAGGAATACATGATATAATGTAGATAGAAAACTGGCACAAGGTCAGGGCTCTATAAATGTTAGCTCTCCTTACTCCTATTTGTCTATCTCCTCCACTGATTGAAGTCTCCTTGAGAACTGAATCTGGGTCTTGTGTTTTTATCTGTGAATCCAAACAGTTCTGGGCACATGGGAGATATTCAACACATACAAAATAGATGAAATCCAGATTCTTCAGGATGGTATATAATATTTTTATTGATCTGTAAACACTCTCCCATCCTGTCGCCTCAGACTCCACTCCCTCCACTCCTCTGTGCCAACCCTCTCAACTCACCTCCTTGTGACTTCTTGTCCCCAAGAAGATTTTCACCTTGGATGCCCTCTTGTTCTGGGGTTCCCAATTTTTGTTGGTTCTTCTATCTGGAAGGTCTTCCCCAGCCTGAAAACTCCTACCATTACTTATCATTCAGAATCAATGGAAATATAATCTACTCTCTGTACCTGGCCAATCTCCCCCCACTGTTTCCATCAAAGATCTCTTTTACTTTTATTATGATGTTTCTTATTGTATGATAGGTACTTATTATGCATGTATTTTCTCTTTTATCCTGTTGGCTCCTCAGGTATGGAGGAGGTATGTCTGGTATTTATCTCTGTATCTCATTTTTCAAATTGTATCATATGTAGCAGGTTGTTTGTTACATAAACTTTTGTGGAACTGAAGTGCACATGTCAAGGCCAAGTGGGGTGGAAATAAGTACTTATATGATTCTGGCAATCATACCAGAAAAGGGGTCATGAAGACTTGAAGGAACATGCTCACTTCTTGGACCCCCTTTGAAAGGGAAGTATTTTGGAGACTTTTGGCATGACTGTGAAACTCAAGAGCAAGGATTCGTCTTCTAACCCATCTCCCCTCCTCCCTCAAAACTACATTCTTCCTCTTGCAGTATCTAAATAAATTGACTTCTTTTCTGTTATTGTTTACTATTCTTTGGGCTTCCCTTATGATGCAGACATTTCCCTATAGCCTGCCTTTCTTCAAGGATTTACCTTTAGGGATGAAACAATTGGGATTTCTTCTACAGTTCCTACTCCTAAGCACATACTTTCTTTCTGCTGGGCAAGTTCTCTGTATGTCTTTCTCTTCATTTGACCTGGAGATAAGAACTCATCACTCCCTACTCTTGACTACCAAGACATTTTGTTCATTCCTATATTCCTATTATATCATCATCTGTTAACAGGGTTGTGAGCACTGCAAGAGAAGGGGCTGTTTCCAATTTATCGTCATATCTTTAATGTTCATCTAAATGCCTGGAATATTGTAAGCCCATAATAAATGGTAGATGGGTAGATGAATGGATAGAGCAGAAGATAAGGCCTGATAGCCTAAGCCACCTCCCTTCCCCATGTCTATTAAGCTTTCTGAAGTCAGCATGACTTAAAAGAAATCTAACCAGTTAAGATGTTATAGGCTACAAATGACAAAAAGTCCTTAACTCAAGTGGTAATTTTCAGCTTTACCATTTTCACCTGATCAACATAGACTGGTTCCTTTGTGGTCGTAAAATGGCTGCAGCTCTTGCCAGAAATGCACCTGCCCCCTCTAATATCAAATATTCTTACTGTTAAGATGATGTGGAGTACAATGCACCATAATAAACATGAGAATCTTAAGATATGACAAAGTCGCCCTTTGTATTGTATATGTATATTTTTGATCCAGATTATGTCTTTGGTGCCCAAGTTATAATCCCCCCTCCGTATCCACTACCATTTTCTGAGATCTCACTATGTCTTTTGCCCAGATCATCTTTGAACCAATCATTCCTTTCTAAGTGGTAATATATCCCCATGATCTGTTTGTTTCTTTCACTCTCCAACTGTCAAAGGATATGAGACATCACTTGAAATTGTGCTCCAGTGGCTCCTTTAAGCACTTCTCTTGCCTGCCATCTGTTCAGCTACAGCAATATGTCCAGGAATTGCTTTGATGTCTTTGTCTGGTTTGTTCTCGGTGCATGACCTGCCCAACAGAGTTTATTTACATGGCTTCTGTTCCTGAGGATTGGATCTGCTCCAAGAACCCTGTGTTGGTTACTGACTAGGAGCTGTCACTTGATGTTTATTGGAGCATGTGTCATTGATTCAGAAGATGAACTTGATGACAACAGAAGGCCCAGATCTCACACCTTGAAATATAAGCACACTGTGCCATGAATTTAAAATATTTCACTTTGTCTAAAACTTGGTGGCAGTTTATGCCTCTGTCAAATATCCACGGTCCCTTAATTTAGGCTGCTAAGTCTTATTTTATATTTCCATCTGTAAACATTTTAGTTTGTGTTTAATCTGTGATCTGGTCATGGACAAAGTAGGGAGTCTATGACGAAAAGTGGAGCAACTCTTTATCGCTCTCTCCCCATGTGGCATAGATACCTCAACCAACATTAATAACACTTTTCTCATAAATGAGAGTGTGTGTTTATAGTGTCAACCTCAAAAAAAGAGCTTTATACAACATTGCCTTTAGCTGCATGTGTGAATGTCTCAGAGAGACCTATGGGAATTGTGAATGAGGATTTGAGGACAGCCTCTGACCATTTTGACTTTAACTTCTCATTAACAAAGCCATCGCTTAAATGTTTAATGTCCAATTTTACAATAGACAAATCCACGCTTCAATAGAGTCCATCTAAATACTTCATTAACCACTTCCCCAGTGATACCTCCTGGGAATCCAAGGCACCACTGAGCTATCTTCTCTAAAGGAGATTTTCTTACTTACAGAAAATAACAGTGACCAATTTATGAACTCCAGAGAAAGGAAATTTGGATCAGAGAAACAAAAAGTGGTAAAATATAACATGATTATCACCATAACAAGTTTAGCCAGAACACATGGCTGTCTCAGACTGAATACGCTAAGCAAAAACTAACACTTGGAATCATGAAACTATTTATATATATAGTTTATGGAAAAAGGAAATAAATACATAAAAACCTCAGATAGAATTATGTCTTATTTTTATTTCTTCTTCACATACTCTTAAAATTTTAAACATCTTCCAAGAAGGATGTGGACTTTAATATTAGAATTAAAACTATCAGTTACAAAAGGAAGAAGAATTCAATGTAAGTAACCAGCTCGTGAGCCTCAGGGAAACAAAACATCAGTGAGAGAAGATCCTATCCAAGCCCTTCCCACTTTGCACACTGATGTGAGCACTTTGTGGCAGAATATAGCAGGGATTTTTGGATGCTCACCCTAAGCCCTTTCCTTCCCTTTTTCCTTACCAGCAAAACTCTGAGTTTGTTCAGGTAGCCTCCCTCAGGGCATTCTGGGTTAGGGAGGCCCCATGCCCAGCTCCAGGAGTGAAGCATGACAATTTAAGCCAACGGAACATCAGAAGAAATATGCTAGGGGATGGGTAGGTATTGTGTAAAATGTTTCTTAGCTCTTAAAAGGAGACTCAAGATAATCTCCTTTCGGCTTCTGGATGTCTGTGTGTGAGAAATAGCTGCCTGGAAATCTGTCAGTTATTGTCCAACCATGAGGAGGGGAGTTAACTTGATGGGAAGAGACTGGAGATGGCAAAGCAAAAAGATGAGAAGAAACTGTCCTGAATTTAAGTTGCTCAGTTAACCAACTGTGAGACCTCCAGAGATTTGCTTATTTGAGAGAGTAAATCCACCTATTGTTCAAGGCATTTTGAATTGTTTTTGTTCATTGTTTTTACTTACAGCATCGCTACTGGTATACATACTTAGCATATGGTACAACCAATGGTGACTGATTTGCTTGTTTATTTCCCAACTTCCATGAGTCCTTCCCTCATCCTGCTCTGCATCATGAACTTCTTAAGAGCACAGAACATATGTTATTTATTTATGTTTGTATAGCTAATCCAGAGGTGTGAAAATGCAGATACTCAATGGACTTATACGGAACAAAAGTTAGCCATAAGAAGGAGTGAAGTTCTGACACGTGCTACATATAACAAAGATGAAACTTGAAAACATTATGTTAAGCAAAATAAGCCAAACACCAAAGAGACATAAAGAATAAATCAACACAGAACTATGATAAACACATACCTACACCTACCCAACTCAGAAATAAAATGTTATCAAGACAGTCGAAGACCCCTCTTCAGTCACATCTCTAATCTCTTTATTTCACCAGATAGAAGAGTTCTTCAACCCCTTTTTGTAATAATGTTCTTGAAACATAAATACTAGGAAATTATTCTACATTTGCTCATTAATTCACATATGCTTTCATTCAACTACTGCATCAAGAGTCTAGCGTGCACAAGCATCACGAGAACACCTTACCTAATCTCTACTCCTCATTCTATATTGTAGGCTCCAACTTTCCTACTTTGTATTAACTAGCAAAGAGCTGATTGCCATATTTATGATAATAACCCTCCATATTGCTGAACACCACTAATAAATGATTCTTCTTCTCATCTCTAATATCATGTACCTCAATCTCTATAATTATCCATCCAAAGCTCATTCTTCAACCTTCTAAATAATCTGTGGTTCTTCTCTCTTTTCTAATGTTCTCATGTCCTCCTATGCATATTTGCTACTACACTAATGAATAAAGTATCTATGGTTCCTAGATAATATTGGCACTTAGCATTTATTGAGGACTTATGACGCCTGGTTACCTTACATGTAGTTACTATCACTAGTCCCCATAAACACCTTGCTGCAGAGGCACATGGATAAGTAAACTTTGTTATGGAGAGATCAGTAATGTGTTCAAAGTCACAGAGGTGACAGAGTTGGGAAGTGAACTAAGGTCAAATAATATGGCCACTCACTTTCCTGTACTCTCATTCTCTAAATGGCTAAAGAAAGTTCCAGGTGACGTATCTTATAGCTAAGTCATAATAAAGATGATCAGATTGTGAATTGTGTTGTTACCTGGACTTTGGTCTATGTGCACCATTTAATCTGGTTACAGCCCAATCAGATCCACTTAATAAATGACAATAATTTGCATACTCAGAATCAAACATTTGCTTTGAGTAGAAGGAAGAGTCTATTCACTAGGATACAGAATGCAATCCCTGACGAAATCTATGTTCATACATGTGAGAGCCACACTTCGTGTTCTGTTAGTAAAAAAAAAATGAAAGTAAACTCTCGTATTTCTCCCCATTCCTTAAATAGAAAGCAATCAATGGAATAGCTTTTGAGAAACAACTACCTAAGTGAAAATCGTAATAATGATTAAAGCTTCTTCAATAATGTGAAGCAGAAAAATAGACAATAGACCCTTAAAGTCCTCAAATAAAAGGACACCTGCCTTTTGGGAAACTCTAGGAATTACTTAAGTAATATTTTGTTCAATCCTGGAATCCTAGTTTTAAAAAGATACGCTATTTGTAAAATTAGATTTGCATTAATGCTCCAGTGAGTCTGGGAAAGGAAAGTTGGAGATTAAGACTTTTCTTATTGTCTGTCCAACAAAGCTCAGGGCAAGGAGTGTTGTGAATCAATGCTCAGAAACTACTGCCTGGCTACATGAGCTAGGAACTGCTGACTGAAAGAAAGAAGCAATGAATCTAAGGAAAGCTAAAGGGAAAGAAGAATACTGCAAAAACATTCAAACTATCAGCCTCTTTTTGGTCAGATTTCATGGCCACAGCATAAGTTTTTTTTTAAATTCAAATTTCACTTTTTATTTTTTAAATTTAGTTTTATTTAAATTCAATTAATTAACGTATAGTGTATTATTAGTTTCAGAGGTAGAGGTCAGTGATTCATCAGTTGCATATAACACCCAGTGCTCATTACATCCTGTGCCCTCCTTAATGCCCATCACCCAGTTACCCCCCCACCTCCCCTCCAACAACCCTCAATTTGCTTCCTATAGTTAAGAGTCTCTATTGTTTGTCTCCCTCTCTGATTTCATCTTATTTTATTTTTCCCTCCCTTCGCCTATGATCCTCTTTACCACATCAGTTTTTGAATAACTAATTTGATTTCTCCGGTATAATGATTCAAGGAAAGAATAAACTGAGTGGAAGCCTCACAGATACTGCCAACAATATAGTGTTAGTGTATAAGATTATGGGTTGTAGAGTAAGAGAGGCAGGAGTTGAAATCTCTGCTTTCCCATTTGCTACTTGTGTGACATTGAGCAAGTTACTTTAGCCTCCCCAAGCTTTAGTTTCTTCAATAATGATTTTAATGTGCCACTTTCAGATTCTCCTTTCAATTTACTTGTTTTTTACCATGTGTTGTCATTTCTTTTTTTTGAAAATCATAAAGAGGTAGCCCACGGAATGGGAGGAGATATTTGCAAATGACACTACAGATAAAAGATTAGTACCCAAGATCTACAAAGAACTTCTCAAACTCAATACACGGGAAACAAATAATCAAATCAAAAAATGGGCAGAAGATATGAACAGAGACTTTTCCAATGAAGACATACAAATGGCTAACAGACACATGAAAAAATGTCCAAAATCATTAGCCATCAGGGAAATTCAAATCAAAAGCACATTGAGATACCACCTTACACCAGTTAGAATGGCAAAAATTGACAAGGCAGGAAACAACAAATGTTGGAGAGGATGTGGAGAAAGGGGATCTCTCTTACACTGTTGGTGGGAATGCAAGTTGCTACAGCCACTTTGGAAATCAGTGTGGAGGTCCCTTAAAAAGTTAAAACTTGAGCTACACTATGATCCGGCAATTGCACTACTGGGTATTTACCCCAAAGATACAGATGTAGTGAACAGAAGGGCCATATGCACCCTAATGTTCATAGCATTGTCCACAATAGCTAAATTGTGGAAGGAGTCGAGATGCCCTTCAACAGATGACTGGATTAAGAAGATGTGGTCCATATATACAATGGAATATTACTGAGCCATCAGAAAGAATGATTACCAGCATTTGCAGCAACATGGACGGGACTGGAGGAGGTTATGCTAAGTGAAATAAGTCAAGCAGAGAAAGACGATCATCATATGGTTTCACTCAATTATGGAACATAAGAAATAGCAGGAAGATCGTTAGGAGAAGGAAGGGAAGAATGAAGCAGGGGTAAACAGAAGGGGGAATGAACCATGAGAGACTATGGACTCTGGGAAACAAACTGAGGGCTTCAGAGGGGAGGGGGGTGGGGGGATTGGAATAGGCCAGTGATGGGTATTAAGGAGAGCACATATGGCATGGTGCACTGGGTGTTATATGCAAGTAATGAATCATGGAACATTACATCAAAAACTAGGGATGTACTGTATGGTGACTAACATAACATAATAAAAATTATTATAAAAAAATCATAATGATAAGGGGTGCCTGGGTAGCGCAGTTGTTAAGCATCTGCCTTCGGCTCAGGGAGTGATCCTGGCATTCCAGGATCGAGACCCACTTCAGGCTCCTCTGCTGGGAGCCTGCTTCTTCCTCTCCCACTCCCCTGCTGTGTTCCCTCTCTCGCTGGCTGTCTCTCTGTCACATAAATAAATAAAATCTTTAAAAAAAAATCATAATGATAAAACCTCAAACATTTGTGCAAACAACTTCCCTTCTTATATTTTTAATAGGTAATGATCTTTCAAGAATCCATACTTTTATATATGTTGTGTTCCTTTTCTGGAACCTTCCCTTTGGCTTGCTGAGTTCCTAACAATTCTTTAAAATCCATGTGTCTCCATCCCTGAGAATTTTGCGCCTACCCCAACCCTCTACCTTGTCTTACACCAAATTTAGTTTCTCCCTGTCTCACATTCTTCCTTGTATCTGTATTATAAAATTCATTATTATCATATATGAATTATAATAATTCACCCATCTTATATCTATTTGGTTTTATGTGTGTTTCTCTTCTAGCCTGAGAGTTCCCTATAGGCAAAAACCGTGTTCTATTTGCCATTATACACTAGCATCATGTCAAGTGTTCATTTGTTCATTAAATAGATGTGTTTATTTAGCATGTACTACATGCCAGGCAGAATTCTCAGCATTTGGATTCCAAGGTAAACAAAAAAAAATCCTGCCCTGTTAGAACTTATGTTCTAGTGAAAGCATATGCTCAATAAATGTTGAACAGACACAGAGCTCACCCTAAACAGGGGGCTCTGTGGAAGTAATTACTTACTACCCCTTTCAATTTTTACCTAAATTTCTGGGGTATTCTTAAGTCCCATAGTGAGAAGCTTGAAGACTGTGACATATTTTTTCTATTTGCTCTTAGTTCTCATGATATTCAAAATAAATATCTATGGTAGGTGACATCTGTAAAAGATAAACACACAATTCTGTGCTCCTGAACACTAAGGAGAGGGTAGTTAATTGGCTCACTAATCAGTTCTTGAGCAAAGGGCTAACACAATAACGGGCCAGTAATGAGACAACTCTTCTGAGCCAGGCTCCTGGCTAATCACATCTGGTTTGTACAGTATTAATCAGCTCTGAGTCAGTGAGTAGGGAACATTAAGAATGAGGTTACTTCCTAAATAAATTATTTTCCACTTACTCTGACAATCATAATTGGTGCATTTGAAAGAATTATTTTAATACACTAAGTAGAGCAAAGCTCAGATATTGAGTCATTCTACTAATATTCTTTGATTAAAATACCAAGTTACAAAAATTTTAATATTATTAAAGATTTATGGTAATAATAACTCAATAGATTTCATGCCACATTAAAAATGTCAAAGCAATATGTTGCATTTTAACATCTGTTCTGGAAGGATCATGCTTTCTAGGTCTTTTACATCATTTTATCATGAAATCAACATTATATGCCCCAGTATTTTAATTAGTCCTTTACCTGGAATTATCTCCCTGCGTTCCCTGAAAAATTAGGTCTTTTCGTTTATTACTCTTTATGTTCTAGGTACATTTAATGTTCTTCCTGTTAGTCATTTGCCTTTTATAATTTTTACCAAGATGTTCCCATAAAATTGGAAGCATTTTTATTTTTGGAAGACAGCAGGTAGAATAATTAAGTTTGAATCACAGAAGTAAGGCTTGAATCAGAATTCACTCAATATCTAAAATAAGAACCATACTAAAAAGTTTTTTTAAAACTCCCATGGAATGGCAAAGCTAGCAAGGACTGTGCTGATGATACATATCAATCTCAAGTTTCAAACACGTGCAGAATGAAGCTTATGTACTTGGCTTGTGTAGAAAACATATTTTGCTATGAGTTAATATTATAATTTCTTCTAATATGTTGTCTTATGCTAATGTTTTATATGTACTTATAGGAAACATGATTTCCTAGCATTTATGTTGGTATTTACTTAATTTTCTTCTAAATGTATAATAAAAATTTTACTATAGAAAATTTGGAAGTGTGGGGAAAATGTATAGCAAGACAGACTATTCATGGTCTCCTTCACCTGCCACAACTTTATCATCGTCATCAACAGCAGCAGCAGCAGCAGCATCATAAAAAATGCTTACAGTAACCAAATAATTAAAATGTGCCCACATGCTCTGTTAATACTTTGCATGTATTTCTTATTTAATCCTTACAAAAACCCTATGAAATAATATGCTGGATTTTTAAATCTATTATTTTTAAAGGATTAGCTTTTTATTCCCATTCTTTTTTGTGTTTTTCCCTTTATCACAGTGGTTGAAAGACCAAGAACTACATGCCCTAGATTCCATTAGGTTCTGCATGCAATTTACATTTTGCCAGCTAGTAAAATGGTCTAGCATTAGATCTGGGAGACAAGAAGAAACCAGAATCCATTCTTCTTCCCCCTGCAGTAGCAGATACGTAGACGTTAGCAGAAATTAGTCTTTCAATGATCTCTGAATCCTCTTCCAGCTACATGCCATCGGGCTTAGACATAACTGAGGTAACAGCAAGATTTTCTACAGTTCTCACCATTGGATTGTCTCTGTAATTCCCCCACTCTTGGAACACAGCTGCAAAACCTAATGACCACCCTCTTGACTTTCCTTTCCAGCCCTTCCAGGAATTTTATAAGCTCTTAAATATTATTACATCCTTTCTTTGAAATACCTAGAGTGGATCTGTTTTCCCAACTGAACCATTAGTGTTAAGCTAAATAATAATACAACTCCTAGGATATTTTATACTACCAACAACCAATATGCAAATTCTCTAGACACCAACTAAGTGTCCAATTTAAATCAATTCTGATATTATCCACCTGAAGTTAACATCAGATCTCCAAAGGTAATGGGTTCAGTCCCACAAGACTGCCCCAATTCAGATGGCAATTGTAAGTCATGGGGTCCCTGTAGTTCTGACCAAACAGCTATAAATTGGGAGTTCCCACCCCCCCCTGCTTAGTTCAATAATTTGCTAGAATGGCACACAGAACACAGGAAAACTCTTTACTTACTCTTATCAATTTATTATAAAAGATACAACTTGAGAACAGCCAAATGGAAGAGATGTATAGAACAAGGTATGAGGCGGAGAGGGAGGCACAGAGTTTCCAAGTCCTCTCCAGGCACATTATCCTCTCAGCACCTTGATGTGTTCACCAACCTGGAAGCTCTTTAAGCCCCATCATTTAGGGTTTTTTATGGAAGTTCTATTACAAAGGCATGATTGATTAAATCATTGGCCATTGGTGACTAAACTTAATGTCTAGCCACTCTCTCCTCCCTGGAAGTTGGAGAGTAGGCTGAAGGTTCCAAACCTCTAATCATGTCTTGGACTTTCTGGTGACAAGCCCCCATCCTGAAGCTGTCTAGAGGCCCAAAAGAGTCACTTCATAAGAATAAACTCAGGTATATGACTGAAAGGAGCTTGTTACGAATAATGAAAGACACTCCTATCACTCCAAAAAGTCCAATGGTTTTAGAAGCTTTGTGTCAGGAACCCAAGACAGAGGCCAAATATATATTTCCCATTATACCACAACCGACATTTCACAGTGGAGAGCAAAAAGAAATTAGTAAATTTATTTAAGGTCACATGGTAGAAAGTATTAGGGCTTAGGTTTATGCCCATTGGGTCCGTATTCAGAGGCAGCACTTTTTTTTTTTTTAAGATTTTATTTATTTATTTGACAGAGAGAGAGAGAGACAGCCAGCGAGAGAGGGAACACAAGCAGGGGGAGTGGGAGAGGAAGAAGCAGGCTCCCACGGGAGGAGCCCAATGTGGGGCTCGATCCTAGAACGCTGGGATCACACCCTGAACCGAAGGCAGACACTTAAGGACAGAGCCACCCAGGCACCCCCCAGAGGCAGCACTTTTAGCCCTCATGATAAACTGTGTTATCACTTTGACATGTTTTATGCCAGTATAACTTTTATGCATTTAAACCATTTGTGACCCATGCCATTTATAAAATGTTTCAATTTGCCATTTTTTACATGATGTCAAGATTTTCTTTGTCATTTACACATTTGACTTGTAAGAACTACAGAACATTCCATTTCACTTAACATAGTATATTTAAATAGTCCCTTAATATTGGACACTGGGGAGTACTCCAATTTTTACTCTTAAATAATGCCAAAATGATCATCTCTGTTCCCAAACTTTTCCTACATTTCATACTGTACCATAAAGAGAGATTTTTAAAACTTGGGTTACTGGATCTCAGGCTATAAATTTCTTTAAGATTTTTATATTTATATAAGATACTCTTAAATGAGCAAATGAAAAATGAAACAAATTTGTTTTCAAACAAAACAAAGTAGAAAATACTTGAAAAAAATTTCCTTCTTGTCCCAACTACTTACTCCTATCAACTACCATCCCTAAAACTAACAAAAAGTCCCTGATTTTAAAAAACCAAATTTGTTCAAAACCAAATAGTTCTTATTTAATATTTAATAAAAACAATGAGGCTCATGAGATACTATGAACTCTGAGAAACAAACTGAGGGCTTCAGAGGGGAGGGGGGTGGGGGAATGGGATAGGCTGGTGATGGGTAGTAAGGAGGGCACGTATTGCATGGTGCACTGGGTGTTATACGCAACTAATGAATCATGGAACTTTACATCAAAAACCAGGAATGTACTGTATGGTGACTAACATAATATAATAAAAAAATATTATTATAAAAAAAAAGACCTAGGGATTGAGTAATAAAGGATTTGTTTTATGAGTAAAAAAAAAAAAAAAAAAAAAAAAAAAAAAAAAACCAACCTGAGGCTCTTTGCCATGAAAGGGAAAGAATTATAACAAAGACGATGATGTTGACAATTGTCACTTTTATTAAACTGACAGGTTGCTATTTCCTTACTAATCATACTTGGTCTTATGATCAATAACTACAATAAAATTAAGGAAACTCCAGGGTTCAAGTTTGATTTCACTTATATAACTAAAATTTCATTTGAGGATTTTACCTTCAAGCAATGATATTTTCTATAATAACATATCCAGGGTTAATCTTCCTTTTTGCTTTCCTTAAGCCATTGCCTGAACAACTAGACCAATGTTTTTCACAGTATGGTCCCTCCCTATTCCCAAAACTTCAATATCTCCTAGGAATTTCTTAGAAGTGCAAATTCTTGGGCCTCACCTAGACCTACTGAATTAGAAATTCTGGAGATGGGGCCCAGCAATCACTGTTTAAATAAATCCTCCCAAGATGTTTTTTTTTTTGTCTTTTTTAAAATAATCTTTATCCACATTCATGTCAAGGTATCTTGGTCCTATCATGTGTCATGTGAGATGCTATTTCTCTCAGTTGGGTTTCTATTTGGTGAGTTAGAATATTACTGTTGGCAACAGGACTGTCTTATTTAGGATTCTGACAAAGCCATCTTCTTCCACTTGGAGATCCTAGAGTTCCCTAGATTATGCCATTTAAAGGAGCTATCAACTCAGGCAGGAGCTGGCAAAATTTACAGAATAACTGCTACTTCAGGTAGTATAAAATTATATGCGACTAGATCAGAAAGAACAGCATTGCCACTTTAGACAAAAAATTAAGAGATAATGTACATCATATTATTATTATCCGTATACAAGATTACCATTTTGAACTATCAAGAATGTCATAGGTTTGGGATCTGAAGCTGAAATGGGATTCTCAACTGACTATGCATTAAAAGTAGATATGGGTATGATGTACCATGATGGGTCTTGTGCATAGATTAATTTAGTTTTTCCCAAACTTTAGCCATTCCCCTGTCATTATAAATTTTTATTAATATGACTCAGTTTTAAAATTAAATATATTTACTTCTATCCTAATCAATAATAGTTATAAAATTATAGTTTTTTAGAAGCTAGTTATATACTTTTTTCTAGCACATTTAAAATAAATGCATATCCATTAAATTACAGAAATCTATTTAAAAACCATCTTGCTTACCATTAATGATATCTTTGGTAAACACTAGATTAATTTATTTATTAAGCTATCATATCTCCTCATTAAGGAATCCTAGGAAAGAATGAAGACTATGACAAGAGAATCCAACTATATTACAAATGTATAAAACAACCTCACTAAAGGGAGTACGGGAAAGGGCTGAAGTAAAACTAAAGGCAAAAGAACTGCACATAAATACTGTACTCTAGTTGATAAAATTGTTTTCCACAGGGATATGGGTAAAAAATTCTGATACTGCTGTACATGTACACTAGAACTAAGTAATTAAGTAAATGGTTTCTTCTTACTGGAGACAAAATTTATAGATCAGAAGGGGAGGAGGCTAGCAGGATCAATGTGGTAATGGATTAGAGTTGGATACATTATTGGTAAGAACTCACATCAAAGTTAATATAGTTATGGATGGTTACATACAGAGATACTTATAGATATATGTATATTCACAGCAAACATGCATTTATTTCTTGCTCCATCAGCTGAGAGTGCCTAAAAGAACTTACACCAGTAGCAATGAGTACACCTAGCACTCACACCTTGGTTTCTAGTAATCGAATCATTCTCCAATAAAAGGAACCTTGGAGAAATGGCTAATTCTAGCACTAATCAGGAAATATACAACATGAGTCTGGAGCATCTTATGGTGGTAGAAAATAAGGAAGTGACCCACCTCCCTAAAAACCTCCAATTGATGGGAATATGTCAATAAGGCACAGGAGCCAACTGAAAGAGTTCCCAATGGCCAAAGCCAATGGCCAAATTATTTCAATATTTGAGCAACAAAATAAATAAAGTAGTATTGGATTATAAACGAAGTATAAAATAAATGTCTATGAGTACATACTAAAGGAAATAAATAATTGAATAAATTAATAAATGCAGAGAAGAGACAAATCCCTCCATGTAGATGAATTTTTTAAAAAATTATAGATATACTCTATTGAAGGGAACATAACTTTCTGTCCCTTAAGTGTGGGCTGCACACAGTGACTTCCTTCCAAAGAGCACAGTATGGAAGGGGTATGAGGACTTCATAGTGCAGAAACCTGAAAAATAAACACTAACTTAGCGGTGATCGAAGTCAACATCAATAGTGATAAATCATGTTGATAGTTTGTGATGTGATGAAAATGGCACTTTACCTCTGATTTTTTCCCCTCAAACCCATAATTACCATCTTAATCATGAGAAAAATATCAGACAAATTCCAGTAGAGGGATATTCTATAATATCTGACCAGTACTTAAAATTGTCAGTCATTAAAACAAAGGAAGTCTGAGAAACTGTCATAATCAAGAGTTGCCTAAGGAGATGTGGTAACTAAATGTAATGTGATACTCTGGATGGGATCCTGAAACAGAAAAAGGACACTTCGTAAAAACTAAGGAAATCTAAAAAAAGTATGAACTTCAGTTAATAATAATATATCAATATTGGTTTATTAGTTGTAACAAATGTACCAAACTAATATAAGGTGTTAATTATAAGAGTAACTGCACATATGGGGGTGGGAAGAGATGCAATACGACCTCTGTACTACTTCCTCAATTTTTCTGTAAATCTATAACTACTCTAAAATATAGTTTATTATTTTTTAAAAATTAAAATAAATATATCATACCTCTCCAAGAGAACCTGCTGCTTATTTCCAGGAGGTTCTCTTTGGTTCATTCTAATACACCGCTGTGTAGTGTTGTGCCAATTTATGACAGTTTAGGGGGAGCTAAAACTCAGCCCCCATTCAGCTTATGTAGCCTGCGGTTCTGGTAATAGGCTGCACCACTGCAGAGAGGTGTCATAACACTGGTTTCATAAAGTAGCATGCTTAATCTTTGGCATCTGGGGATGTTTTCCTGAGTGGGAGAGAAGGCATTCCAGCTAACTCTCCAGACATGGAATTCTTAGCCTAGCTCTTTAATGCTATAGCATTTTGTTGTGGGTTGTGACTCTTTCAAATTACTGTAGTGTTTCTGAAATATGATTTCACAGCTAACTTTCTTCTTAACTTTAGCCATAGATACGTTTTTCAAAAAAAGAAGGAAACAAAGAACAGAGGAAGAAAACATCATGATTGTGTATGCTAAAAAATGACACCATAGCTATCTGTTCTTAACGTCTTAAGAGTGGCAATGCCCCTGTAGGGGACAAATTTTCTCTTCTTCCCTTCTAGGTTATTTGGCTATTTTAATTATTATATTGACATAAGACAGATTAACAAAATGATAAAAACAAATTTAATTTCATACACACAGAAACCCCAAAGACATGTGGCTCTCTCACAGTCAGGTGATTGAGGTCTCTATGCCCTTCTGAGCTAAGAAGGGAATAGTGGTCTGGGGCTTCAAAGGGGAAGAAGACAATTCACAGGAAGGTGGAAAGATCAGATGTTTGGTAAATTTTTTCTATGCCATGCAGATAAGCCTTTCTGATGTAAAAAGTTATTTCTGGTGATAGCTCCATTCCTGCACCCTTCCCCACCCTCAATCTAAGTTATTTTAGGTGATCAAGGGACAGATGAAAAGCTCTTCTCAAGTCTCTTGGACCTTGTTTGTCTTCAGTTTAAATTAATCCACATGCCAAATCCTCATTCTGGGGCAGCCTGCCCTGAACCCCATCACCCCCAAATAAGGCAAACAGATATGTGCAGCATTTATGAATATTAAGTTAAAATAATAGAAAAGAAATAAAACTATGTGTATACAATATTTAGAATAGCAGAGTGCCTTAAAATTTTAGTAGTCTATATTTGTATTTATGAAGTGAATGTAGGCCTACAAAATCAAAACTTAAGAAGTTAAGTTCAGTTAGAAAATAGATATGCCATATTTAACTATTTTCTGTTAAACAATAACACTTATTTCTCATATACTTATATAATGTTATTATACTCATCTTTATTATGTTCAAATTTTCTTGGGTCTGCAATTTTAGCTTTATTCCTGTCTTCAGTTAGTACCATCCTTATTTTTTTTTAAAGATTTTTATTTATTTGTTTGAGAGAGAGAGAATACAAGCAGGGGGAGTAACAGGCAGAGGGCAAGGGAGAAGCAGACTCCCCACTGAGCAAGAAGCCCAATGCAGGGCTCGATCCCAGGACCCTGGGATCATAACCTGAGCCAGAGGCAGACGCTTAACCGACTGAGCCACCCAGGTGCCCATAGCATCCTTATTTTTATATCTTCTTACACTTCAACTATTTTATAGAGTTTAAAGAAGTCTTTCATGTTTTACATTTTCCCTGTAAGTTTTCTGAAATCTTTTTTGTGAAGAAAGCATATGTACGTATGTGTGCATGTATATGTGTTTGGGAAAGAGGATAGTACTAGCAAACAAGCAAGTAAATAAACAAAGACATTTTTAAAATCATATAGACATATGTGGACTTGTACCTCTTACATGGCTATACTTGAATGAATAAATAAATACAATCAGGAAGAAAGCTCTTGTTAGATTTTATATGCATTAAACATATGTATTGAACATACATATTCATTGGGCTTATTGAATGTACTTCTCACTTGCAGGAAAGAAATGATTGATAAGATGTGACCCCTGCTTTTTATGAGGGGGGAAAAAGTGCTGCAGTTCCAAATAAAGCATGAATGTTTCTAAAGCAAGACGTAGTGAGGCCAGAAGGTCATGACTCACACATCCTATCAGAGGGTGAGGGTAAGGAGGACCAGCATTTATTAAGGGCCTTATGTGAGATGGGTGACCAACTCATTTAACTTTCAGAGCAAACCTATGACAGGTATTCATTCAGGAGGTAGTTACAGAGCAAGCACTATGCTAGGCACTGAGAATATAGCAGGGAACCAGCCAGCAAATCCCTGCCCACCAAGAGGCTTCCATTCTACTAGGAGAAAGAGACAGTCAATAAGTAAGCAAACAACCACAAAGGTTCTAGTAGGAAGTGATGTGATGGAGTGAGCCAGGGAGTGAGACATCAGGAAGTGATAGTTGAGCTGGGGGTTTGGAAGAAGGTATCCAGTCCTGAGGAGATGCAAAGGTGGAATATTCCAGTTAGATATAAAGGACCCCCCAATGGAAATGAACATTGTGTCTTCAAGAGAGGGAAGGAGGTAGGTCTAGAGAAAGGTAAGCAGGGAAGAAGCAGAGAGGAGAGGAAGTCAGAGAGGAGCCAGACTCAGACTGCGGGCTATAGTGGAGAGTTTGTGTGTGTCTAAGTGTGATGGGAAGTACTTGGATAGTTTTCTGCAGAGAAGTGATGTCAAAGAAAAACCAGAGCTGCACAGTAGTTAAAGTGGTTAAAACCAATTTGAATCAGGAACTATCACAATAGGTGTAAAGAGACCTCAATATAGAACTGGACTCAAATCCAAACACAAAGACAAGAGGAAATTTATAGTCAAGGAGCAGGGTGAGGATGGAAAATTCCTAGAGGAAGACGTCAGGGATGAGGGGGGATTCTGGCTAAATTAACTCAACAGATTTCTTGCTGAAGGCAGGTCAAGGTGATTAGATATTGAGGGTGGAGAGTCTTAATAATCTGACTTAGGAGGATTACTGCTCTTGAGGACAATACCTAAAGGCAGACGTAGTTGACAAAGTGCAGAAGCCTGACTCAACTTTGGCCAAGGAAAGAGTCTTTGTCAGTGACAGATCTGACTGTCTTGTTAAAAAGATTACTTTAGCTGCTGGGTGGGAAATGCACTGGGTGTGGGGGTAGGCAAGAGTAGAGACTCTGAAGTTACTGCAGGGGAGCAGGTAACAGGCAGCTGAAGTTCCATGAACTTAAAGAATGTGCCACCAGTAGTGACAGATTTAATTCCAGGCCTGGATAGGAGGATTGTAGGTTTATAAGGTAGCCACATCTCCTTGGCTCCACACACTCTGCCCTGTGGGGAGGGCACCTCTGGACAAGGTCAATAGTTGGGTCTCTAAAGCACAGGACCTGAGACAGGTGGTCATTTCACCAAGTCTTAGGGTAATGCTACCTGTCCAGTAAGTTGAGATACGAACTGGGAAGATACAGAGGACAGAAAGCAGATCAAATTCCTAAGGAGAATTCTTAAAAAAATAAATCAAAGCATAGCATTGCTGTATTAGTTTCCTATGGCTGCTGTAAAAAAATACCGTAAATCTGGAAGCATAAAACAATAGAAATTCTCTCACAGTTCTCAAGGCAAAAATCTGAAATCAGTATCACTGGGCCAAAATCAAGGTTCAACAGGGCTACTTTTCCTCCACAGGTTCTAGGGAGAATTGGTTCTTTGCTTCTGCTAGCTTCTGTTGCTGCTGGCATTCTTTGGCGGCTTGTGGTTACATCATTTCAATCTTCAAGGCCAGTATCTTCAAATCTTTCTGTGCTCTACCTTCATATCTCCTCTCTGTGTTCAAATCTCTCTCTTCCTCTGTATTTTAAGGTTATATGTAATTGCATTTATGGCCCATTTGAATAATCCAGGATAAATTCTTTACCTCAAGATTTTTAATTTAATCACACCTGTAAAGTCTTGGTTTTCATATAAGGCAACATTTACAGGTTCTAGGGATTAGGACTTAATATTTTGTGAGCCCATTGTTCAGTCTACTACAGTATTGTCATTATCTGATGATTCAAGTTATAATATTTGGCCAAAAGGGTTTTAAAAAATATTAGTTTTGAAGGAAAAAGCAATTAGACTTGTCACATGGTTTACTATGGAAAGAGAAATAATTCCATCTTGGATGTTGTAAAGACATTCGATGAGGACAAAAATTTTCTATTTGGTCACCTTTTTCAATGGTGAGGGAGGAAAACTGAGAGCAGGTGACTGAGAAAGCAAGGAATTCTAGCCAACTGTTTTCTAATTTTGTTCATATAATTGGTGCTATTTTTGGTATGGGCAGGTGGCAAATCACACCATGTTGGAAAGGAATTATTTGAGCACTTTAAAAAAGGTGAATGTACACAAATAGGCAGGGCCTGATGACAAGCTTTCTTCCTGAGAATTTGAGATAGGAGTCTTGAATTCAATTCAACATTTCAATTAAACTCAAAAACATTTATTGAGAGACCACTAGATGCCAGGCACTAGGCTTTGGAAGTAGAAAGATAAATTATATCCCATAGATTACCTCCAAGAGCTCACAATTTATTATGTGAGAGAGTCATAAAAACAAACAATTAAGAAAATAAAAATACAATGTGTTAGTTTTGTGAGAGGGTATGATTGAAGTGCTAAGGATAAAGGTTTAAAAGGAGAAAAAAAGAGAACCTTGGGGCACTCAGTAAATATTTGAATGAATGGACCACTTCCCTCTCCACCCCAATTCCTCCCCCCCCCCCAACTCTGAGTTTGAGCTACCATCTTCTCTTGCCTGAGCCACTATAATAGCCTCCAAATTTCTCCCCGGTTACCACTTTAATTCCCCCAAATCCATTTTCTGTGTAGGAAATCCATGTCATCTCTGCCTAAAATCCCTTGTTTCCTACCATATTGAGAGTAAGATTCCATCTACTTGTCATGGCCTACTAGGTGACATGATTCACCGCTGCCCATCTTTTGATTGTTGCTTATGTTCACCTTTACCCAGCCACACTGGCCTTTCTCTTCCTGGAATCTCTGAGCTCATTCCTGCCTAGAGCCTTTGCTCTTGCCTTTTCCCTTGTTCTACCTTAGCTCCTTTTTATTCAGTCTCTGCTCAGGTCTCCCCCTTGTTGAACAATTCATCCAACTACTGATCTAATTTTTTTTTCATAACAACTATCAATTTCCAAAGTGATCCCCGTGTTTATTTATTTTCTTCCTTTTCCATTGACTTACAATTGCCTTGAAGCAGGAATCTTGTTAATCTTCTACAACATTTTATTTCCATTGCTTGTCACACAATAGATACACATTTTGGCACCTGGCATTGATATGAAAGTTCAAAATCTACACTGCTCAAAATCAGGGCCCTGATGAAAACGATTTCCGGAAATATATACAGTAGCCCTAGTGTTCTAGGCGTTGGTGATGTTATTACCCCACAACTTTAAATAGGCTTAAGAGTCAATCCCATAAAGGCCTCAGTGGAGCTATAAAGTTTTCATGAAGGATGATTTTAGTGTTCTTTCCAGACTCCTAGGCTAGTCATTGAGCTAGAATTATGATACAGCAGTAAAAATGAACTTTAAAAATATAGTATCACTTCAAAATGAGAACAATTCAAGAGATAAAATTGTGATAATTTGAATTAGTTATTTGAAAATCTCTCTTCTTTGTTTCTCTGGAGTCTTTCTCCTGTACTACAACAATAAAAATATTTGTAAGTGGTTTGCAACCAGAGGAGCTTATTATAAAAACATATCTTGGTTGCTTAAAAATGCTCACCGCTCTGTATTTTTCATTTATCAGTCTCTGTGCTGTGTTTTGTCTGGAAGCCTCATGTCCTTCTCCTTTGAGTTACTGCCTGAGCATCAAACTAGTATATTCTGTTTGCCAGTCCTATTACATTAGAGGTTAAACTGAAAAAGCTCCTTTGTGTAAAGGTCAAGCTCTCTTTAAAAAGCATCTGGCATTCAAAGTTGAAGCAGTAAACAGCAAAAGAGGATGGTGAAGTTGAACAAATGGGCCTTAATTGGCCATTAGACTTGGACTGATTTAAAAATGAATGTTTAACTCTGTGTTCTGGGTATCCACCATATGTATGGTAGTTCCCCTTTAGTGGGCTCACTTTAGATAAGTATCATCTAATTCCTTTCTCATTAAAAACTTCCTTTGGACATTGGCATGGAAAATACCTGGTATAAAAAGCTACCCCTGGCTCACACCCCTTTCCTCTGACTCTCCACTTAATCAGGCTTAATCATTATTCATTTGCCTAATTCAGGAAACATTTAAAGCTGTTTTTCACTTAATCATTTTGACTAAAAAAGCTACTGGACCAGTAGAGATTTTTGAAGCCTGTTAAAACCATTAGAGCATAAAACAGTGAATTCTAATTATTATCTAAATAAGACAGGGGAAAAAAAGAATCAGGAGGTACTTTTAATGGTGAGAGGAACACATGCAGGGCCTGGGCAGACTGGTGAGTGTGTGGAGATGGGGAGAAAGGGGCCAAATTATCTATTATTATGGCTCAGCTCTGAAGGGGTCTTGAGTTAGGGACACCTGTGTGGAAAAAGTCTATGCAGGTAACTCCAATTAACACAGCCTGGAGTCCTGTGATGAGGGAGCCACATTATGGGCCTGGTAGAGAGTTGGTCTCTCCAATTAAGAGGCGCCATGAGGGATGTCCTTGATGGGTGTGAAGCAGCCTTTGCCAATATTCTGAAAGAGGACAAGGGCATTAGTAGATGTCTGAGGACACTGAAATAAAGGGCACAAATGGGACATTGTTATGCTGTAGAGAAATGGCATTAACCTGGGGGTATTAAAGATTCTGGACTTTTTAAAAATTACTTTGAATTCTATATTGCTGGTGCCTGGGACATGGTTAAGTATTTAATTGATGTTAGCTACTATTATTACTATTAATCATATTAGCTACTCACTTCCTACATCCACAGAATAATAAAACCTGGATGGTCATCTGATCCAAACTTCTGCTTTAGGGGCTTAAAAGTGTCCGAAGCCCCCAGCTTTGTTTTTCCTTTTCAAAAATTCCTTGGCAATTTGGGGCCTTTTCTGGTTCCACACAAATTTAAGGGCTGTTTGTTCCAGCTCTTTGAAAAATGTCATTGGTATTTTGATTGGTATGGCATTGAAAGTATAGATTTCTCTGGGTAGCATAGACATTTTAACTATGTTTATTCTTCCAATCCATGAGCATGGAATATTTTTCCATCTTTTTGTGTCTTCTTCAATGCCTTTCAAGAGTGATCTGTAGTTTCTAGAATATAGATCCTTTACCTTTCTGGTTAATTCCAAGATCACGTATGATTTTTGGTGCTATTGTAAATGGAATGGATTCCCTAATTGCTCTTTCTTCAGTCTCATTGTTCATGTATAAAAATGCAACTGATTTCTGAGCATTGATTTGGTATCCCGCCACATTACTGAATTGCTCTATAAGTTCTAGTAATTTGGGGGTGGAGTCTTTTGGCTTTTCCATATAGAGTATCATGTCATCTGCGAAGAGAGACAGTTTGACTTCTTCTCTGCCGATTTGGGTACATTTTATCCCTTTTTGTTGTCTGATTGCTGTTGCAAGGACTTCTAGTACTATGTTGAGTAATAATGGCAAGAGTGGGCATCCTTGTCGTGTTCCTGATCTTAAGGGAAAGGCTTCCAGCTTTTCCTCATTGAGAATGATATTTGCTGTAGGCTTTTCATAGATGGTTTTTATGAGATTGAGGAATGTGCCCTCTATCCCTATACTCTGAAGGGTTTTAATCAGGAAAGGATGCTGTATTTTGTCAAATGCTTTTTCTGCATCAATTAAGAGGATCATATGGTTCTTGACTCTTTTCTTGTTGATATGATCTATCACACTGATCGACTGGCGAATGTTGAACCACCCTTGCATCCCAAGGATGAATCCCACCTGGTCATGATGGATAATCCTTTTAATGTACTGTTGGATCCTACTAGCTAGGATCTTGTTGAGAATTTTGGCATCCATATTCATCAGGGGTATCGGTCTGTCATTCTCCTTTTTGATGGGGTGTTTGCCTGGTTTGGGGATCAAGGTCATACTGGCCTCATAGAATGAATTTGGTAGTTTTCCTTCTGTTTCTATTTTTTGAAACAGCTTCAGGAGAATAGGTATTATTTCTTCTGTGAATGTTTGGTAGAATTCCCTGGGGAATCCGTCAGGCCCTAGACTCTTGCTTTTGGGGAGGTTTTTGATCACTGCTTCAATCTCTTCATAATTAATCGGTCTGTTTAAATAATCAATTTCTTCCTGTTTCAGTCTTGGTAGTTTATAGGTTTCCAGGAAGGCACCCATTTCTTCCAGGTTGTTTAATTTATTGGCATAAAGCTGTTGATAAAAGTTTCTAATGACCCTTCCTATTTCATTGCTGTTGGTTGTGATCTCTCCCCTTTCATTCATAATTTTATTAATTTGGGTCCTTTCTCTATTCTTTTCAGTAAGTCTGGACAGTGGCTTATCGATCTTATTTATTCTTTCAAAGAACCAGCTTCTAGTTCTGTTGATCTGGTCTATTGTGCTCCTGGTTTATAATTCATTGATCTCTGCTCTAATCTTGATCACCTGCCTTCTCGTGCATGAGTTAGGCCTGTTCTTCTGTTCCAGCTCCAGCTTCTTGAGGTGAGAATATAAAAACTGCATTTTAGATTTTTCTGTTCTTTTGAGTGAGGCTTGGATGGCTACGTATTTTCCCCTTAGGACTGCCTTTGCAGTGTCCCATAGGTTTTGGACCGATGTGTTTTCATTCTCATTGGTCTCCAGAAATTGTTTAAATTGATTTTTGATTTCCTGGTTTATCCAATAATTCTTGAGCAGGATGGTTCTTAGTTTCCAAGTGTTTGAGTTTCTTCCAAATTTTTCCTTGTGACTGAGTTCCAGTTTCAAAGCATTGTGGTCTGAGAATATGCAGGGAATAATCTCAGTCTTTTGGTATCAGTTGAGACCTGTTTTGTGACCCAGTATATGGTCTATTCTGGAAAAAGTTCCATGTGCATTCAAAAAGAATGAGTTTTCTGTTGTTCTGGGGTGTAGTTTCTGTATATATATATATGGGGGCAACACGTTGCCAGATTTCAAGCTATACTACAAAGCTGTGATCAGAAAGACAGTATGGTATTGGCACAAAAACAGACACATAGACCAATGGGACAGAATAGAGAACCCAGAAATGGACCGTTGGCTCTTTGGGCAACTAATCTTTGTCAAAGCAGGAAAAAACATGCAGTGGAAAAAAGACAGTCTCTTCAATAAATGGTGCTGGGGAAATTGGACAGCTATATTCAAAAGAATGAATCTTGAGCACTCTCTCACACCGTACACAAAGATAAACTCCAAATGGATGAAAGACCTCTATGTGAGACAGGAATCCATCAAAATCATAGAGGAGAACATAGGCTGCAATCTCTTTGACATCAGCCACAGCAACTTTTTTCATGACACATCTCCAAAGGCAAGAGAAACAAAAGAAAAAATGAACTTGTGGGACTTCATCAAGATAAAAAGCTTCTGCACAGCCAAGGAAACAGTCAAGAAAACTAAGAGGCAGCCCACGGAATGGGAGAAGACATTTGCAAATGACACTACAGATAAAAGATTAGTATCCAAGATCTACAAAGAACTTCTCAAACTCAATATATGGAAACAAATAATCAAATCAAAAAATGGGCAGAAGATATGAACAGAGACTTTTCCAATGAAGACATACAAATGGCTAACAGACACATGAAAAAATGTCCAAAATCATTAGCCATCAGGGAAATTCAAATCAAAAGCACATTGAGATACCACCTTACACCAGTTAGAATGGCAAAAATTGACAAGGCAGGAAACAACAAATGTTGGAGAGGATGTGGAGAAAGGGGATCTCTCTTACACTGTTGGTGGGAATGCAAGTTGGTACAGCCACTTTGGAAATCAGTGTGGAGGTCCCTTAAAAAGTTAAAACTTGAGCTACTCTATGATCCAGCAATTGCACTACTGGGTTTTTACCCCAAAGATACAGATGTAGTGAAGAGAAGGGCCATATGCACCCCAATGTTCATAGCAGCATTGTCCACAATAGCTAAATTGTGGAAGGAGCCGAGATGCCCTTCAACAGTTGACTGGATTGAGAAGATGTGGTCCATATATACAATGGAATATTACTGAGCCATCAGAAAGAATGATTACCAACATTTGCAGCAACATGGATGGGACTGGAGGAGGTTATGCTAAGTGAAATAAGTCAAGCAGAGAAAGACAATCATCATATGGTTTTACTCACTTATGGAACATAAGAAATAGCAGGAAGATCGTTAGGAGAAGGAAGGGAAGAATGAAGCGGGGGTAAACAGAAGGGGGAATGAACCATGAGAGACTATGGACTCTGGGAAACAAACTGAGGGCTTCAGAGGGGAGGGGGGTGGGGGGATTGGGATAGGCCAGTGATGGGTATTAAGGAGGGCACATATTGCATGGTGCACTGGGTGTTATATGCAAATAATGAATCATGGGACATTGCATCAAAAACTAAGGACATACTGTATGGTGACTAACATAACATGATAAAAAATTATTTAAAAAAAATAAAAGTGTCAGAAGATATTTGAGCCGAATTTCTCACTTGCATTTATACTTGAAGAATTGCTCAGTGGAAAAAAATAGTCTTCTCCTCACACTCATACTGTTATTGTTGAAATAATTAGGAATGCTGTGGAAAATTAACACAGACCAACAAGCACATACATAGGTTATTCATAAAGTTTAACACTTTATTGGCAGCCTAATGTTTGTGTCATATCTTAAAAGTAGAGTTGAGGGGAATGGCTAGTTCGGTAATACTTTTGATCTTTAGTTAATTTCTAGGCCTAAGTGGCTCTATAGCTGATTTGCTTCTTATTATCATTCTCAGATAGCCAAAATTGCCCTTGAACATCACTTAATTGGTCCATGAGGTACTATATTGGTTTCAAGAGCATATTCCTGTACAATAATTCCTGAGCACACCATTAAAGTTTGAGAACCATTGGATAGACTAAAATAAGGAACATCTATATGCAGATGCTTAGGCATCTAAATTACTCTCCTTTCAGATGTGATTGAACCCTAGCAGTGAGTAGGGGGAGAAATCTAAATTATGCAGGCTCCCCTGCAGTTGCTACTCTATTTTGTTGTAATATTAAGCCTCCATGATCTTAATATTTGTTAGTAGGTTTATTGTAAGGATCAAAGTTCCTTGCAGAGAGAGAGAAAGAGAGACTCTTTCCATCAGTTTCTTGGTTAAATGCATCATACTGTATTGTCTTATTATTGCAGGTAAAAGTGACTCTAAATTCAAAGACAATTAATGCATCAAAGGGGTGTTACTTACAACCCTATCTTTAGTTATAATAATTTATCTTGCAATTTTTTAACTTTTTTTAAAAAGATTTTTTATTTTTATTTATTTATTTATTTGAGAAAGAGAGAGAATTCTGCACACACTCTGTGCACAAGCTGGGGGAAGGGGCAGAGGGACAGGGAGAGGCAGAAGCAGACTCCCTGTTGAGCAGGGAGCCCAACATGGGGCTCAATCCCAGGACCCTGGGATCATAACCCAAGCTGAAGACAGATGCTTAACCGACTGAGCCACCCAGGTGCCCTATTCTAACTTTCAATGGAACCCTTATGAACTTTAATAAATCACAATGTGTTTGAATTTTTACTGACATTTTCTATTCTCACAAACTTCACATTTCTTCAAAGAATTCCAACCTTCATGTCATTACATTTTTTTGTAATACCTGTAATCAAGGCCTTCACCCAGGCCCTAAACAAAGCTAACAAATAATTATCGTTCACAATAGAGCTAAAAACAGAAGTCTAATTAATTAAAGCACTAATTGAACTTCCCTATTACTGATACATTAGTTCCTGCTCTGACATAAACATTAATCAAAGTCATTGAATAATTCAGCTTTTCATTTCCCTCACCTGTGTAGACGAATCTACCCACTGTCCTGTGAGGGTAATGTAGAAAAAATGTTTCATGATGCTATTTGATAATATCTTTGTTAAACACCAGTAACTGATAACCATTCTATGGTAAAATGAGAAGAAGGAAGGTACAGGGGAAAAGTGAAATACAATTAAATATGTATATTACATATGTAGTCCCTACATATTATAAAGAATATATAAATATTAAATATATAAATATATATTATATATAAATCTAAGTATTTGTTTCTTCTTTGAAAAAATAATCCATGGAGAAAAGAATCTTCTGAGGGAACAGTTTAAAGTATTTCACAAAAACTTTTGCATTTTAATGAAGTGGGCCATTTAGGTTGCAACTGTACAGGGACAGTGGATTTCCTTTAATTATGTGATTAGATAAATATTTATATATTTTTTCTGTGTTGAAATCTAGGCTTCCTGTTGAGTCTAAATGCTGCCTCTCTTCTCTTCATCTGCAAGAACCTGTTTCCAGGTCTGCTGGAGAGGATTCACATCAGATGTTGCCTCAGTGAGATATGAAGTCATCATCAATGGGCAGTTCTGTTTTTGAAGCCAGGCTAACTGGGACCCCAGTTTGGCATTGCAGGGTGAGGCAAAGTTGCTGTTCTTACCACTGTTCTATCAGATTCCTGTTGTGTGGAAAGGAGAAAGTATGCTCTTGGAGGGCATCACCCTCTCTAAGCATCTATTACCTTAAATTCATAGTAAGATGTTCCTAGGAGGCCCCATAAAGGTCTAACATGGAGACCATGGTAGATGATATAATGCATGGGCTTAGTCTCCCATCAGGAGTGCAAAACTTATTCCTCTGATGCTGCAAAGACAACCCTCAACTATCAGCCCCCTATGGGGATTACCTTGATTGAACAGACTCACCTTGACCAAGGGCATACTTCCTTTCAGGGGCAGCCTGCATCCAATGATGTAAAAAGGCCTGGCCTCCTTGGGTCAATTTAGGACAACTCCAAAGAGCCATTCTGGCTCCAGGGTCTCCCATCCCTTTGGGGTCAGCCGGGCCTTTGTTGGGACTGCATTGTAGCTCTACTTCTTCCTTTGCCCCATCGTACCTCCTTCCAGAGGCCTGCATCACAAGAGTACCTCCTAATCTCTGCCCATTAACCTCTTCTTCAGAATCGGCTTCCTAGGGAACTGACCCATGACAGAGATGGCAGGAAGTTCCATTCCAGAAGAAGTAAGTAGTATAACACTGATCAAGATCAGAGAACAAAGTGGGCGTCGCATCAATAGGCAAATGCTAAAAGGAAGTGAAAAAAAGTATTTGGAGATGGAGGGGGAGAATAGGCTCACTGAAAACTAAAATGAAGTAGGCAATGTTTCCCTTCTCCTCAGACCACATTGAGTCAAGTAGTTTCTGGAGCCTGGGGCATCCTCCATGAGTCTGACTCTTGAAAAATCTATTCTCCCCAACATGGTTTGCTATTAAGAGGAAAGGATAACTGGGGTTGGGAGGAGGGGACTATTCCTCCATCTAGAGTCTTTTTAATCACCTCCCAGACACTCATCAAACTCTTCAGTAACAGCTTCAGAGTTACTTCAAAGAAGCCTTACTTCAAAGTGATGTTCGGAGATTTTAAAATAAACTCCAGAGTTGTCAGAAATCTCCTCAGCAGCAGCAGAGTGGGTACCACCCCTCCCCTTATTGTGGAAGGGAAACGGCATTCAAGGGATCTAATTCATTAGTAAAGAGAATAGCAGCCCACCTTTAGCACTACTCACATGGAAACAAACTATTCACAGAGTCCTATTAGAATCTGGCCACCAGCCTGTCCATTTTGAATTCTTTTTATCACTTTCACCATAGGAGGTCTAGTGAGTCTCCAGATGAGAACACGAATTTTAGAAATCACTGCCTGATGAAGGTGACACATGATTTAATACAGGAGATCCTCAGTGGGCTTTACTAACCAATATGCAAGGAAACACCCATCACATCTGACAGTGTAGACCTGCCCATCTAGGGGGAGTGGTGGGTAGGTGTTATAAGAAAGGCGTATGGTAGAGGCAAAAGGGTAGCAGCAACTTTAAAGAATAAGTATAGACCTAATACTTGGTGATGTCTTTGTCCCCAAAAGCCATTTCAGGCCTGGCTGTCTGCACACAGCCTCAGCTCATAAAAAGGCACCAGGAGAGCTGTGTGAAAAGGTTCCTTTTCTTTTTTTAAAAGTTATCTGCTAGATGCTCTGAAAAGAGCTTTTTGTATTGAGCTTAAGGCAGCTCAGTTTAACTAGCAGTAGGCAGAGCATTGTTAAAACGGATAAAAATGGGAGATAAGCTTTGCTCCCACAATCTGCTTCCAAAGGATACAGAAAAAAAAAAAAAAGTGGCTCCTTGGAGGCACATTGTTGCTGCACTTCTTGGGCTCAGAGGCCTTCCTCTGGAATTAATATTTACCTCCAATTACAGTTTCCTGGGGTAAAGAGTCCCCGCCAATGATTCTGTTCCAAAAAGCTTTGATTTATTGAAGGGGTAGGCAAATCCACTCACTTAGGTACCGCCTCACAGAAAGCATCCAATGAAAAGATTAAAATCAGAGCAGGAGGAATGTTTTATTTACATTTCTTTGAAGTTCAGACCTTTGTTCCTTTTCTTACCCAACTGCCCTGAACAGAATGACTCTTAAGAAGTTTTCTTTGCTTTTAGAAAGCTCACATTTTCCCCTAGGCTGTAGCTTTGCCTTGTATTTTGCCACATTTGGAAAGCTTTTCTGCTTCCTTGTAATTAGGACTTGGCCTATGTGGAAAAAGGTATAGATGTATCCTTTGCTCACTCCAAATGCGTGCAAGTTGGGAAACAGCAGACTAGTTGGATTTTGCAGAGACACCAAACGTTGATTGAAAGCTCTACTTTCTTTTCCCTGTCTCCTGTTGATTGTAGCCATACAGGGTTCCAGCCCCTTCTTCAGATGGGTGAGAGAACAAGGTGGCATTTTTCCTCTAAGAGAAGAAAAGAAAGGAAACCAACAAAGGCTGTCCCCCTGAGCCTGTCGCAGCACCAGACTTTGACCTAGTACCCTCCAGGACCCTCACTGGTTCTCACAAATTGAGTTTCAGAATAGGGACTATCCATGGCAACCTCAGAGGGTTTCAAGGGGATGGATGCAGTCCTCTGCCATAGCAATTCCCGGAGCTTTGTGAGACTCTGATGGCCCCTCACTGTAGACAGATGTGGCTGGGTGCAGAGGGGACTTAGTCCTCTCAGGCCTTCAGCGCAGTCATCCCCAGCCTTGCTGGGATCACTTGCATGCCAACACTGCCCAGAGGGTATGTAATAATAACAGATATAAGAAAACGTCTTGAAACTAATTTCCTAATTCCTTATGTGGAAAGAGGAAGGAAAAAGGGATATAGAAGAATAAGACTTCTTAATAAAGAGGAAAAAAGTAAAGTTAATAAGCTAAATAAATAACTTTCCAGAGATTGCCTGCTGACAGGGGACAGACCTACACATGTGCTGAATCTTCACCTATAATTGGGCATGTCTAGGTGTCTCTGGATTTCTGTTCCTCCTAGAAGTCAAGATGGGCTTAAAGTCCAATCATCCTCCACAGTTTGGGATAGATCTTTTTGAGACTATGTCAGAGAGTCTCTAAACAAAAATATGGAGAAGGGACAAGCAGCTGGCAGAATTAATCACCCGAATTCACAACAGTGGAACAATGAGACAGAGGAATAGAAAAAAACAAAACAAAACAAAACACATAACAACTGAGATGACAAAATAAGGGAAAGTGTTCTTGTAGCCTCTCTCTCTGTAAGAGTTAGTTCCAAAATGGTAACCCCAGGGTCAGGTTATGGTGCTCTGGGACTTTTTCCTGTTTTTATCCCTCTGAACAGGAGTGAGCAGTCTTTGCCCAGGAAGCTCCTGCCAGTGATTATTTTCTATTCTTCTTTTGTCAGGGTTTTCCTTTTCAAGCTCCCAACAAGATCATTTTGCCAAAGGAGTGTTTTCTTGTGTGTGAAGGGTTTCAGGGATTGTTTGTTCTGAAAAGCATCTGCAGACAATAATTGGGAAATGTGTTAAACCTGCCATCAATTTGCTTTATTGACATGGAAGCCTCAGTGGGTCCCTGAGCAGAATAGACTTTTCCCCACGTGAGCTAGTGACTGAAAAGGCTGAGCCTCTGAAAAGGCCAAGTCAGAAAGAGGCAGACTCTAGGAGAGGAAAGTGACAGGGGGAAAACAGAGGGGTAGAAGCTGAGCCAGAAGTCCTGAGACAAAGCCTGTGATGAAAAAACATCTCTTCTTGAGATGTTCAAAAGGAAAGCTGGTTATCACAGAAGTTCCTCCAAAAAAGGAATTTTTAAGGATTAAGACAAGGGTGGGTGTTGAGGAGAGATGAGGGAGTATATATATTAAAAGTACCCCATCTGGGTGGCAGAGTTTCCTGTCTATCAAGTTGTTTCATTTTAATAAACACTCTCTCCCCTCCCATTACAACATCACATTTTCTTCTGCTGTGGAGAAACACAAAGTTGCTTAATTTGGTTCATGGTACTTGGACAAATAATAATTATTGGCCTGTAATTCCCTTGAGGGGAGCTGATGTTTCAATAAACTATAAGAGCTGGGCTTAAGTGGTTTACTGCACCATCGAACCTTGGTATGGACATATAATCTCATAACCATAACTTGCCAGTGAATAGGTACATTTGCACAATGGGTGATATTAGGATACTTCAGACCTTGTCAGAGAGCACATGTGGCTGGTACACTCGCCCCAGCTCCACCTCCCAAGCCACCTCAGAATGGAACTGAAGACACTTCCCTTCTCAGTAGGTGCCAAGGCTCACTGCCTTAGTTTCTCCAAGGTGAACACATTTGGATCCACACTGGTATACACATCCTTAAGACTTAGTGATCTTCTAAAATAGTGACCTCCAAAATGATGACAGGTGTGTTTTCAAGTATTTGTCATGTTCACAGGCATCTCAGAACAAGGAGGAGTTTTCCACATTACATCCAAAGGCACAGGGAAAGATGGAGTGCCTAAATCAGTATGCAACCTGGGTCATGGTAATTTAATATTTAAATGTATAAATTCTGTTTTGAAAACGTGTTAGAGCAATAAGTCTCAGACATTAAAAAAACTATTTATTGTGAGGCTCCCATGTGGCCACATAGAAATGTCCTGTTAAACAGTCAGGTGGAAGATAAAGAGAATAAGGCAAGATTGCTAAAAAACATCAAAAACAAATATCGTGATTCTTTGTCTAATTTATTTTTAATATATACCCCTCCGACTTCCAAAGAGAGTTTGAAGTCACTTAGAATAAACTTTCGTAATATATATAATGCCAAATATATATTACATACACACACACACACACACACACATCTTTGTTTGTATTTAATTTTTAAAATGTATCAGGGGAAGAGTGCAAGAGAATTATGTTGGAGATCAAGAATTAAGTTAAAGTTGCTTGGTTCTAAATTTCTCTTTGAGGTTCCTGGAAGAAAAGAAATGAAAAGAGAAGGAAAAAACAAAGAAAAAATGATGGACACCATATAACTGTTGGGAAGATTGAGGTTCTGGTGAGAAACTTGCTCAGTGGCATGTCTTAGGTAATGCAGTGGAGGCTCCAGGGACCAAGTCTCTGTGAATACCATGGCAGATAAATTACCATTTCTTACCAATCAGGTCTTCTTCCTCCTCTCTGCACCCACATAAAGTCAAACAAATCACTTTTTATCCATCACACTGTCTCATAAGGAGAAAATATCTAGAACCCTTTCTGTGCCTGTCTTCACAAAGCAAGAAGGCCACAATCCCATAATCAGATCTCAGGATTCAGGAAAGAAAAGTTCTTTTCCAAGAACATTGGACTACCCAAGCCTTATAAAGTCTTGGAATAAACCAATTAAAGCCATTGACTCACCAGGCAAGGGCCATACCATGAAAAGGGAGTTACCTAGTACTGTCTTCACACAGTACCAAATTCTAGTACCATATTTTAGTGTGCTTTCTTAGCAATATCTATGCCCCAAACTGCCTGAAAACTTTAACACAAACATCCATTTGCATTATAATCTTTGACCTATGAATATTAAACACCCAAAGATTTTCAAACATCAGAAACCAAGGAACTCAAGAGAGTGTTGGTTTGTTGGATGGATAACCCATTTTTGTAGCAATAAATACAGACAGGCTGAAAATACTAGTCAAAATAGTCACATTATAAAAATTTATGCATTAAAATATTTTCAGACTTCGATATCAGCTCAAAAAATCTGTCTCTCTGTACGCTTCCCTTAATTGGGCAATAAGTATAATATAATCCATTTTTTTGGTTTATCTAAGGAAGCACAGGGTTAAATGAAATGTCTGACTGGAGTAACAAATTAATACTGGTAGTACTACCCCTTTTAATTGGTATCTTAAATAGTTCTGTTTATATTTTTAATTGCCCTGTTACTATAAGCTGTCTCAAAGCTTTTTTCAAAAGCTGTAAATCATGTATAGACAAATATAAGAAAATAAAAATGCTTTCCACAGGGGCTGAGGTAAATTGCAGGATGAACCAATAGATCCATTATCAGGGTGCAAGAGAAGTAAGAGAAGAAATGCTTTTACTTGTGATATCCCAGGAACTTCCCCTTGGAAACAACGTCGGACATGGTCTACATGGCCAAACACTTTCCAAATTCCAGAGGAAGAAAAACGAAGTCAATAACAAGGAGAATTCAATATTTGCTTTTCTTTTCAATAATGTAGATTTGTGGCACCTATATAAAAATCAATGGACAGATTCAAATGCTTTCAAGTTCCAAGTGGGTAGTATAAATGAACAAAGTGGTGAAAAACCAGAGGGGGTGGGCCTTATGGGTAAATGGAGAATATGCCTCCCCACTATTCAAGTTTAAATTTTTATAAAACATGCTTCAAGGAAAACAAAACACATCTGTTGACCACAGATGTTGGCTCAATGGCCATTTTGTGACCCCCAAACTAAATAATCGATATATTTCACTCCACTAAAGTATCTCAACAACAGAACCACTGGCACTTGGAATGCAACAATTTTTCACTGAGCAGAACTTTGCTGTGCATTGCAAGTCAATGAACATCCGAGTCTCCCAAGAACCAAAAGCTATAACACCATTCAGACAACTAAAAGTGTTCCTCCCAACCCTACAAATTTCAAACATGTGTCTCCTGCCCCCCAAGGTGAGAACCATGGTGTCCAGTTTTGTAGCTGACTTATTCTATCTCTTGACATTTTCATATTTCACCTTGCATTTTTCCTTTTTCACAATAAAGGTATAACATGATTTTCAGGATTGAAGAGGGACAGTATAATAGCAAACCCTTTCCTTTGTTTTACATTGAATTAGAAAGGGTACGATGAAGGGGTTGGCAGGAAATATGATGATAATGAGATGAGGAGGAGGAAATGATCAAAGGACGAGTCAATGCAGTCACTAGGCAAAGGAAACAGCAGGGAAAGTATGTGGGGGTAGAGGCTGGACTAGTGATTTTATTATTGCTACCACTACACAGTTTTTCAAAGCTGCTCTCTTTCATCCTCTTCCATCATCTTGGAACTTTCCCAGAATGTCCAATTTGAGAAACTTTGCATTTGTATATTTGGCCCCTAAATAAAAGTAGAATCCTGTCTAATGACTACCATTTATAACATCCAGTTCTACATAACGAGGCCATTGCCAACTCATGGTCAACGGCCACACTAACCAAAGGTTGCTGTTATGGATATAATTAGCTTCCTTAAATGGAAAACTCATGTAGAACAGATGTATTTTCAAGTCATTGTTTGGTCAACCTAGTTAATATAACTATTGAGATATAGTGTTGCATATTCAAAAGTAGAAATCACTTTTGGATGATTGCATGTTATAATATCCTTTGTAAATTTGGCATCAGTTCTCAAAGTAGGGCTCTTTTATTTCCTCTGAGGGCAGAATGTTGTAATCTAGGGTGACTTAATGGCTGTAGGGATATCCCTGATAGACTAATGACCCTCACATCTTTAAAGAGAGTAAGAAGGTCTCAGGGATATGCAGACTTGAAGATGTTTGGAATAAAGCTATTAATAGAGAAGAGAAAATGAACCACGGTAGAAGTAGGTGTCAGACAATTTCAAAAGTTCAAAATAGAGGAGAGTCAGAGGAAAGTAAAGCAGAGTATAAGGCCCAGGGCAAGGAAAGTTCAGGAGGTATAAATGACACTAAGCTAGCTGGTTCTAGCAGAAACCAGCAGACCCAGGCAGGGTAGGGGGTAGACAGAGGGGCCAGAGGCAGGCTGAGGATGAAGGGGCCATCTAAGACAGTATAAAACAAAGCTCTTAAATGTAATGTCTGTTTATTGACCAGGAAAGGAAGGTTATAAAATAAGAGGTTACAAACCAGTTTCTACAGCCTCAGAAACTGATTCAAAATAACCCTGGACATTTTTTAAAAATAGCTGCACATTTTAATAATTAGAAGAGTAACAACAACTAATATTCATTAGTGACACTGTAGGCAATGTGCTACCAACTTTACATGGATTAACTCTTTTCATTTCAACACTATGGGTTTCCTCAGTTTAAAGCTGAAGAAACTAATGTGGAGAGGGTTAAACAACTTGCCCAACTTAGTCACATGGGTACAAAGGGTTCAAACTCCTGCTCTTAACCAATAGGTGACACTGCCACCTTTCATGTCTGACTCTGTTATTCCCTGGATGACAGACCCCTTGAGAGCTATTGTTACATCCCTACAGTGGGCCTCAGAAGCCCTGTAAGCACTATCCCCTTTCCAGGGCAGAAGTGTTCAAATTAAGGTGGGCATGTAGACCCAAGTTAGTCTATTCATTTCTACCCACCCCCCTCAAATAATTTGAGTTTGGAAGAGAAATAGCCAGTCAGTTTGGATTGGTCTTTCTGCTGAGAAACTATCAATGTAGGGGCTAGGGCATGTCTGCGTTTTCCCCTTCAGCTCCACTGAAAGGCAGAAGGAGGGAAAAGTGGAAGAACACAGAAGAAAGGTTGAAAATGAGCACTTCCTAAGTCCTTAGTGGTTGTCCAGCTCCTTCCTGGGGCCAGCTCCTTTCCTGACAACAGATTCAACAAGATGCCCTCTGTTCTCATAATAAATACCCCTTTCCTGCTTAAATTGTCCTGAGTTGATTTCTGTCACTTAAATCAAAGAGTTACAACTAACGCAGCACAGATCTGTGGTTTCTATTTCCTCTTATGTATTTTACTGTCCAGCATTTCTCCCTTTCATCAATAGTGTATTGTTTCAGAGAAGGGTCCCTTCCTAAATCACTGAGATTTAGTCTTAGAACCATAATAATATTATAGCAACCAGCAGACCTCCATCTCCTACTGGAAAGACTGGGAACAAAATAACCCAATCAAACCCAGTGCAATTTGGATCTCCATGCCCAAATGTCCCACATTTTATTGTGAACATTCATAGAATATGCCTACATAGCAACTGGGCAAATGGATATACCCAGAGCCATACTCTCATACGCCTTTCTTTGAAATTCCCCAAGTAGCCTTCTTTAGACATCATCTCCTGATGGGTTTGGTACTGTTGTAAATACAAGAGAGGACAGTACACATTTGCATTATGGAAATGGTTTAAAAAATAATAATAACTACCACCAACATCATATCTATTGTCATCAATGCCCTTTTTATTTGTAAAGTGGATTTTAATGGTATTTTGATATTTTGGTATTTTAATTTTAGTGAGCTATTTTGATGGTCTACCAATTTCATTAAAATGGAATTCTATTGCAATCCTTAATAAATAATTAAAATAGTCCCTAATGGAAGCTCAATTGCTATATTCCCAAATAAAAATTTACAGTGAATTGTTTTATTAGTGTGATGATTCTCAAAGCAACTTTGCCACATGAATTACGTTTTTATGAGGGAAATGGAGACAAGGATAATACCTGTGATTATTTTCTCAAGTTGACCTGAGCCTGTCTGAGCAAAGAATATGCCTGTGGATGAACACAGATAGAATAAGAAGATTGTCTTCTCCAACCTCCTCATTTTACAGATAAGGATGCTAAGGTCTAAAGAACAAGGTCATACAATTTAGTAGCTAGGTTAGCATTAGATCCTGAGTCTGCTAATATTCCTGATTTAAAGCTCTTTATATCTCACCTCTTTGGGAAGACTTTATGGATGACTTTTACAAGTTTCATAACCTTCAGAATTGAGGAACTCAGATCAATTCAGGTGAGAAACAGCCAGCAGAATAGATGGGCACTGGAGGGGGAGTTCTAGCTCAGGCTCTGCTATTTATAGAGTTGCACTTGAGGTTCTATTCATAAAAAGAGGAACTATTTGCTCCAAGGACTTCTTGACATCCTGGAGAATCCTTAGATGCTTCTAGAAGACCTGGCTATCCTCCACTGGGACTCTTAGTAACAGCTTCTACTGGCTTTCCTAAGTAGTGGGCAAAACTAGAAATTCATATGCTCTTCTTGTGAGCCAAGGGAGTTTCCCCCCTCTTTCTTTAGAACCCAGATAAGGTACATGGGATATACCCAACTCATAGTGATATTCAGTTATCTGTGTCAGTCACTAAAGAGCCAGGTAGTTCACAAGCACTGGAAATTTATATCCTTCTACTTTTTTTTTTTCCATCTTGACTCTATCTTACTAGATTCTGAACAACAGAATTTTGAGTTCAAAGAATCCAGTCATCTGATTTAAGGTAAATGTCTTTATAAACAGATCAGTTCAAATAATTGATGTGTGATTTGGTTCTAAAGAAATGTACAAACCCCTGTATGTCTCTTTAATAATAAAATACCATCATAGATTTTATCCTCCTGGTTTCTGGTATCAATTCAGCCTTCTATGATAGGTGTTACTAAAAACCTTTTAAGTGCTTGTTTGTACATGCCAGATTTTCTTTAATATGCCAACTGATAAATAATTCCACTCTGCAATATTTCAAAGAAAAAAATGCCAAAAAAGAAAAAAATGCCCTGAAAAATGAACTAAAAAGCAAGATAAAATGTTTGTCACATTTCTTCGTTTTTAATAAAGCATATGGAGTATGGCTCAGGATCTCCACCTAGTGGAATCTTTCAGGTGGTAACTTGTAAAACCTCTAAAATACAAGAAACTTAGGGATGGAACCATTAATTCAGATGAGTGATTTTCTTTTTTTTTTTTTTCTATACAAATGTATTTACTGAGAGTCTGATACAATAAGTCAATGTCGCTTCTTTTTAACTTAGATGATTCACATTTCCTAGGTTATTATTTTAAAAGATTTTATTTATTTATTTATTCATTTATTCATTTATTTATCAGAGAGAGAGCCAGCGAGAGAGGAAACACAAGCAGGGGGAGTGGGAGAGGAAGAAGCAGGCTCCCAGTGGAGCAGGGAGCCCGATGCAGGGCTCGATCCCAGGATCTGGGATCACGCCCTGAGCCGAAGGCAGACGCTTAACAACTGAGCCACCCAGGTGCCCCACATTTCTTAGGTTATTATTAAGAGATCTTTCTCCACTAATATCTCTGACTCTTGAAAGCTATTTTTGTCATATTGTAGGCAGGATACCTGGGTTCTTCCTCCTTTCCTTTGCCAAATCCTTATTAAAGGATTTCACTGCTTTTAAAAAATCCTACTCTGACTGGGTAGGGAAAGAAAGTAACTGCTGCTCAGGAAAGGCCATTTTTTCTCCTAGTTATTGTTATCAAAACTTTGATGGAGAAAGTTGCTGGTAGTATCTAACAAGTGATGTAAGTGCTCTCAGGTAGGTTAAAAAGACATAATAAATCATGGGGCTTCCATCTACTTCTAAGGTGAATAGAGACTATATCTGCATAGCCAACTGGAGAAATTTCAATGATAGCATGTCATTTTCCAGACTGACCACTTCTAGGTCTTTTTCCTCTTGAAAGGTAAAACATATGCAGTGCAAGTCACACTTCCACAAGTAGTGCTAACTGCTGCCCTTAGAGTAATTTCTGGAAAGTTAGGTATATAGCTAAGACCTTGTGTGACCAGCCCAGAGATATAGAAAAGCTAAGAATTTCCTTGCTGAATCTTCCATCTTCTTTTCATTATGTTGGTATTTTGTTTCGGGCACCTGAGTCTATCACCAATGATCCCTGGGAGATCACTGAACCATGAGAAATCCCTTTTCTAACTCCTCAGGTTCAGACTCTATGAGTCTGTCATCACACTATCTATATGCTGCCTAGAAAGATGAGGAACATTTGGGGTTCAATAAGCATCTAGTTATGGTTACACTGCTCAATAAACTAGCTGTTTATTCATGACTAGTACATCATATTTGGTAAATAAATGCTTATTAAATTGAATTAAATTACATTTAGTTTACATGATAATTGTTCTTCACTACAAAAATAAAGGTATCAATTGTCAGTTGGTACTAAAAACTGTTATCTATAAAAGATATAAATCTGTGATCACTGTTATAAATCTACGCTTCATACTCACCTTGGGGTCTATTTAGCTAAGTTCAGTATTACTTTCATGTTAGATTTGAGTTTTTATTTTGGATTGATGATGGGATAATTGCACTAATGGCTACACTTCTTCATCCTTCCATCCCTCTGCTATTCCTTTGTAGTACCCTCTCACTCTGCCTGTGACCTCAGCCATGTGGCTTGTTGGCCAATAGGATATTAGCAGTCTTGGGTCAAACAGAGGCCCGACAAGGCACCTGCACATTTCTGCTTCCTCTTGCACACTTCTGCCATCACCATGAAAACATATCCAGGTAAGCCTGCTGGAAGATGAGAGGCAGGTGGTCCAACTACTTTTGTCACCTCAGTCAAGTATCAGACATGTGAGTTACCATTTGGCACAAGAAGAACCAACCAGCAGAGCAAAGCCTAAATTTTGGACCTGCATACTCTTTGAGCTATTAATACCTTTAAAAAAAAAAAAAGATTTTATTTATTTATTTAAGAGAGAGAATAAGAGAGAGAGGGAGATCACAAGCAGGGGGAAAGGGTAGAGGGAGAAACAGACTCCCCAGTGAGCAGGGGGCCCTATGCAGGACTTGATCCCAGGACCCTAGAATCATGACCTAAGCCAAAGGCAGACGCTTAACTGACTGAGCCACCCAGGCACCCTTGAGCTATTAATACCTTAAGCCAGTGAGTTCTGTGGTGCTTTGTTATGCATGCAGCGTTACTGAGAAAATAGATAACTGCTAGAGGATGCACACTTAGTTTTGGAACAGCTTAGGGGTTAGCCAAAGGAAGTTCTTAATGGAAAATAATAATCCGTGAGAAAAAAAAAAAAAAAAGAACTACAGCTTGGGATATTGAAAGATGAGAGCCAGAGGGGACAAAGGTATGAAAATTCTTCATGGGGAGGATAAGTTGACATTTCAAGAAAGTTGAAAAGGATGTATCAGAGAACCAGGCCAGAATCAATATAATCATACTTACCAAAAATGTATGGAAGAAAGGGATTCTGATGGAGGAGGGTGGCTACCACCCAAGATCTGCCCATAACACAGATTTAAAAATGATGAGTTCCTTTTAAAAGTTGCAAATTGCTCATTTCTACAACTATGTCTTGGGGGTGGGGGTTAGCTGTACAGGGAGGGATATACTAGAAGAGTTGCTAAAGCTCCTTCCACATGTCCCATAATTCTATTATTTTAGTATACCAATTTATTGTTTGTGAAACAATCCTTAAAAGGCTTGCAGTCATCCCACAATTGCTGTATGCAATCAGATAGCAGTATTGATAGCATTAAGACCACTGTGATCTGGGTGTGCTGAGCTGAAGAATACCTCATGAAAATTATGCTAATAACATGGTTAGGGGGTTTAGGACACATGTCTCATTTAGGAGGCAAGCCCCTTGACTGGATCTCTAGATATTTCTGCAGGGGACAGAGTGAAAGAACCGAGGTTTGATTAGAATAACATGGGCAAGCTTTATGCCCATTAATCTTCAGACAGGACTGGGTAACAAGAACTTCAAAAATGCAGATGATTTCTCACTTACATGCAATTTCCCATACTGAATAAATTTATTTACTCCTTCCCTATCATATACGCATCTGAAATGGAACTGCCCTTAAGGTGATCTTGTTACTGAAATAAAAAGTGTGTGTATATGTGTGGGTATGTGTAAAGTGGAAAAATAAATTAATTTTAAGGACTGCATTAACTGACTATTGTGTTTTGGGAGAAGAAGGATAGTTTTATGGGTAAATGTCTCATTAATCTCAACTAGAAAGTTCTCTGTGGCCAGGGACCCATCTCATTTTTATATACCTGTATCATCCAAACCCACTGGAATGAACACTTAGACCCTCAACAAGTATGTTCTATTGCTTCTCCTCTTCCGTGGTAAAGAACTTTTAGTGCAGCCTTGCTTTCAAAGAGGTGAAAAGGTTTACTGTTGAATTTCTTCAACAGTAAGTATGAATCATCCTCAACCTTTATAGTATGATTTTTAAAAAATTCAATGAAGGTTTAGAAATAACAACCTATTTCCTTAATGAAATGGCCATTTAGATAGATGTCTAGTTTCCCAATTATCTTTATTATTTCATGTGTTTCTATGACACCTCTCCATCTTATAACCTAAAGATTATGAGGTATTAAAGGGGAAACCTAATGATTTAGAATTAACTATACAGACAGTAATTATATATTTCCAGTCTTTCACTCCCTCAGAAATTTTTTAATGATCAAAGTATATTCTCTTGAAAAGAACTGGTATGAATTCTAATGTTTGCTCTATTTGTTGCAAAGTTTGTACCAGGCAATTAAAGATAAATAGATAACAGCTACAGACATATGTTCCATAACCATCCCATTTATCCCTCCAACTGGACTTTTCCAATTTCATTTCCATTCCCCTCCCATTCTTCATACCACCTCCTCTTCATACAATTTTCATACATTGCTTTCATACAACACGGAGTTACCAGATTAAGGGAGAAAATAGATGTAAAATACTTAGCAACTGACACATAGTGGATAGTAAATATTGTTACTGCTAGCAATTAAAGATGAAACAAGGAATTGCCAAAGTAAATGGAAGCAAAATGGTGTTTTATAATCTTAAAAACACAGGAGTGGTGTCTTCAACTCTTAAACCTGAACTTGCTTTGGACTCTGTACAGCATCATGCTTTTTCTATACTCAGAGACCCAAACGTCTCTTTATTCCCCTCCATGGATTTATACAATCCTTACCCATGTTAACATTATTGAAAACAAGCCCATGTTGAATTCAGTTGCTGATACCAGCCCAGTCCACTTAATGTTTTATTTTTCAGTCCCTAAGGTATTCTTTTGAAACAAAGGTAAAACCAGGAGAAAACATTAGAAAATGTGAGAACTGTTTCTTTTCCACACTATACAATAAATGATCTCTTTTATCATTTTCCAAGAGTAGCCTTGTGGCCCCCAAATCTCCAGGAAGCTATGCTAACTTGTAATTCCATGTTAGCTAATGAATAAAAAGTATATATGAGCATATAAAAATATAAAAAATAGGGCAGCAAGTTAGGCCAATAGCAATGTGAGGGGGTAGTACTCTAGGAAAAGGTCAATAAAGCACAGCAGTCTGTGTTAGAGAAATAAGACCATATGCTCTGGCTGCAATTCAACCCCCCCCCACCAATATGACATAGAGATGGATGGTGTTTACATGCAGAATATACTCATGTGAGAGCAGAGATAAGATATGCCAGAGGTGTGTGGAATTCCTTGAGAGCTAGCTGCAACTGTGGTCCTTTTTTCTCTGATTCAAGGGAAGGTGTGTCTGAATGCAAGTAAGTATGAGTGCTTGTGGTAGCATGGAATTCATTGTAACTAGATAAAGAATATAAATTGTTATCTCTCATTGATACATTATCATTCATAATAAATTACAACATGTCATATGTCTTGAAGAAGAGGATTCAACCTCATAGATATATTAATTCTTTGCAAGTTATTCTATAAATTTAATGTTATCCTAGTAAAAGCATCTAGTTCTAGATGATTTTGATATGAGATTAAGCAAGTGATCATAAGTTAATATTGAAAATAAACAAGCAAGAATAGTCAGAAAAATTCTAGGAAAAAAGGGAAGAGATGCTAGGCCTATCATTTATTAAAACCTATTCTATAGCCACAACAATTAAGATAGTGAGGTACTGGTGCTTAAAAAAGAAAGACAATCAATAAAATATATGTTCAGGAATAGACCCAAACACATTTGTGAGTATGATATATGACAAAAATAATATCTCAAATAGATGGGGAACAGATGCACTGTTCAACAACTGTTATACAAATAAATGGATAGCTATCTTGTGTGTGAGGTTGGAAGGAGGGTAGATAAAGTTAGAGCTTTATATCCCAACTTTTGTACCAGAAATTGGAGTTAGACGAAATAACTAATCCAAACACAAACAAACAGATATGAAAGCACTTAAAGGAAACAAGGGAAAAATTTTTAATAAAATTTAGACTGGAAAATATCTTTGTAAGAATGACCTAAGCCCTACAAAATACAGTATTGGTACCTAACATCAATTTTATAAAAAATATATATTTCTGGGGAAAAAGCCTTCATTATAAACAAATGAAAAACTGGGAAAAAATATTTGCAACTCAACATCACAACGGACTAATCTCACTGGAGTGTAAAGAGTTCTGCAACTCAATAAGAAAATGACAAAATAAAATAGACAAAAGATATAAAGGTCATTCACCCAAAGAAACTATAAATGGCTCTTACACAAATTTAAAGATACTCAGCCTTACAATAAGAGAAATGGAAATGAAAACTACAAATTATTGTTTTGCACCTATCAAAATGACAAAGATCAGATCAAAAGGTTTGTAGAAGGAAAAATGCCTCCCCTGTAATGTTCTACTTGGATCCTTGATTGCAAGTACACATTATATTATATTCCAGGCTGCTATGACAAAATAGCAAAGCCTGGGGGCTTAAACAACAGATGTTTATTTCTCACAGTTCTGAAGGCTGGAAAGTCTAAGCTCAAGGTGCCAGCAGATTCAGTTCCTGGTTGAGAGCCTGCTTCCTGGCTTGCTGATAGCTGCTTTCTCACTGTGCCCTCACAAAGTAGAGAGAGCTCTGATCTCTCTTCCTCTTCTCATAAAGCCACTAATCCCATCATAGGCACCTCACCTTCATGACCTCATCTAAATTTAATTATTTCCCAAAGGTCCCATCTCCAAATGCCATCATATCAGGGGTTAGGGCTTCAACATTATTAACTGGGGGGTGGGGTGAGGGGGATATAAACATTCAGTCCATAATAATACAACAATGCAAAGAAGCAAGGGAATCTCATAACAGGTCTGATTTGTAGTGGCTGATAAAAGCAACTATAGGGAATAGGGAACAAAGTGTTCTCTAAATAGAACCAATATTCACTGAATGCCAACCATGTGAAGATGGCATTCTTTGTGACATTTATTTTGGTTTTGTGACATTTTGAGTAGGATTCTGATTCAATTGCATGTAGTACGTGGTGTGTACAAAAGAAGGGCAGTGATGGAGAGACTAGATTGAGTGAAGCTTGCCTTTCCAGATTAATAGTATCCTTATTAGTCATACATACATACACAGAGACAGACACCCTGAAATTGCAGAGAATAGATGCTGTGGGGCGAAGGCTGAGATCTAAAGTTCAAGGATAGCTAAAGACACCGAATCAGAAGTTATTTTTTACATTGAACTGCCCCATTTAAGCCTAAATTGTAATTGAAACTCCAGGAAACTCCTTAATTATAGCCAGGAATTTTATTGACATTGGGGTGGATGCAGTTAATAAGACATTATGATTTCCTTTCTACTCCTGTTGCCATTCCTTGTCATATTTTTTTGCTGTGAAAGAAATGACTCAGATTTTTTTCTCCTCTGGCATCACTTGAAGGCAGCCAGTAAAGGACTTCACTTCCTCTTCTCACTTACCAGGGGACAGAGAAGTGACTACACCCCATTCCAGAATTGACAGAGAGGAAGAAACAGCTTCCCTTCCAGACTACCCTCCAGGCTAGGCAGCAGAAATGGAAGAAGAAATTGCTCAAGGATGGCCAGATGGTCTGCTGAACCACAGCTGGGCCTCAGGCCTAGGCAGATGGGGTCCAAGGCAGCCTCAGAGGCCCCTGGGAGTGTGTGTGTGTGTGTGCGCGCGCGCACACACGCATGCACACACGCGTTTTCCATGGGCCCCAGAATGGCACACACATGACTTACACTGCTGGCAGCCCTGGTAAGATTTTGCTGCCAGGACAAGGAAGGGTATAAGAATTGAAACGTGTGAACCAATGCCTGAAGTCCAGACTATGGTGTCTCTGTGAATGTCAGCATACCCAGAAAAAATCCAGGAGGCCCCTGCCCCTGATACACTGTGCTCCAAAGTCTTTTAGTATTATACACAATCCTAGGGAGACAAATTTAGTTTCAGCCCCCCAGAATACTAGCGCCTCAAAACAGAAAACAATTTTATAGAAAAAAAGCAAAGAAAATTTTATTTTTGGTACACTGAAGCTTGTGAATTAAAAAACAGTCATTACATTTCAGTACAGATATTTGACAAGAAAGGTTCTAGTTAAAAGGGCCTCAAATTCCAGGTTAAGTCATATGTGGTTTATTCTGTAAGCCTAGAGGCTCTCTGGCTATTTCTGAGCATATTCTCTGCCTAGTTGTTATCTGAAGTGAAAAGTAGATCCTGCAAAGGACTATAGCTCTTTAAACCCTACTAGTTAGATACTTCAAAATGCCTTTTCACCTCAAAATAAGCATAGTGACCACTATTGTGAAGTGCTAATCAGCAAGTTGATTGGTTGCTCCAGAGGCTGGTTTGTGAAAAACTGCCAGATCACCAAGCTGTGACTGGAAACATTAGTGGCATCACTGTTGTCTCCAAGAGGTCTTTACTTTGTTTTTAATATAATTTATATATTTCTATAATTTAATTTTTAATGATGTATTTGACAACTAACAAAAGTCCTGAAACATTAACTGTTGGTTCTGGTGAGCCAGTATAAGCTGTACCAGTGTGCCACTGATTCTCACCCTGTCCCTTGCATGGTGATTGCCACCCAGTCGGTGTTTTACATGTTTGGTGAGGAATTAGTTCATTTGTTTATGAGTAACTACCAGACCCCAAAAGGCTTCCAAATGCAAATACAAAAAAAGACTCAGGTTTGTTTAAAATCATGTAAGAGGTATATAAGAGGTAATCCTTCCAAGTAAGACAAAAAGATATATAAGGCAAAAATTGTTTTGTTGGTCTCGATAAATAATAAATTAACTCATAAACTTCTACTTTTGCTGCTATATAACATCCATATAACTTAACAGTGGATTTTTTAAAGATTTTATTTATCTGCAAGAGAGAGAGAGAGAGAGAGCACATGTGTATGCGTGCACACACCCAAGCAGCAGGAGGGGCAGAGGGAGAAGGAGAGAATCTCAAGCAGACTCCATGCTGAATGTGGAGCTTGACATGGAGCTTGATCTCACGACCCTGAGATCATGACCTGAGCCGAAACCAAGAGTCAGATGCTTAACCAACTGAGTCACCCATGTGCCCCTAACAGTTGGATTTTAAACTCAGTGAGATATAATAATCAACTGTGGCCTAGTTATTTAGATTTTCTGGGAAAAGCATGTTGTTTGGGGGTCTTCACTGGTACCAGTGATGTCTTCTATTTCTTAAATTGAACTAAGGGTTTATAGGTGTTTGGTTTTTTATTATGTTTTCATAACTTCAGGTAAGGATAGAGTATTGATTAGGAGCACAGACTGAAGCCAGATGGCTTGGGTTCAAACCTCAGTTCTTTATACTTACTGTGCATGTGACGTCTGCTATGTTACTTATTCCCTCTGGTCTGCAATCTCCTTATAAGCAAATTGAGGACAACAACATTACCTGCTCCATGGGGTATGTGTGAGGACTGAGTATGTTAAGATATGTGAAGTGCTTTAACAAAATACAGAAAAGATAGCCTGTGTTAGCTATTATATTATTATGTGAACCATGTACCATATTATAAGGAGAAAAAAAGACAATTTTTAAAAAACCAAAAGTTGAACTACATATTGTTGCAACATTTTCTAATTTAAAAAAATTCTACCCTCATTTGCCTATTCTGAGCCTTTTAAACTGATCTAGTGCAGACAAGCCCACCCCAAGGCTGAATGAAAATGCTTCAGTGTGTTCCCACTCCCTTCTTGGACCCACTCAGCCTCCTCTCACTTGCCTTCTTGGTTCATTTTCTCCTCAGTTTTCCTGGCTTCACAAACCCCATTGCAGCTCTTCACCATGGACCTTTAACTCCCACCCCCCGGCCTAGAATAAGTGGCCTGGAGTTAAATTTCTCAGTCCCACTACTAACTTATGTGAAGGACCCCAGGTCTCAGGCCTCTGCTCTCATTAGCCTGAGAGATAACAGCACCTCCTGGGACCACCCCTACCACTCTTGACCCTCAGAGGCCCCTGCCTGATGGGGGACAGGAATCAAATAACATTTAAAGGCTGTATATGCAAGTATTAGTAGACTGGAGATGTAATTTTAGCCCTGCGAAGACCTGAAGGTAACAGGGAAATGAAGAGGAAAAACACTGGACTGAATTCAGAGTTAATGAGGTCAAGTGAAATGATGCTTATTCAGTGTCTGGCACTTACGAGGTATTCAATAATTAATACTTTCCCTGGGACACAAGAGAACTGAATAATAAATAGTTCACTTTGTTCAAACCTGACTAAATCATTTATCACCTCCAGATAAAATTGGGAGGTTAGATTTGTTGATACCTAAAGCAACTCTGCCTCAAAAAGTCATCATGTATTGTCCCTCAGGCTAAAGTTTGATTATACATAAAGCCTAGGAATAAGAAACAACAAGCCTTGTTGAGTCAGTTCAAAACTGGTAAAATTGTGATTTATAAATTTTCCCACCAGAGGGCACAATATAAAAGCCAATGGCCGCTGAGATACAGCTGGTGCAGCGTTTTATGGTGTATAATTATTTCATTCTGTTGATGTTGGAATAGAGTTTCAGCTTCCTAGGTGGTGAGAGTTGCCCCTTCCTGTTTAACATCCATTTTAATATAATCCACAATCTATTCTTCACATGTTTAGGATTTGCCTGAGTCTGAAATTTGAAAATAATTTTACCAAAACAGCTATTTACATCTTATTGAAACAGACCTTTTTTAAACTTCCAACTTTTCTTTCCAATAGGCAAGAGATTGTAACTTTGAAATGATCTTGAAATGTAAACTTACAATAACACACCATGGTGCTTTTAAACACTGCTAAAATCTGATTTCAACTTTGCGTGGGTGTTAGTGCTTAAAAAGCATGGGTGTAGCTTTACCAATTTGTTTTGTGCTCTAAATCTAGTTTATATGCAAATCCTTGCGACATTGAAGAAAAGTGCATGTCCTTACATGCTCTAAAGAAAATCTATCACCTTGAAAATTTTAACATATGTTCTTTAAGTCTAAAACACTACATTGTAAAGCTAATTTACTATTCCTTTCAGCTTTCTCAAAATGTGTGTTTATTTAAAATGCTGGCAGTTTGAAATGATTTTAATATATATAATAGCAAACTATATATTATTCCTATCATTTGAAGGAAATAGGTATAAAGATCATTATTAAACGTCCTTTCAATCTTTGTGCCAGGAATTTTCCTTGTCTCTATTCATACCAAATTTTGTTAGGGGCATTTCTCCCTAGTATGAGATGTTTTTCATTGTGATTTAATGGACTTACACAGTACAGTTGTAGACTAGTGAGAAATCATGAAATCTGAACAGCAAGGCAGGTGATGAAAATAAACTCTAAAGCATTATAGTCAACCCTTGTATTCTAAGGAATATAATTTGTTGTATTTTTCCCCTCCCCCTTTTCAAAAGGAGAGAACAGGCAATATGTCATTTAAAATAGATATAATATTTCCATATTATTTATTTATAATAAAAAATCTATTTCCCATAGCTATAACTTCTATAGACTCATAGATTTTTATGAACTATGTAAACAGACCAAAAAAGACCAAAATTAAAAATAAAACAAAAATCTCATAAATATATTAGATGTTAAAATAAAAAAATCTGAGATAATCTATAAAGTGGAGGGTATTTTTCTAGATCAGAATTCTTTGCAATCATAAGTAATCATCAAAAGCAATTTTTTATTTCCCTTTCAACATAAATGAAGTTCACACCATGGTAGGAATGCTTCAATTGAGGAATATCTATCCCTACATATATTTGTTATTTTAGAAGATTGCAAACTTTAAATACCTTCCATCATAAGAATTTTGTAAACTCAATTAAGGAGTATTAAAATCTGCCCTTGATATAAAAATTATCTTTTGGGGAAGCAACTCACAACATTCAGGAACCAAATATCTACCTGGTGAAAGATAAATTAATTAATTTAGGTCTTTGGAGGCATAAAGGATGCCACTAAAGGGCATTTTTGTCACCTCTTCCTGGCTTCATTCTTTCTCTCTCTCTCCATCTCTCTCTCTCAGACATACCAAGCTGGTTTTGGTGTACCTGTCACAGAGGTCATACCTGAAGCTCAGTTCTACTGGGCCCTTCCTAGAAAACAGCTATTTTCATTGAAAACTGGACAACCAGAGTTAGAGTTACTTGAAGCTCAGCTGCCTCAAACAAACTTAATCAAGCTGGAAACCTTAAGGCAGGAAGGAATGTAGTTAACGCAGATTCCAAATATTCAACTGAATGAACTGCTTCCCTCTCCTTCCTGACTCCAATAAAAGAAAATCTGAAGCAAAGTTACTTGAGTGAGAATCATTTTTTTAAATCAAGAATATCCTTCTAGGGCCGCCTGGGTAGCTCAGTCATTAAGCGTCTGCCTTGGGCTCAGGGCGTGATCCCTGGGGTCCTGGGATCGAGCCCCGCGTCGGGCTCCCTGCTCTGCTGGGAGCCTGCTTCTTCCTCTCCCACTCCCCCTGCTTGTGTTTCCTCTCTCGCTGTTGTCTCTTTATCAGATAAATAAATAAAATCTTTAAAAAAATATATCCTTCTAGAAAAAAAAATGCCATCCCTTAAAACTGCTTGAGTAATTTTCTGATAACTTTAATGAAATTAAGATTTGTTCTGAGAAATTAGTTATCTATCTAGTGAACTTTAACCAAACTATTTTTAAACCATAATCTAAAAATGATTTTCTAGCCATTTTCTTTTTCTGTATGAAATGCCCTTCCCATGAAAAAAGCTTTGAATTGACTTCCCTGAGCACTGCTTCTCAAACGCTCTGTGGTAAAGGAGTAATAATTAACTAGTTAATTGGTATCACTATTATTCAAAATTATTGTCAGTGATACTTTTGTAAAATACAGTAAAAATGAAATGCTGGATAAGTAGTATTTTTACATTATACAAACTACGAGCCCAGATACTTCATTATTAAATTAAGCAGATATAAAATGATTCTTTTAAATCACTGAGAATATTCCTAAATGTATATTCTCAGTTTTTGACTTATTCCTCCCACTCTAGGAGCACCTAGCTCACAAACCAGCTCAGTCTGCAAGCAGCACTTCCAACAGCATATGTTAATGGCCTTTCAAGTTATAAAAAACTTGATGTGTTCTCCTAACTACATTGTCCAAAGAGTATTAACACTATTCAAAATATGTTTCAAAGTATCTAAATAGCTATGAACAACTCAAGGTTTAAGTGAAACTTTAAAACAAAAATCTCGTAACTATTACTAAATGTTGAAATTTTTCAATATGGTAGAAATGAAATAAGAGAAGTCTTTTGGAACTATATATCAATGCCTAAGTATGTCCCTTGTAACCTTATCCATTTGGGAGGCAGGGAGGAAGAGAAAAAGGAGGGTCGGAACTCTATGTCAGAAAATATCTTTAAAAATAGCTGTATTTTCCTAATCGGATATATGGAAAATTAAATTTAGAAGGAAAAAGAGAAATATCTTTGGGGAGACTTTTGTACTTTTTCTTTCCAACAGGAAAACCAATTTCCTTACAAAAAGTTATTCATTAGAAGTAGCCAAGCCAAACTGCACAGCAGTCGAAGTAATGGATCAGTTGAGTCTAAGAAAAGATTAGAGACACAACTCCCAAAAAGTTTAATTTGGGCTGCAACTGAATGAGTTAGTACTCCTTGACTTGTAGGCTCTGTGTGTATAATTTCCTCTAGAGATTACCTAAATACAGTTTTCCAAACTTCTGTGAACAGAGCACTATTACCAGTGTGGGACTCTCACAGCGACATGAAGTTATACTTCCAGTGTCCTGAACAATTTCACTGGGCTTATATTCATTTCTAGATCTGGCTCAGGGAGGTTTTTGGGGAAGTCTTATATCCCACCCGACTTAATGTGCAATTGAAATAATAGATATAAAAAACACTTCATTAAAAATGGAAAGTGGTGTGTATAGGTATATATACATACATATATATATATATATTATATGTAATATACTGTTATTTATCTCACTATCATAAGTCTCAAACTTTACTTATTGTATTGAGTGATTAATAAGAGAGTGGGTTTCAAGGATGAAGTAGGTCATTAACACATTATGAAAAGCATTTGTAGAGACCTAAGAATTTGAAAAAATAGATACCATGCCCAGTTTTGACAAATACTAATGAACAGTATTGGAGAAAGTAATTTAACTTCTCTAACACTCAATTTTCTTATCCATAAAATAGGAAAATTTCTGTCCTTACCTATACTGTATGCTTGTGAAATGCAAATGAAAACACTATGTGAAGAGGAGAAAAACTATGACAATAGTACATTTTGCCTATATTTCTAACAGAGTATCCTTCTTATGTAAACAGGCCATTTTGAAATTCTTTCCTAAAGCATATCACATCCACAACAACCACTTTCCAAATGAGTCTCCATTTGGACTTTCCACTCTTAGAGGATAATGTTTACCTTTTCCTACACTCTTAATTTCTCTCTGCTGGGATAAGGTTGTAATTGCATTTAGCCCTGTGAAGCACAGTGCGTAACTTATCAAATAATCAGGTTATTGATTTCTGTAGAGGACTTAAATTTGTAACCTAGAATACCTTTTTTTTTTGCTGCAAATTAAAAGTAACACCCTGACAATCATGTCAGCAACTTATCTACATATGTTAGAAGCCATTATTATCATAGCAATGGAGAAAATGATCTTCGGAAATGTGATTATTGAATCACAATTAACTTGACAATACATTGACAATACATTATGATCACTTCATGAAATCTCTTACTCAATCATGACTTTGTCAGTAGGGTAGTTTGCACACTTAAAAGATGAGAGGCAACACCCTCAGGAGGGCTAATATCGATTCTATAAAATAGAAGAGGTAAAGTTTAGCTTGGGCAATTAAGAAATCTTTGGTCTCACAACACCTATTCTAAGAGACTGGGAAGGAGACCACTGTACAGGTAAGGCTAACCTGAGGAAAAGTTTCCCACTAGCCATAAGACACCAGCCTCAGTGCTATTCTTCAGACCCCTGATATAGTGATAGAGGTGAAGTGTAGTAGGGTCATTGCCAAACTGGTCAACCAAGATACTACCATTAAAACAGGCCAGGTGCACTTTTGGAGTTCATGAGCCTACAAGAGCTATAGTCCCAGGTTTAAAGAAGAACTAAAAATATCCAGTCTTCATATACTTTTGGACTACAACTACTGACATATTCTATTTGCTATCTTACGTTGTATTAAAGATTTATAACGTGGACATTCATTTTTAATTAACAGACTTTATTTATTTATTTATTTATTTTTGAGTAGGTTCGTATTCACATAAAGATTGCATGGAACGTACTTAAAATCTCAAAATATGAACCATAATAATCCCTTACTCCCACCCTCAGTATCCCCTATTATAAGTTCATATTGATACATCATTATTAATTAAAGTCCATAGTTTACATTAGAATTCACTCTTTGTCTTTGTGGACATTCTTTCTTAAGAACACTAAGCTTCTACTATAAGTTAACAAAATATTCAGTAGGAGTCTATGCTATAAATAAGAATATTTATGAAAATATTTTGCTAAACTCTTTAGCATTCTAAAGAAAAATTAAAAATTGTTTTAATAAAGAAAGTGGGGAAATTTTTATTATAGGTACAAATATATATTCTCACAATTAGAAAAAAATTTTAATGGGAAATTGGGCTAATGAATGAGCTTAATGCAATATAAAACACGTGGCGGTGCTTGGCACAAAATAAAAACTCAATAAATGCAAGCAATTGTCATCATTATAGTCAATACTTCTCATAGTTGTAGAACTTATTTGAAGAGGAGGACCAAGGGATATATGCATCCATGAGAAGCTGAGGCAAAGACTGTGTAATCTACCTTACAAAGTACTGGAACAGAGGTTCCAAAAAAAAAAAAAAAAAAAATCCAGTCAAAATCAGGTCAAATTCATATAGATGTTAAAATCACACATACATATTGGTGGAAGAAAATGCAATGATAGGAAAAAGAGTCAAGAATCATATGAATATAAAGATTGTAGGTACCTGTGATCCAGGAGCAATGACCTTCAAGATTACACTTGCTCACTGAAGCTAAAACAATGATGTCATCATTCATATTCATGATTCTGTTGATAATGTAGCTTGCCAATTGGAAACCTTTATAGCTACCTCTCATGCAGTGCGATTTAGTAAGTAAGGGTGAAATAGAGCAATAAAGCATCTCAGAACTGTAGTTAAGATTGACTTCTATTCCTTTTATTGGGGCCATTTCATTTTAATGACATCAGAATGTAATTGCTAAATCAGGTTGAGGACCTCCCACACTGGTAGTGCTAAAGCCCTTAGACCAAAACATTGGGCATTTCTCACTGTGATGGTTCTGTGTGCCTAACAGTATTCAACCAATTATCTTCTACATAAGAAACATACAATATTTGATCCAGACATGTGCAGTTACAGATTGCCATATAAATCTTATGGATATAAATTATAAAATTAATCGATTTGGTTTGTTTCAAAGATGCCTGAATAATATGGATTAAATATAAGTTAAAATTATCTTGATTCTTACAAATCTGTCCTTACTAAATCCTAAGTAAGGTATTAAATCTCTCTACCAGTTTGGGAGTACAACATAGCAAATTCACCTAGGGCTTTTGGTAATATGCAGATTAGGATTCAGGAAGTTTGGGTTGAGACCTAAGACTACATTTCTGATAAGCTCCAGGTGCTGCTGACACTCCCACAGGTCGAAGGATGCATTTTAAGTTGCAATGGTGAGTGTAGCATACAAGCTCTGGAGTCAGTCACACCTTGTAAGTTACCTAGGCAATCTGAGTTTCAGACTTCTTACTTAAAAAAAGGGAACAGAAGAAGTATCTATTTCTACTCTTTGTTGTGAAGATTAAGTGAGATGATAAATGCAGAATGGTAAGTTCAAAGCCAGGAAATAGAAAATGGACCAAAATAGCTAGCTCTTGTAACTTTTGTTACTTCTACTACCTCTTTGTCAGTGAAAGGATATGCATTTCTCAAATCTTTTCATTAATTAATTGATTCACTTGGAAATACATTAACTCTTATTGACTCTTACTAAAAGTGAGGGGATAACTAAGAGGTTAAGTCTACTAGGGAACATAAAACAAGGATGGAAGGGAATAGCACATGAGGTCCAAACTACTAGATTTGAAAGTCAAATGCAGAGTGAGCTTATGGTTAAAGCCAAAAAATTGATAGTCACTCATAATGGCCTTTATTTCTCTAAATCTGTTAAATACCCATGCCCTGTCAGTTCCATCTCCCAGTTTACTCTCAGATTCAATAAAGTAGTCTCTGGATTTAAACTAACATCACCTCCTACCTGCTCTCTTGCATACTACCTCGACCGCTTCTCACCCATTTTTATATTCTAGTCAGAGTGACCTGTTAAAAATACATCTCCCCCATTTTTAGCACCCTGCAGCCTACAGAATCATGTTCAAACTCCCAAATAAGGTTTCATGTTTATGGGCTAACTTCTCCCTCCACCACACCTTTATCTCCTCCTGTTTCCTGTTCATGGTGTGGACAAAAGGCAGGACTGCAGTTCCATCTTGCTACTAGCCTCCCACATGCTACCCTCTCTGCTTGAAATGGCTTCTCCTAGATTTTTGCCTGGCTACCTCCTTTAAAATAAATGTAAGATCTCAGGTTAGCAGTCATTTCCCCAGAGGTCTCTCCTGGACCCCTGAGTGTGCTCCCATTGCCCCTTCCACCTCCCTCGTCATAGCTCTTCCCATGCCAGACCCTTCCCACAAGCAGATCCTCCAAGTCTACGATGTCTGCACCGTTCACTCCTTGCTCACACTCACTGCAGTTGTGCTTTTGCCCCCCTCATAGACTATAAGCTCCAGGCTATCTGGAACTGGGTAATTTTCTTATTCATCAAGACTGCTCAATTGCAACACTAAGAAAATAAAATGTTGAAAATGAAACTATTTATAATACAATACAATATTCTTAGGACTAAACTGAATAAAAGTTGTGCAAGACTGTTAGCGTGAAAACTTTCAATCTTTATTGAATGACTTAAAGAAAACCTAAAAGGGAGTGGTTACCACATTTTAAGAACAAAAAGACAGTATCACATGTATGTCAGTTCTCCCTAAACTCACCTATGGATTTGATGCAATTCTAATCAAAATACTAACACAGTAAGTCAAAATATTAGATAAGATTTTACAATAAGAGAAAAAGATCCAAATAGTTATGATACTTATGAAGAATAATGTAGGGGAGAAGTTAAGACTTATCCTATTAGATATCAAGAGTTAATTACTAAAAGGCAAGAATAATTAAGATAGTGTGGTATTGTCACAGGGCTAGAGAAATTGATCATCAGGAAGTCTCACAACAGTAAGCATTAGTGAGGATGTGGTACAATGGAAATGCTTATATCTGCTGGTAGGGACACCACTTTGGAAAACAATTTGGTATTGCAAATTCCACTCCAAGTTCATTACTTAAAGGACCTTTTACATGGGCCCCAGGGGTCTTGTAAAAGAATAGTCATAGATGCAAGCAACTCTGTCAATAGGTGAATAGGTACAGTGTGGACTGTTCACATATTTGTATATTATCAATAAAAGTGAATAAACTACATCTGAAAACCATAACATGGATAAATTTTAGAAAAACTGTGAGTGGAGAAAAAGCAAATGGCTTGACAACAAAGAGCATGATAATATTTTTATAAAGCTGAAAAGAACACGGAAAAACTGTAAATAAAATTCAGGATAAGATTTGCCCCTGGGGATGGGAGAGAATGGAGAATAGGGAAGAACATACAGGTTAAATTTGGGAGTTTGGATAGCGTAGTTTATAGTTTGGTGAAGAATTCGTGGGCTTCCATTTTTAAGAAATTCTTCAAGACCCTGGAACTGTGCAATAAAATCCATGTGGCATAGTTCCTTAACCTTATTTCTTTTTAAAGTATTCAAAGTGAGTAAGTTGCCAAGATAAAGCTTTTACCATCTCCAAAGCTCCCCCCTTTTCCAAAGCACCACCACCAGCCAAATGAATGTGGGTGCAAACCAGGCTTGACATGACAGCTCCTGAGAAGGGAAGTGTAGCTATGGAAGAAACCTCCTCAGTAGAGATGCTGTTGAATTTATAGCTAATATGGCCATATTTCAACCTCCACATTCTCTGCATCACTGGTGGCAAAAAGAACACCCGAAGTTCTCAAATTAAATAAAACTTCTCCATAATTGCCTGCTCTAGCTGAGCAAGGGCCAATTTTCCATGAATGTCCTTAAGTAGCATACAATATTAGTGAGCCATGCTCTCTACCTTATCTTCTCTGAGCTTCATATATATCTTTTCATAAAAATGTTTTATCCAAACACAGAGCATTACAAGATACTTCTTAGTAAGTCACTTAAGTCATCAGGCTACGAATCCATTGTTACAGCTTCCGGAATATCAGGAAGCCTAACAGAAGAGGCCAATGAATTAGGCCCTCTATGGTTGACTTGATTTTCCATCATGTTTTCCTTTTGTAGCCATAGGTTTTATTCCACGTTTTGAATCCCATTTGCTACCACAAGCTCTTACCTTGAAATCTCTGAAGATATTTTATAATTCCTTCCTGTGGTAGATTATTTGCAAATATGACCACAATAATTTTTCTGATCCCTGTATGCATACACCTTTGTAATGTGACTTCATCATACCTCCCCATCAAGTGCTGAAGCCTATTTCCCCTATGCCTTGAATCCTGGCTGCTCTTATGATAATCTGACCAATACAACATGGTGAAAGTGATATTGTATGATTTCTGGGACTGGGCCTTAAGAAGTCTTTCATTTCTCTTACTATCATCTTGGATTGCTGCTCTGAGACCACCATGGGAAGATGCCAGGGCTAGCCTACAGGGAGATGAGAGGCTCCGTGGAAAAGAGCTGAGTCACCAGACAATTAGCCAAGAGTTAGAATCAGCCACCAGACATTTAAGTGAGCCCATCTTAGACCACCCGATCCCAGTCAAGCCCCAGATGACTGCAGTCACATAACTGACCCCAGATGAGACACAGAACTGCCCTGAGTTCAACCTAAGCTGAGTTCAGCCTAAGCTATTGAGCCACAACAGTATGAATAAAATGGTTGCTGTCTTAAGCCACTAAGTTTTGGGAATGGTTTGTTACAAAGCAATAGATAACTGATATACTTCCCTTATTTTTTTAAATCTTTTATCCAAATGGAGTGTGGTGGTGGTGGTGGTGGTGGTGGTGTGTGTGTGTGTATAAAAGCTTAGCCACATTTACTACGGCTCTTCCATCAGATTTTGGACACATTGAGAAAAATGTTTGATTCTGTGTTTGAGGGTACTGAAGAATGAAGGCAAACTAGATAATTCCAAGACTTGAATATTTCATTTAAAAGGAATCCCATAGCTAGAATCTTTTAGTATAGACTGCTTAATAATGAGACGTCTCAGGTAAATTCTTTTTTCAGAAAGAGTATGTTTCAATTATTCTTATACATTTTTTTCTTTCATTAGTAGACATTTCTTTTTTCACCATAACAATCTAACATATTTTTTTCCTTCTACATGATAGTCAACATTTCTTAATTTGGAGATAGGTTTTATTTGCTTTCCTTTTGATTCTTTCAGAATTTATTATTCTCTGTCCTGTTCTGTCATTCTCATCCCTGACATCTCCTAAGGGTGTGATGGTAGAACTAGATTGGTGACTAATGCAAAGATCCATATAGTTCTGACAACTCCTTTACCTCCAAGATACCTCTCTGATGTTCTCCACAGTCCCCTCCATTCTACCTTTTGTTTCTTTTCATTAAAAACTTCCTCTCCTCTCTGCTGCCAGAAATACAGTCCATGCATGCTGTGATATGGATATGAGAAACCACACTGCTAAGCAGCTCGGGCTATACTTGACAGATTAGAGATTATTTTTGCTTATTTGGCTGTGTCAGGGCAGTGGTGTATTTATTTTTCTTTTTGACACCAGTGACAGCTATTACTGTGCCAGCTCTGAATCCAAAGAATAAATGAATGCACAGAGGAGGCATGGGGCCTTCCAGTCTGACTCAACAGTCTCCCCAAGCTCTGCTGTTTTGCAGCCTACTGAAAATGGAGTCTCAGAGAGCAGCAGCCTAGACATTGTCTCATGGGATGGTGAGAAAAACATGGCTGGGAGGGAGGGGAGGAGAGAGAGGAAAAGGACGAGAGAAGGTGGAGATAAATGAGAGAAGAGAAGAAAAATATAGGGCTTTGTGGTTGATAAGAATTAAGCAGGGGGATACTGGCAAATACACTCTTGGTGCCTTTGCCTCCCTGCTACTGCCTGCCAAACTGAGTTGTTCTTATTAAAACACACAAAGAGAAACAATAAAAGAATCATTGTTTCCCAGAAATGGAAGTAAGAGGCATTATCAAGGAGAGTTTTGTAAATCTATTAAATAGCTCCTTCTATTTGTTTTTTTTCTTTTGTTTTCTTTTTAACATAATTGATACATGCAAGAGAATATGTAGAAAATATATGCAAGTTATATAAAACACCTGAAAACACACTCCAATCCATGAGTCAGAATATTACCAATAGCTTCTTTCTTCTATACGTTTCTTTCCATCCCATTCTTTTCCCTCTCCCCCAGAAATTACCACTTCTCTGAATTTTTGTTTTTAATTCCCCTCCTTACCACACAGATGCATATATGCCTCCTCACCTACATGAATGCATGCTTAATACTGTTTAATCTTCATCATTCATGGCTATTATAAAAATGTTGTCATACTACATGTAGTCTTATGGGACTTATTTATTGATCTTACATTAAGTTTCTGAGATTCATCCACACTATCATAAGCAACTTTATTTCATTGTTTTTTACTGCTGGGTAGTATCATGTTATACAGATTTATTTGCCCATTCTCCTTTTAGTGAAATATGAGTTGTTTTCAAGTTTTTGCTGTTGTGAACAATGCTGCTACAAATACTTTTATACATGTCTTCTAGTGTACATGTGCAAGGGAGTCCCTAAGGAAAACACTAAGAAACAGAGTTATAGGCATACCAACATGAACAAAATATAAAGAATATATTCATACATTTAAAAATGATACATTCCTAGATATATACATTAGAGTAAATTTATGAAAGTTAAAAAGTAATAATAGGTAATCCTGAAAAAGAGTATCCTTTTTGCCTTATCCTATAAGATACAAAGACTTATAATGAAGCTATAGCAATTAAGACAGTGAGATATTAGGGCAGAGATGGATTATAGACCAATCAAATAGAATTAAGGGTCTAGAAAGAGAAACCACAATACATAGTGCAAGAGGCATAGCAGATTCTGGGGAATGGCAGAACTAGACAATAAATGATGTTAGAATAATTGGTTATCTAACTGAAGAAGAAAAATTGGTCGTCTATTTTGTATCATGTACAAAAAATTCCATTCCAGAAAATGAATGGACTACTATAATGAACCTACTATAAAAGGCAAAACTCCAAAACATGTTAGAAGAAAATATATTTCTGACTCTGGGGTAAGAAAGGATTGGTTAAGCAAAATACAAAAATGCTAACCATAAAAGAAAAAATTTATAGATTTGACTACATTAAATTTCAGAACTTCTGTTCAATAAAAGACATCATGAACAAACTAAAAGCACAAGACACAAACTAGGAGAAAATATTTACAACATACAATAGAATATGGATTAACATAAAGAAATATGGCAAATCAATGAAATATGAAACATATAAAGAAATGTGGCAAATTAATGAAAATATGACAAAACAATTTAGCAGGAAAATGGAGAAAAAGTTTGAGCAGGTATCATATGAAAATATAATCAACTTCATTAAGAATCAGGGAAATACAAATAAAGACCACAATATAATAATTTCATTTCACACATACTAGATTGCCAAAAAACTAAGAGGAAAAACTGGTACAATTGCCTTGGAAAATGATCTGGCATTATTCTGTAAAAATGAATGTTCATTTGTAACCCTACCACCTGGAATTTCCACTCTTAGATATGTATATATGGGATGGCCACCAAGTCTGGGAACACAGACAAATACATAATAGCTGGTTTGTTGTTACTATATTATAGTACATAATAAAATAATATCGTGCATATCTCCAGTCTATATGACCACCCTGAATGCAGCCTAGAGACTTCTTCAGTTCTAATTAAATACAGTGATATGTAAAATCCTTCCCATCCCAATATCTCTGCTCAGGCTCTTGAAAACATACTAGTTCTTTGTGTTTGTGGATTCCAATTCCCTAGAAAATCTGACTAAGTGGTGAAATCTATGCAGATACTCTCCCATGAAAAATTGATGGAGAATTTAAGTAGGTTCACTGCCTTCCCAAAGGCCTTCTGTACCATCTCAGGATTCGTGTTTTCTGGGTTAAGAACTCTCTTCTGAGTCATTCTCTTTCCAGGGCTAGAATTTAAGGAACAGAGGTATGGCTTGGCCTCCATCTAGGAACTATACCTGTTCAGGTTTTGATTCTAGACTAGCAAATGTGTTCCTTCTTCCAGGTTTAGGAGTCAGCATTTTGAGAATACTGACACTCAACCATACTTTACCCTAGTTAAGAACAGAGCAGCAGCAATTCCAGAACCAGTGCCAAGGGTATTTAGGCCTAAAGGACCCCAGGTCAGCAGGCATGATGATACCAGAGGGCAGGACAAGAGCTTCCATGAGGCCCCATCGTTCATATGTCTGATGGATGGATGGGTGGAGTGTCAGGCTCAGCTTCTATGGTGTGCTTATAAGGAGCCCAATGGGAAAATCAATACTCCTGAGGAATGTTGATATGAATAATATAAACAACCTCACATTTATGAATCCAGGTTATCCAGAGCAGGTTACCCAGAGTCCAGCAATTCTAACCAGGTAAAATGAATTCATATCATCCCTCTAACTACCTCCATTAGGAAAAGACAGGTACCATTTCTACTTTGCAATTATATTTATAGTTCATTTTTAAATATTCAGAATTTTTATAACCTCATCCATTACGATAAATATAAGAATGTGAAATTATTGAGGACATGGTTTGTCTGATATATATTCCTATAAAGCATCTGTGAGAACTCCTATGGGGCTAATGAAGAAACATGTGGTATGCTAGTGAATATTGACTAATTTATTCAATTTTATTTTTTAGTTTAATGTTTTACATTTTCTTTTTTAGTAATGATAATAAATAGAAGTAAAGCATATTTTTGGCATTGAGAATTTGACTCTGGATCTATAGCAAAACACTATAGAAATGTAAAGTATCATATTAGGAAAAGGAGCAGGATAAGGATATTCTAAGATCATGTGTTTTAAAGTGAGTCTGGGTCTGCCATTTACTACCATTCACTTATTGTGCAATCTTGGGCAAATCTCAACCTCACCATCCTTCCATGTAAAGTAAGGATGATGATAATAATACCTATCTCACAGGAGCACTGTGAGAATAAAATGAGACAATGTCTGTAAAAAGCATAGGTCAGTGTCTGACACATGGGAGGAGATTTAAAAAGTAAGTTATTCTTAAAATTAACACCCTATTCTTCATTATTTAGATCCATGTCCTTTTATTTTTGAAATTATGGAATTCATTTTAATTCCCCACTAACAGAAAAACTAAAAGAATATAATTTGCATTACTCTTAAAGAAGCATTTCATGGAAACTAATGAGTTCTAAGGACAAAATGTATATGCTGACAGTAAGCATTAGGTAGGTTGTCCTTGAGATGATACATCTGTGTCATACACAAGGGTAGACACATAGGGCCAAAGATAAAGGAATAGCTTCCAAAGATGGAGGAGATGAATAAAGAAATATTTCAAATATATGGGTTTTATTTAAAAACAGAGATGTAGTTAAGATTTTTCTTAAATGGTGAGATGGGGAGAGGACTATAAAAGGTGGTTGAATTCTTTGAGAACATTAAAAAAATTAAAATTTTTCTGAAGTTTCTCTGATTTTATTGCCAGAAGTGATATTGTTAAAACTTTGTCCTGAAATATAAAAGATGGTTTGCATCTGATTTCTAAAATGACATGAAGTTAATAAAACTTAATGCAGAATTCTTTTCATTCAAATGGACCCAATGATCTCAATTCCTATAAAGCATCTGAATTCAGATCTAAAGCCAACCTGTAGTTTGATTCAATCAAGTCCTTACCTACAAAAGACCACAGTCCACTAGCTCAGTTTTCATTCATGCCCCATAATCACTCTTCATAGCATTCACATTCTCATAAATTTCTGATGACAGGCTTCATTGCTGTCTGTCGGCTGATTCTTCAGCATTTCAGTTTCCACACTCTCTTACACTGCCCTACAAAACCTGCTCTCCAGCTTTGAATCTGACGTAATGTTCCCCACACCCACCAGGACTAATGCACTTGATGGCATGGAAAATCCAACTACCTCATCCCTCTCCACTAAATGACTACCCAGAAACCACCTCCTCTATGAAATTATTCTCAGTCCAATCTAGGACTGTCCTGAGTCTCTCCTTCAGCCTATTTCATGCAAGTATGAGTATATCCGCATAAACCCAGGTATTCCTTTCTCCTCTTAAAAATGTGAATTCCTTTTGAATGGGATTCCCAAATAAAAATCTTTCATATCTGTGAGAACTCCTATGGGACTAATGAAAAAACATGTGGTATGCTACTGAATACTGACTAATTTATTCAATTTTATTTTTTAGTTTAATGTTTTACATTTTCTTTTTTAGTAATGATAATAAATAGAAGTAAAGCATATTTTTGGCATTGAGAATTTGACTCTGGATCCAAACTATTTAGCTACTAATGCCAACTCTATTACTTACACTGTGTTCTCACTAAACTTCAGCTGTCTCAACTGTTAAATGAGGGTAATAATAGTATCTATTTAATAGGATTATCTTGAGGATTGAGTTAAATAATCCATGTACTTTTAAAAAGAGCATACTACACATCAAGTTCTCAATGAATGTTTGTTGTGTTGTTCTTATTACTATTAATTTATCAGGAAAGTATAAACCACTCATTTTCTAAGGTTTGAGTGTGTGCTTGAATGACTTGTACAATGAGAATCACTAACTTGCATAAATGTCAGTTTGGCTTGAATTCAAGTTTGTGCCTGTCCTTCAGAAGTTCTGAAATTGTATCTGGAGATCAACATCATAAAAATAAATTCTTATGTCTCATCATACAGCACCCACAACAATTGAACTTGCCATTACTCTATTTCTGACCATAGGACAAGTGTGAAGTCACCCATCACCTTCAAGGGGTTGAATCCAATGGATACTCCAATTCCTGTTCCATTTGACCTCCTTGTGTTAGACACCATCTACCCTCCCTTTCTTTCTTCCTTCGACTTCCAGATACATGTCCTGCTTATTCTCTTCCTGTATCTTGGGCCCATTACTTCTTAGTCCTTTGTGGTTATGTCTTCCCTTTCTTCAGATAGTGCTGTTGCCCAGGTAACTTCCTTCTCACTCCATACACTTGCCTTCGATTACCTCATTATCTCTCAGGATTTCAACAGTTGATGACTCCACATCCATCTGCGACTGTCTAAGGCTAGGCCCTTACTGTTTCCAACCTAGCTTATGGAAATTGCCTCTTAAATTGTCCCCTGGCTGCCCTCTCTTCCCCACTTTAAAATTTCTCTTTCATAGAACAACCAGAATGATCTTCCTGAAGTATAAATCTGACCTTGTCACCATCAAGCTTAAGCTCTTTAATGGTTTCCTTTACTTTGCTGGATAAGATCTTAAAATCTCTAAATTACCTATCCCTTCTGTACTTTAATGACCCACATTACTAAGGCACCCGACAAGTTTTTGTTGTTCAGATTATGCCAGTTCAAACAAAGCACATGGTTCTAAAAGTTTTCCCAGGGCTATACACTTTATTCAAATCACTTTCCATCAAAAATTATTGATTGCAGCCTTAAAATCAGAAGAGGTTATCAATTCCAGTAAATGAACTTTACCAAATCTCCTGAACTGAATTTTTTTTAGAAAAGTCAATTATACACACACACACACACACTACATTGTGGCTCTTTTTCAAAAATAGATTATAGAATTCTCGTGATGTTTCAGTGAAAGCGTATTGTATAAATACATACACTTAAGTATTCTTAAAATCAGTTAGACAAAGGAAACAGGATAATAATGAAAATTGACTATTCCAAATTTAACAGCATTGTCTACAAGTTTAGAATTTAGATCCATTATACATTTCAGATCCTTATGTCATAGAACTGCTAACCATCAATATTTGCTAGAAACTGATGAACATTGTTGAGAGTCCACACATCTCAGAGCCTTCTGTCAATGTATATGAATGGTGTAGAGAAATGTATAGGAAATCCAAGAGAAATTGCCATAGAAAGAGGGGATGATGATAAGACCTGCTGAGTCAGGAGCCAAAGTCTGAATTCTGTCCTGACCATGCCCTACTTGGGTCAAAATATATATATATATATATTTCTTAAGACAACTGATTAGACTTTCAAGATGTTAGTTTCTTCATCTTCAGAATAAGGTGCTTTAATTACACAAATCACGAAGGTCCTTGCCAGCTTTGAAATTTGAATATTTAGTTATGGCATACCCACAGAATAGAACAGCTCTCCTCTAAACATGCTTTGAGAAGGATAAAATCCATGATTGCTTCTCAGTCACAGTTTAAAGACCTCTTAGGTGTCCAGACTTAATGAGGCTCCGCAATCTATATCCCTGCAAGCCTCCACCTTCAAGTGCTAAAATCTTTAGCTTCCTCACTGCCCTAACTATGCTGGACATTTTCATATAATGTAGCCTGAGTCATTTAACAGAGAATTCAACATAACCTCGCCACTTTCAGGTCTAAGTAATGATACCTCCTTAGTCTTCCAGTGACACACACTAAATACTTCATAAAGGAAGAGCTGGATAAGTGACTCGCATGTGTTTTTAGAGTCAGTTTCTTACATTAGGGTTATAACAGCTGTATGAAGTAAAATTTAAGGGTAGAGTTGGCTGTATCAGACAATTTAGGACATCTACACCATCATAGTCATAGCAGCTGAACATGTTTTCCGCAGTGGAGATCTAATATATTGGAAAGGATTATAAGTGAATTGGATTGGTTTCACCATTTTGTATCATATTTTGCTTTGCGATGAGCTGCAAGCCAGAGTCTATATAGTTAGACTTGGGGGCTTAGCAACATAACCAATAAAATATAGTGGAAAAAAAAAACAAGGTTGTATTCTACAGTGTATCAACTGAAAAGCCATCCCAGCTTTAAACAGCTCTGCTGCTATTTGGAGATGTCTGTCTCAGACTCTCCTCTTATAAACTTTCCCTTAGAAAGCAAACCCTTGCCATATAGCTGCTATTGTACTCCTGTCTAACACAGGTAGGGTCCTGCAAAGAAGATGAACAAAGAATGTAGTGTGCTTTCCACATTCCCTAAGTTAGAGGTCCAAAACTCTCAGAGAAAATCCAGCAACCTAATTTCAGTTTGCTTTGATTTGAAGGCTTGTATTTGTCAGAAGATATATAAGCCTTGAAATTGAGTCAGAAAAAATGTGTGAAGATGTGATATACAGAAAAAGGTAGATAATTCACCCAGTCAGTGTGAGTCCAGGGAGAGTGAGATTCCTCCCACAAATCACTGGCCCCACAGCCACCTGGAACTTGAGCTCTGAATGTCACTTACCCTATGACGATACAGGAGATGGCAGTTCCCAAGAAGGCATATGTTAAAATAGATCCTAAGTTTTGAAAAAAGTGTCTCTGGGGAGAAAAGAATATTTCATATAGTACATCCATATATTTTCTTACTGTAACAGGAAATAAAAATAAATGTATGCACGTTCACAGTCCCTCCCTTCCCTCACTGTTCAGGCAAATTTTGTTTCTGAGCCTTAGTTCCTGGCCTTATTATATAGATAAGGCTGAACCTATTTATACTGTAAAGGACAGAGGTTTCTCAAAGAAATGGGGAAACAAATACATCCAGAAAATGACAGGGTAGAGATGAGACAACATCTGCCAGAACTGGCTGGACCTGAGAGAGAATAAAGAATTGGGGCAATGTCCAGGCAGGACTCTGGAATGATTAACAGAAGACAAAGTTTTTAAGAAATTTTATTGTCAATGAAACCCCTTTAGCATTTTAAAAATACTATTCTAAAAGATTTTAGTTGCCTTTTGACTCATTGGATCTCTGACTTATATTTCTTCAGAGTGTAATGAAACAAAACTTTGTCACCTACAACAATTTATTTTAGTGAATCACACAAAAAGATGCCTAGTATTAGGGCTAGGGATAAGGAAGGATGACCTGAGTAAAACCAGCCTTCTAAGTCTTCTCAAATGCTGGTTTGGGAAAACTCCCTTCCAGTTCTGTTAAGTGGGAGCTGAGTAGTTAAGAACTGACAGCAAGAGGGAGCCTGGAGTACACAAGAAAATCAGGTCTGTACTGAACAAGCCGCCTAGCTGCTGGAGCTGACATGCCAAAGGGATGAGAGCCCCCTGAGTCTCTGGGGTGAGGTGTGGACAGCAGAAAAGCAGCTGCATTATCTCTGCATCTCAAAATTCAAACACACCAGCGCCTCAGTCTGTGGCACAGGAGATGCTAGCATTTAAACTATTAAGGGGAATGACTAATCTATGAAAAGCGCACATTCAGGTGGTACCTAAATAACGTCAGGCAAGAGCACAGAAGCTACAAAACTGGACTTCCTTTCTATGAACATCAACAGGTGAGTATGAGCTAGGCATCTTGAGTTTTCACCCTGATTGATAAACCCATGTCTATCCCAATTAACAGCTAACTCTTTGGTCACAATCATCTAGAATAATGTTGTCCAATAGAAATATAATGTTAGCCATTTATGTCATTTAAGACTTTTCTACAATCCATATTAAAGTAAGTTTTAAAAAAAGCAAAATGAATTTTGATAATATATGTCTTATTTAACCCAATATATCCAAAATATTATCATTTCTACATGAAACCAATATCAAACATAATGGAGATATTTTACATTCTTTTTAAATACTAAGTCTGTGAAATCCAGTGCATACTTTACACTTAAAGCACATCTTCATTCAAATTAGCCACATTTCAAGGGCTTAATGGCTGCATGTGGCTAATGGCCAGTGTATTGGGGCAGAGCAGATTTAGAAGAATTCTAAGTGTGTCACATTTGAATCTGTATCACTTAATCTAAGATAATGATATCCTTATGAATTAAATAAACCCATAAAATAATTGTTTTTTCATTAGCACTGGTATAATTCTCTACTTAATGATAAAAGAAGAAAATAATCACTGCATACTTACCTTCTTCAGGCTGTATCCTGCGTGGAATATAATTGGTGGCAGTAAAACGTTGAAGAAGATTTCTGGATCAAATGTCATCTGCCAGAAAAGATAAAAGTGCAGTTAGGAAGATGCTCCTTTGGGTCACTAAAAAATGTGCTTTAAAAATACAGTTATAGTCACTTTTGCTAAGTTTGTATGAGGCACATTAACATGCTATTAAATTATCACAGATGAAAATAAGAAAAAATGCAAACTTAGAAATTCATAAATGCAATATAACTGTAAAGTAATATAATGTAAAGCTTATACCCAATTCTGTAGCTAATAACAACAACTCAATAAAACCCCTTTGGACAAAGAAAACTCTTTGCATTTATTTTGGTTAGTTGTCCATTTTTCACATTTTAAATGTTTTCATTCAATTTTTTTTTTCTGGTCCAAGAAATTTTCCTGCAGTGCTCAAACATTTTAGCTTCTGACAAGAATTTATTTGAACTTTTCCCAAATAAAACATTTTTTAAAATTTGGTCTTAATTGCCCCTACTTTATCCTATTCCAGAGTTTAAAATATTTTCCAGACTCCGTGGAAAAATATATTTGAAAGTGAAAATAGATTTTTCTAGTATTTGTTTATTGGCTTTTACTTGAATGTTAAAGTTGGCCCAAAAAAATTGCTTGGTGTGAAATACAACGAAATGAAATATGGAGCCTCTTGAATCAAATACCCACTATTTGCTGGGAAGTCTGAAAATGAAACTCTTTTAATCTTTAAAATCTCACTTAGACTCATCCTCTTCTTTCTCTACCCCCTCCCCAAACACACACACAACACAATATCATTCATTATTCACACTAGGGCCTTTTTACCATTACAGTACTCATCAAAATCTTTCAGATACATGGTTTCACAACTATGGTATTTAATTTTTCCTCCTTTTTTTGCCTTAATTCTAACTCATCTCTGAAGCTGGATCTCAGAAGCTGCTCTTCTCTGAAATCCACTTTGATTTCCCCAGTTACTTATGTGCTCTTTTAGCACTTTGGATCCTCCTTCTCCCTTTCTATAATAGCCCCTCAACACTACTCATGTATTATTTGGGAAGGGGTGGGTGCAGGAAGTAGGAGTCACCCAAGTCAGCCAGGTCCCTTCTCATAAACTTAGTCATCCATTGGTGCTACAACTGCTTGTATCACTGAGCATTCAGGTAGATCAACTAACTATGGCCCATCCACAGCTCTCTCTGCCTGAGTTTCTTTATCTTCAGAATGAAGATAATAATGTGATACCTAATTCTAAGGTGGTTATAAAAATTAAATCAATTAATATTTGTAAGGCTCTTGCAGCACTACCTAAAAGTAAGCACTTTAAAGTATTTATTACTAAAGAAAATAAAATATTTTTCAACTTATACTATTTGAAGAAACTGCCCTGTTGTTAGGAACTCTTGAAGGTTATAGCTGTGTAAAATTTGGGCAAAGATACTACATCTCCTTCCAAGTTTGCTCTTTTTTTCTAAGATTATCTGATATACCATTATTGATCTATTTTTATGAGGTCTCTTTGAAAGTATATCAACTGCATATTTGAAAGTTTTAGCAAAGAGATGTATTTCTGAGTGTTGCAGGAATGAAGCAATGCAACTGTGATCATCTGGAAGAAAAAAGTACAGGGGCACAATCATTTTGGACAGAAAATTCCTTGCCTCAGCAGTTTTTCTGAAAAAAATCAGGTTAATCGTTCAACCAGAACATTTCAATAATCAGAATGCCCCATTCCCTGCATGCAGGTTAACTAATGTGCTATTGAATTAAATTTTCTGGAGCAGCCAGATGAAACTGGCAGGCTGAGAATGGCATGCTGCATACGAGGATTTATTTGTATATACAAAACAGATTTGTGTTCCTTTCAGACTTGCTATAAGCTTAGGAACTGCTAAATCAGAGTTCTGGGAGTAACTCCAAACCCAGACAATTTCTCAGAAATGGCTGGATCTGCTGCTGTACCGATCTCCAGATGGCGATTCCACATGTCATTTTCCTCAGATTTTGTGTTCAAATCATGGCCTTGGAGGTGTGACTGTTTTTAAGACCCAATTAAAATTTTTCAATATAGTATGAGGGGAAAAATCTAAGACAAGTGAAAGCAGAAAACTAAAAATATTTCAGCTAAAGACATTAGTCCCTTAAGATATAGAACTTAAAGACCAGCCCTGTCCAAGAGAAATTCCTGTGGTGATGGAAATATACTATCATTGTACTATCCAATATGGTAGCCACTAGCCACATGAGCTAGTAAGCAACTGAATTTCAGACTAGTACAACTGAAGGACTGAATTTTTTATTTTCACATCTCCTGAGTGGTAGCTGGCAAATGCAATTATCTTCATTTTCCAGAGACAGGAGAAGAAATGAATGGCATGCTCAGTGTTAATCAACGTGACAGGCATATCACTGAGAACTGAGTGTATATTCATTGGCAAACTAAATATGTAGTTTCTGAGGAAACAGCAGGCTAACATAACTACTAGAACAAGATGTAGGAGTGTGTAAGAGGAATTGGGACTCAGAAGTAGATTTTATTATTTTGGTAATTCCCGACTCCTTTAGAAAAGTAGAAGTGGTTAACACAATAATGTGTTCAATCATTTTCAATGCTTTTTTTCATTAAAAATTTAACAAGTCTCTTCTCTGCTACAAAGTACTTAAAGATATATGACAAATACAGTGAGTTCATGAAGGCTACAGCTAAAGAAAGGAAAGATGATGTCTAAGCACGGTAAAAGGCATGGGGCTAGGCTGTAATGCAGAGTTCTTTAGGACAGGAACACCATTCTGGGCTTGCCAACCCTGCAGGGAGGCTTGATGTTCAGGCAGCAAATGAACTGGGTTTTGAAGGATGGATAGGAGCCTATCCATGGGTCACCACCATATAGAACATGATCCTTTGTCTGCCCTGGGGGCAGTGGGCCAATTCACCAAAACACAGAGGAAACTGGTAGCTTCCTGGAGTTTCAGTTATCCTCAGTAGCAAATGATTTGAAACATTTTAAATATAAAAATAAAGGCAGACATAGTAAAAAAAAATCTCAGAAAGTCTGTATGCACTTTTACTATAAATAGGAAATTTCAAAGGAAACTTGGCTGGCTCAGGGTAGGCAGCTTTGTGACATACCTAGAGACAGCTCAAGAGTGTACATTTCCTTTCCTCTGCCCTAAATTATGCTTTTGATAGGACGTACCAGACACACTTGGGAAATAGAAACAGACAATGTAGAGCTCCTGAGATAGAGGAGAAATTTAATGCAGATGGATATTACCTAGACTATGAGCTCTCTCTGATCCTGTGGAAATGGATTTAAACTATACTCGTTCAAACATGGAGAAAAGTAGAAATGTTTTATACAAATAGTATTAAACAATAAAGTGGCCAGTAGGAATATAAATTTGTATGACCTCTTAATAAGATAATTTGGTAATAGTTATCCAAATGTTAAATGTCCATACCATTTGATTCAGCAATATCTCTTCTGAGAATTTATCCTACAGATATGCTTGTACGTGTATGGAATTACATAAGGACTAGAACATTCACTGCAGATGAAAGAATGAAAAAAAATGTTGGGGATGATAAAACCATGAGCTGGTTAAATAAATTATGGAGTAATTCATAAAATTGAATACTATACAATTTTTAGAAAGGCCAGGGAAACTGTTGATGCATTGAAATGGTTGTTTTCTATAATTTGTGGTCAAGTCAAAAGAGCAAGGTATAAGATCAACATGTCTGGTGCATATAACAAAGATGGCTATGGGCTCACCATACCCCATTCCATTTTTGTCCTTGTTAGACATTTAGACTTCATTTCCTTATAGTCATGTGGGGTTATATGACAGAGATCTAGCCAATTAAATATGGACAAAAGGAATATAAATTATTTCCAAAGCTGGTCCCTAAAAACCCCCTAAATCTTCCATGCTCTATTCCTTTCTTTGTTAGTTCATATAGAGCAACTGGCAGAGGTCTCAAATCCCTAGGGATTGGCAGAGCCAATAGGTTAAAGGAAGTTGGGATGATTAATGGCTACTGGAGAAGACTGTAGTTCTCCCCTCACTGACCCAAAGGCCATACTGTATTGGGACATGAGCAAGAAAAAATTGTGTTAAATCATTGAGATTCGGGGACAGTTTGTTAAGGTATTTTGCCTATTCCAAGATTTGTGCAAAAAAGGGGATGTAGAATATTTACACACACACACACACACACACACACACACACACACACACACACACACACTATTGGTTGCCTCCAGTGGGGCTAGGAAAGAGAAACTGTTGGCAGAAAAGAAAGGTAGAAGTTGGAAGAAGGATTTTCTGTATATTTAGTGAGCAGGTGATTATTTTTATCCTGGCTTCATATCTATAAATATAGAGATAACTGCTGCTTAGAGCAGTGCATCCCAGCATTTTCTCCCATCATGACACAGAAAATGATTATATTGGGTCAATGGGATAAACTTTGGGAAAATTAGGGTCCTGATGAGACTGCTCAGGGCTGAAATTAGACTTGGGCCTCTGACCATCCTTAGCCCAAGGATGACAGGATTGATATGTCATGGCACACCTGTAACCCATCAGCACACCAGCTGAGGAGTGCTGTGCAGGATTTAACAGTCCTGGCCCTGGTCCCACCTTTCACTCAGTCATCCCCAGGAAACAGAGAGTGACTACTCTGATTACTGAGTTGGAAAAAAGGAATTGAGTGTATGCAGCCCTTTCTCCACGTTGGAATCAGCCTGCTTGCTGAGAGTAGATGCCCCTGGCTCCTCCCAGACCTAAGCTTTATTAGAGCAAAGCCCAACAGAAAGGCTCATATACTCCAGCTGAGTCCGTAGCTAGGTGTATGAGTCTTGCTAGTTCTAGAGAAAGATGAGCAAGCCAGCTCACAAGCCAATCCTCACTATTTCATTTGATCTCCATCTTTCTCACTTTTGTACCTATGTGTCAGTTACAAAAGAGATGTAATTAAAAGGGAAAAGAGATGATATTGAATGACCTCTTCAAGACTGTAACTTACCATTTTGTATCTTTTGAACACTGAGCTATGTGAATGTATTACCTACTCAAAAAATAAGGTTTTTTTTTTAAGATGTCTTGGGCAGATTAATTTGGAGGGGCCTCAAGACTGGCCTGAATGAAGTGAAACCATTGTCAAACAGCAGTTACCAAAATGAGTCAAGGTGATGACCATATGAATTCAGGCGGCCATGACAGAAAGGAAAAAAAGAAACAAACCCAAGAGATATTCAATCAATCAACAAGTATTTATTTAGAATAAGCCAGGCATGTGGCAAAGAGGATTAGCAGGACTTGCAGGTAAAATAGAGCAGCAAAAATGAAAAACTCCAAAAGGAATCTATGTTTTTGCCACCTGGATGAATTACTAAGAGAATGTGATTGGGGAGGACCTGATGTGGCAGAGATTAAGAGAAGTCAGAAAAGCTGAGGGCTAATTGACATCTTTGCTCGTTGAGTCTGAGGTGTCTGTGAGACACTCGAAAATTTGTGCTTGGAGGAAAGGTCAAGGCCAAGGAGAAATGATCCAGAATCATCAGCATAGAGGAAATGATCTGACAAGTTTAGATGGGATCTCTGAAATAGTGAGCACCATAGAGAAAAGAGGACCAAGGACAGAATCCTGGAATTGAGAAGAAGGACGCTATTGGGTGGCGGAAGGGGGCACAAAGAAATAATCAGAGAATGGGAGAGAATGAAGCTCAGGGCCACAGAAAACCAGGAAGAAGTGTAGTGTAAGAAGGAAGTGCTACTCCCTAACACAGGGCTGCCAGATTTAGCCAAAAATACAGGATGGCCAGTTAAATTGGAACTTCAGAAAAATAATTCTTTTTCAGAATAATTCCTTAGCACTACATCTGGGACATACATTTCTCAATTATTAATTATCTGAAACTCAATAAGTAGAGAGGCAAGAATGAAAAACCCCAAAAAGAACCTGTGTTTAGCACCTGGCTGACTGATGGAATAGCAGAGGAGCAGCTGACTCTACCTACCCCACTCTGATGTCCATGGCTACAAAGAGGGGTTTGAGAGCTGAGAAGAAATCCTTTGGGTTTCATAATTAAGAAGTGGTTGCTGGTCCTTTTCCATTGATTTTCAACCAGGAAGTGGGTACAGAGAGTTGAAAAAGTGAGTGATGAGAAAGTGGAAGCAGTGGGTTCTTGGGCTCTCATTTGGGAGGTTTGGTGGCAGGGTCCTTTGGGAACCTGGCAAATGGCTGGTAGATGAGATGGAGAAATAGAGAGAAAACAAAGAGACAAAAGCCACAAGAAAAGGAGGCAGGAGAGGAGATCAAAACATAGAATGGTAAGGGCATAAATTTAGGGAGATAAAGAAGTGATATGAGCAGCAAAAAAGGTAATCATGTTTTCTTAAAAATGGGGAGAAATCCTACTCTTGACATTGAAATCTGTGGAACAGCCACCTTAGGAAATGGTTATTCACAGTAAAAAGCAATCTTCCATTCCTCCAGATATTTCCTACAGAGCCCTTGTACGTGGCAAGCACTCATCAGAGAAATAGGCTTTACTTCATGTAGGCTGGTGTTTAAAAAGGACTTGATACCACAGACACACAGGCTGGCAGAGGGAGAAGCTGCCTTAGAGGTCACCTGATCTTGGGGTCTGCAAAATAATCTCTGCCAGTGCCTGGGCTGTGTGGAGGGGCAGGTTGATGGGAAGTGGGAAGCACTGCGCTGGTGCCTGCCCTGGATCTGCCTTCCCATTTCTGCCTGAGCAATTTTGATTTTACACATTGTGAAGAAGTATCAGATTTTCTTTGAATGAAGGTTGCTCTACTAAAAAATGTTTGAGGCCCTGACCTAATATTGTCCCCCAGAAAGTTCAAGGAACATGTGGAAGGTCAATGGGCCACTCAGAGCAGCACTGAGCTTAAAAATTCTAAACCACAGCTGTTTCTCTTTTATGACATTTATGTTCTTAATTTTGCTTCAAACATCTTAAATGATGTCTCAGAGTTAAAGTCCTTCCCTCCGCCCCTCCCTCAAAGTAAGCAATACCTTGAAGTTAGAAAGTGTTTTTTCTATGACTATGTTCTTGTACTTCACATATATGTGTCCATAAGCAAAAACTGATATTATTTTTAGTATGGAATATTATATATAATCAGTATTTTAAAAAATTTTACAGAAACTTAATATACATATAAATGCTACATTGCATTTGGTGTATTTTAAAAGTTTACAGAAATTTAACCATAAATATCCTTTTGCATTCTGTTTCTTATGTTCAACATTATTTTTAAAGATTTATCTATATGAATACATGCGGATTTTGTCCATTCACTTAGACTGCTGATATATCATCATTTCTTTTTTCCCTTCTCTAACAAGGAAATTAGGACAATTAGTTTGTTTCTGATTTTTTGCTATTACTAAAAATAATGCAATGGATATTCTTGTACTTAAGTGCATACATGTGAAAGATTCTCTACAAGAGAAAAATACCTAGAAGTGGGCTGGATGATAAAGTGTATGAATCTTCAACTTTAATACATATTGGCAAATACTTTAAAGTGGTTATACCAATTTCGATTCCTACATAAGAGTATAAAAGTATTTCCCCACGTTCTAGTCAACACTTAGTATTGACAAATTTCTAATTTTTGCTAGTTGGATAAGTATCAGCTGTTAACACATTATTGTTTATTTTGTATTTCCCTTTATGAAATGAGCATATCCCTAGTGAAATGAGCACATTTTCCCTGTTTATTGATCTTTTGTGATATCTCTTTTGAATTTTTGGATCATATCTTTTACCCAGTATGACTTTTTCTTGCTAATTAGTATGTCATAAAATCTTGTTACTATTATGTTATGGTTATATTTCAAATATATTCTTCTATTCTGTCACCTCCTTAAACTCTTCACTTTTGTCTTTTAATGCTGTTATTGGTCTTTTTCATGCAGAAATTTTTTTTTATTTTAGTGTAGTAAAATTTATTCCACCTTTACCTGTGTTTTTCACCTTTGGTAACTTCCTTAAGAAAAAAATCTTTCCCTGTCCTAATGTCATAAATATAATTTCCCATAAAGTTTAATAATTGGCTGTTTATATAATTGAGTCTTTCATACATCTCAAGTTTACTCATTATATGATGTGAAATAGTAATCAAATTCTTTTTCTTCCAAATGGATAGCCAATTTTCCCAGAAATATGCATAGGTATTTGGTAGTTCATCCTTTTCTCACTGATTTCAGTTGGCTCTTATGCCCAGTGCTTTTTCAAAGATCCATAAGACATTCATTCTAATAAATATTTGATATCTCTTACCCAATAGCCTATTTAATAATTCAAATGTAAGAACAGCTTTATACACATAGGTATTCACTGAAACATTATTTACACTAGTGAAAATTTAGGAACAACTCAAAACTCAAGCACATTTACATCCATTACCTGGAATTTTTAAAAGCCTGAGGAAAGAGTTAGGTTATGATAATAAATAAAGCAAGTTACAAAGTTTTAGAGACCATCCGATTTAAGCCACATAGAAAAATATATGTGTAAAAAGACTAGATAGAAATTTATTTAATTTATAAGTGGTTGCATAATGTTGTAGGATTATTTGAATTCTTCCTTAAAGAAAACAAAACCCACCTTTCTAGTCCTTCCCAAATGAACATCTTGTAAAGTTATCATTTAGAATTATAAACATTTGGAATAGAATAGAACCTTTATAAAGATTAAGGGATAATACAAGGTGATAAATAACATGGGAGGGAAAGTTAAGAATTGAGGACCTAGATTTGTTATGATTTTTCAGTAGGATAAAATATCTAAAAAACCTGATACAGAATCAGGCAAGTGAGCAATAAGTGCTCCTTAAATAGTTAACCCATGTTGTGTCCACTTTATTGAGTTATTTTCATTCTTTTCAAATATTACTGGAAAGCTGAGAATATTCCCCCCAATTAGAATACCTAGTATTATGGGGGGCGCCTGGGTGGCACAGCGGTTGAGCGTCTGCTTTCGGCTCAGGGCGTGATCCCGGCGTTATGGGATCGAGCCCCACATCAGGCTCCTCCGCTATGAGCCTGCTTCTTCCTCTCCCACTCCCCCTGCTTGTGTTCCCTCTCTCGCTGGCTGTCTCTATCTCTGTCGAATAAATAAATAAAATCTTAAAAAAAAAAAAATAGAATACCTAGTATTATGAATGTTAATGGTTAAAAATTGTGGACCACTGAAAAATAAGCATTTTGCATTGCAATTTGTAGAAGCAGAAATGAATTACAGAGAAATGGCAAAAGGAGAACATTTAATAGAAGAGAAAATTTTAATAATCATAAATTACCACTGAGAAATTATGAGAATATTATACCACAAAACTATGTTCACTTTTGAAGTAAAATTCCAGAAGGTAGAAATACACTATGAACATCATACATGCAAAAATGACGGATATAAATACTGGCATTTCATTGGAGGTAGGTAGTGTTTACAACTTCAGGCAAAATTAGGTGGAGAATTCAGAACAAAACATTTTTTAATAGTTAAATATTTAACTTGGCAGTAGGGAGTTTTGAAAAGAATATTTAACTCTGAGTCAAAAGACCTAGTCCTAAAACCTGTTCTGTCACAGATCAATCTTGATCAAGTCACATAAGCTTTCAGAACCTCAGTTTCCTACTCTGAAGCACGGGGGGTAATATCTGTTCACCTCATGGAATAACAGTGAGATTGAAATGAACAGTGCAGGGGCACCTGGATGGCTCAGTTGGTTATGTGACCGACTCTTGGTTTCAGCTCAAGTCAAGGTCTTGGGGTCATGGGATTGAGCCCTGTGTAGGGATCTGCACTTAGCAGAGCGTCTGCTTGAGATTTTGTCTCTCCCTCTCCCCCCTGACTTTCCCCCCTTTTGTGCACACACTCCTCTCAAATAAAATAATTAAAAACAAAAAAAGAAATGGACAGTGCAATAAAAAAAGTCTTTGTAAATAACAAACTACTTTGGAAGAGGGAATACACAGTCATTATAATTTAGGGAGGGCCAAAGTTCAGAGTCTGTCTTCCTCACTTATAGACTGGTACAGTTACCACCTGTCAATTAATCATAATAATAGGTGGGGTTTTTTTTTAAAGATTTTATTTATTTATTTGAGAGAGAGAGACAGAGATAGCAAGAAAGAGCACAAGTGGGGAGGAGAGGGTGAAGCAGACTCCCCACCAAGCAGGGAGCATGACATGGAGCTTGATCCCAGGACCCTGGTATCATGACCTGAGCAGAAGGCAGATGCTTAACTGACTGAGTGACCCAGGTGCCCAATAATAGTTAATAATAAAAATAACAACTGACATTTCCATAAAGCTGTTATAGTTTGAAAAGGTGCCTTCATATGTAGTTTCTTTTTTTTTTTTTCTTCCTTCACAACAATCCTCTAAAGTAAGTATTCTGAACACCCATTTTTATAGAGGTGAAACCAAGGTTCAGAGAGTTAAGTGACTTACCCAAAGTCACATACCTTGTAAGAAGCAAGACTTAGACTCAAACCCTACCTTCTAATTATAAGTCCATTGCTTTATTGATAATAATGTTAACAAAACTAATAGGTAATATACTTTGAACACTTACTATGGGTCAGGCACTATTCTTTCTTTTTTTTTTAATTGAAGTATAGTTGATAAACAATGCAACATTAGTTTCAGGCATACAACCAAGTGATTGGACAACTCTATACATTATGCTATGCTCACCACAAGTGTAGCTCCCTTCTGTCACCATACACCACTACTAGAATTTCATTGACTGTATTTCCTATGCCGTACCTTTCATCCCCATGACTTATCCATTCTCTAACTAGAAACCTGTACCTCACACTCCCTTTCACCCATTTTGCCCATCCTCCTACCCACCTCCCTTCTGGTAACCATCAGTTTGTTCACTGTATTTGTGGATCTGTTTCTATTTGTTTGTTCATTTGCTTTATTTTTTAGATTCCACATAAAAGTAGAATGTGGTATTTGTCTCTTTCTGTCTGACTTATTTCACTTAGCATAACACCCTCTAGGTCCATTCATGTTGCCATGAATGGAGAGATCTCACTCTTTTTAATGGCTGAGTAATATTCCATTCTCTCTCTATAGATACCGCATCTTCTTCAGTCATTCTTCTATCAATGAACACTTAGGTTGCTTCCATATCTTGGCTATTATAAATAATGCTGCAGTGAATACAAGGATGTACATATCTTTTTGAGTCAGTGTTTTTGTTTTCTTTGGGTAAGTGCCTGGTAACAGAATTATTGGATTATATGGTATTTCTGTTTTTAATTTTTTGAGGAACTTTCATACTATTTTCCACAGTGGTTGTACTAATTTACATTCCCACCAACAGTGTGTGAGGGTTCCTTTTTCTTCACATCCTAGTCAATACTTGCTATTTCTTGTCTTTTTGATTCTAGCCATTCTGGCAAGAATAAGGTGATATCTCCTGGTGGTTTTGATTTGCATTGCCCTGATGACTAGTGATGTTGAGCATCTTTTCATGTGTCTGTTGGCCATTTGTATGTTTTCTTTGGAAAAATATTTATTAGGTCTGCTGCCCATTTGTCAATGGGGTTATTTGAGGGTTTTTTGGTGTTGAGCTGTATGTTTTTATATATTTTGGATATGAACCACTTATCAGATATAGCATTTGCAAATATCTTCTTCGATTCAGTAGGTTGCTTTTTCATTTTGTTAATGGTTTCCTTCAATGTGCAAAAGATTTTTATTTTGGTGTAGGTTCCAATAGTTGATTTTTGTTTTTGTTTCCCCTGCCTGAAGAGACGTATCTAGAAAAACATTGCTAAGGCCAATATCAAAGAGATTAGTGCCTAAATTTTCTTCTAGTTTTATTGTTTAATCTCCCACTTAGGTCTTTAATCCATTTTGAGTTTATTTTGTATATAGTGTAAGAAAGTGGTCTAGTTTTGTTTTTTTGCAGGTAGCTGGCCAGTTTTCCCAGCACCATTTACTGAAGAGATTGTCTTCTTCATTGCATATTCTTGCCTACTTTATCATGGGTTAATTGACCGTTTAAGTGCAGATTTATTTATGGACTCTCTATTCTGTTCTGTTGATCTATATGTCTATTTTTGTGCTAGTATCACACTGTTTCAATTGTTATAAACTTGTAGTATATCTTGAAATCTGGAATTGTAATACCTCCAGCTTAGTTCTTCCTTCTCAAGATTGTTTTGACTATTCAGGATCTTTTGTGGTTCTATACACATTTTAGAATTTGTTCTAGTTCTGTGAAAATGCTATTGGCATTTTTTATAGGAATTGCACTGAATCTGTACATTACTTTGGTGACTATGGGCATTGTAACAGTGTTAATTCAGCCAATCCATGAGCATAGTATGTCTTTTTTGTTTGCATAGTATGTCATTTGTTTGCATCACCTTCAATTTCTTTCATCAATGTTCTATAATTTTCAGAGTACAGGTCTTTCACCTCCTTGGTTAAGTTTATTCTTGGATAATTTATTCTTTTTGGTGCAATTAGAAATGGGATTTTTTTCTTAATTTCTATTTCTGCTACTTCATTTTTAGTGTATAGAAATGTAACAGATTTCTATATATTAATTTTGTATCCTGCAACTTTACTGAATTCACTTATTACTTCTAATAGTTTTCTGGTGGAGTCTTAAGGGTTTTCTAAGTGTAGTATCATGTCATATGCAAATAGTGACAATTTTACTTCTTCCTTACCTATTTGGATGCCTTTTATTATTATTTTTTTCTTGTCTAACTGTTGGGGCTAGGACTTCCAGTACCCTATTGAATATAAGTGACAAGAGTAGACATCCTTGTCTTTTTCCTGATTTTAGAGGAAAATCTCCCCTTTTTCATCATTAAGTGTGATGTTAGCTGTGGCTCTGTCATACATGGCCTGTATTATGTTGAGGTATGTTCCCTCTAATCCCATTTTGTTGAGAATTTTTAATCATGAATCAATGTTGTACTTTGTCAAATGCTTTGTCTGCATCTATGGAAATATGATTTTTATCCGTTTTGCTAATGTGGTGTATCACCGTTGATTGATTTGCAAATATTAAACCATCTGTGCATTCCCAGAATAAATCCCACTTGATCATGGTGAATAATCCTTTTAATGTATTGTTGAATGCAGTTTGCTAATATTTTGTTGAGGATTTTGTATCTATGTTCATTAGGGATATCGGCCTATAGTTTTCTTCCTTCCTTCCTCCCTTCCTCCCTCCCTTCCTTCCTTCCTTCCTTTTTCCTTCCTTCCTTCCTTCCTTCCTTCCTTCCTTCCTTCCTTCCTTCCTTCCTTCTCTTTGTCTTTGTCTTTTTCTTTTTCTTTTTCTTTTTCTTTCTTTTTTGTAGTATCTTTAGCCAGGCACTATTCTAAGTGCTTTACATGTACTTTTGAATTTGAAATTCACAATGACCCTACAGAGTAGTTAGGATTATCCCATTTTATAAACAGGGAAATTGAAGCATAGGGACATTAATTATCTCACCTAAAATCACACACTGGTAAGTGGCATCTGAACCAAGTAATATGCTTGGTTTCAGGGACTACCCTCTTAACTACAATATTCCATCTACCATTCTCTTGGGTTCAGGTTACCCACTCCACTGCTGGATATGTCCTCATTAGCTGCAAATACATAAAGCCTACCTAGGTTTTCCAGATTGTTGCCATGGCACCTAGTCATTGATGGTCAGAGTCTGCTATGTTTCTGCATAAGATTCTTAATACATAAACTTACCTCTATTACCTTTGTGACTCTTTACTAAGGTATCCATTCATCCTGGTTTCACCAGAACAGTTGCAGGTAATGCCTGTTCTCCTGCCATAATTATTCATCGTGCCCCGCCCCCCTTCACTGTCAAGAGTTTCAGTTTGAAAGACAATTTATATGGTTTCCTACTCCTGATCCTAATGTCCAGATTCTTGGCCTTTTAACAAACTACACATAACTTGGATTGGCTGTTTATGGGCCTGCTCTTCATTGTGCTGGTTGCCTATTTCCCTCACTACCTGCGTCACTAACATGACAATGAAACTCCATTCTAAGACTCACTTGGTATCAGCAGGGGAAGGGAAAATAACAAGTGAGTGTGAAAAGGGCCTGGTATCCCATCTCAAGTATTCATTCCTCAATACCCAGATAAGAATTGCAAAAGGAAAAACATCCAACACAATTGAAAATTTATGCATCAAGACTGATTTTCCCCCCACTCTGGAATTGATCCTAGTCATGGCCACTCTTTATTTATAGGCAAAAGAAACTGTGCCTTTTAATCTTCAAAATGTACAGGAGCATTGTAGTCCCACAGAGTTTTCCTTTTTGCCTTACAATTTTTCTCAGTTTGCATAATCTTTACAGGCGTTAGCTTTGAAGTGTGTGTGCAGCTTCCCCATCACAAGACTTCACCAGGGAGCAACTGGCTTAGGGAAGCTGCACAGGGAAGAGCTGAACAGCAAGGACCACAGTCATAATAGATATGCTTGAGAAGGTATGGGGGGTGGGGAGGTGCCAGAAAGTAGACGCTAAACAGCTTGATTTAAAATTAAATTGATGTGTTATCAAATGGTGCATTCACCTTAAAAATGGTGCATTAAAAAACAACACTAAACTTCCTCCATCATGCTCACCTCAAACTTCATCCCAAAGAGGAAATCCATGCCCATCAAGGGCAGAAGTTTAGGAAGCAGACTAATATTTACAGCATGCCTAACACTAAACATAACTTTTTCTCATTTATTTTGAAAAGAAACCCTCAAAGTGGGTATCACTAATCTCTGTTTTATAGATTCTATAGATAAACAAAAATATGAGAAGTTAACTTGTCCAAGTCTCAATGCTGGAAGTGGCAGAGATAGGATTCAGCCTGTTGAGCTGCAAAACCACAACGGACTAAATATTTGTGTCTCCTCAAAATTCATATGTTGAAATTCAACGCCAAGGAGTTGGTATTAGGAGGTGGAACCTTCAGGAGGTGATTAGGTCATGAGGGTAGAACTTCTGTGAATGGGATTAATGCCCTTACAAAACAGATATAAGAGAGTTCTCTATTTCCACCATGGAAGGGCACAGTGGGAAGACAGCCATCTTGGTTTGTAAGGACACAGTGGGGAGACAGCCATCTATGAGCCAAGAAGATTGCCCTCACCAGACATAGAAACTGCTGATGCCTTAATCTTAGACTTTCCAGCCTTTAGAACTGTGAAAAGACATGTTTGTTGTTTAAGTCACCCAGGCTATTGCATTTTTGCCCAAACAGACTAAGATAAAAATCTGAACTTCCTTATATCACCTTGAAGGCAGTTAGAGTTTAAACTGAGAATATAAAGCTCAAATAGTAGAATTTTAGGACAGTCATCTTATGGGAAAGGACTTTTTGATGAGGTGAAAAATGAGGTGTTTGGATATTTCCAATTCTTCTAAAAATGGAATTATAAAGGAATATATTCAGTGGTGTGCTGGTAAACCATCTCTGTGGAGGAAAAAAAAAAAGTCCACAAGCCTTGATTTGACAATTTCTGTGGTGTAAATAAATACTCCTGCCATGGTCCACTTCAGCCTACTAATGTTTTAACAACTGGCTTACAAAATATCTCAATATTTAATAAATAATAAGTTCTCAAAGGCTAGGACAAGCCTACTCTAATACTTCACTATGTCATTTTATTCCAACTATATGTTAACTCATTATTTGGGTACTGTTCCTGAGCACAAAATCTATATAAGTTTCCCCAGCCTGTGGGAAGTATAGCAGACTAGGTAGGACATGCACCCCTCCCTGCAATTAAAAAATTTAAAAAAATAAATTAAAAAAATAAAATTTTAAAAAAACCTTCTTTGACTTAAGGATTATTTTGAGCTGATTAATTGAGAAACAGAAGAAGCTCTGAAGACATACTAGAAGATACCCTTTTGTAAGGAAAATTTACATTAAGGAAAATTCCATTTTTAAGGCAATTTCCTTCTTGGTACCAAGAAGAAAAGTATGACACTATTTCGTAAGAAACTTATCAATGGGGAAGGCATAGACTTAAATCTACATAACAACCTCACTCTTGTTTACAGTAATTTTCCTGGTCACCTTCCTAAAATTTGCCTTTCCACACCCTTCTTTCTTTGTTTTAGCTGAAAATGGTATTTAAGTCTGAATTCTAAGCCATCTTTTCACTAAGGTTCCTAGTCAAAAACCCAGCCAGGTAGAAAAAAAGACTTTTTTCTCCTCCCCTACAGGTGTCAGCGTGTTGCCTACTGGGAGTTTCCTTCAGTGAAGGCCTTGTTGCTCCTGCGGCTAGAAGTGCTATCAGCCCCTTCAGGGATTGCCAACATTGCAAAAAGCCACCTCACCCAAGTTCATCCCTTCTTCAGAGTAGGCCATATCCAAAGACAGAATGATTTGGTATTTTAGAGGCTAGGCCATCCCGGTCCAACTGGGCATAAGGCTGAAGAACTATTGGAAATCCAGAGCTTCCCAAGGGGTTAGATGAAATTTTTGTGCTTGCATCATGACTTAACTTCTCCCTTGGCCCACTCAACCTTCTTTCTTCTTTCAATCATAAGGTGTTGATCTCAAGGACACTTAACCATCCCACTCACTAAACTCCATCTCAGAGTCTACTTCCTTGGGAACCCAATATGCAATAGTCAGAAATAAAGGTGAAGAGCACCTAAACTTGAGGCAGAACTCTATAAATCAGACAGTGTCCAGTTAGTCTTACAATAAGAAGTGGATCTGAAAGGAGCAGCTGAGAGACCTCTAACTCAACATAGGCTTAAATAGGAACAGGAGACAAGTCATTTAAATGCACAGCTTCCTTATGGTTTCTACCTTTCTCGATGGTTTCCACCCCTCCTGTGCCGATGGACGTGGATCATGGCTTCAGACTATATAAGCTACTAATGAGCAGCTTCTTACAGACCTTAGGGAAAAAGCAGGAAAGGCAGTGGGATGGAAACTTATATAACTACTCACTGGAGGCCAGCAATGATAAGTGTGCACTCTTGCCACAGTTTAATGTTCTAAAAGGAACAAAGCAAAGGGAGAAAGAATTGAAAGATCCATTTTATCTACTCAGACTAAAAGTCTGATGGGAAATCTCTCTCCCTCCCTCCCACCCTCACTCCTGTTTGTTTTTCCTGTGCCCACTCTCCTTTTCTCTCTCTCCCTCCATCCCAGTTTGATTATTTGGAGATGAGACTTGTAGCCTTTCAACTGCCTGAGTAGCAACCAACCAACCAATGAGCCCTGGTTCTTCACTCTGAGAGGAAATCTGTGATAGATAGTTGGGTGTAAGATGGCCAGCAAGTAAGACAGTGCTGAGTAACAGTGAGAAGTAGCACCTGACAAGAGGAGAATGATACTTCATTATACCGTCCATTCACTTACCAGGATCCACAAAGCATCTACTATGTGCCAGGCATCCTGCCTTGAGCTGGAAATACAATATAACCATAGATGGACCTTGTCCCTGCTCTTCTGGAGTTTATAGTCTAGTGAGGAGATAGACATCAATGCAAACATTACAGATATAAATATTAACTTATAACTCAGCTAAGATACTAGTGAGAGAACAATAGGTGGAACTATGAAAAAAAAAAGAACCTGATACTGGTGTATAACAAGCCACTTGGGTATACTGGTGTATGGAGCCACTTGGGGTGAAGACTAGTGTTTCCACAAAACTAATTAACCCTTAAGAACATCCTTATCTCAGGCCAAGAGCCCAAGTATATACTGGCACTGCTGAGACTCAGAATATGGTATTTAAGATTTCAGAAAACATGGGGCGCCTGGGTGGCACAGCGGTTAAGCGTCTGCCTTTGGATCAGGGCGTGATCCCGGCGTTATGGGATCGAGCCCCACATCAGGCTCTTCCACTATGAGTCTGCTTCTTCCTCTCCCACTCCCCCTGCTTGTGTTCCCTCTCTCGCTGGCTGTCTCTATCTCTGTCAAATAAATAAATAAATAAAATCTTTAAAAAAAAAAAGATTTCAGAAAACAGAAGAATTTTTAAAGAGAGATATCTAAAACAGTTAAAATAAAAATAATATTTTAATAAAATATGACCTGCTCTATTGGTCTCTAAGTTGAGGTGTGCATATGATAGGGAGTGAACAAGATGATCCACTTGGGTGTGCAAAGAACTTTTCATATTTAATTTTTATCTCACCCTTTTTAAAATTCTAATTTGATACTGCTTTATAACATACATAATATATTGGCATAGGAGTAATGTTCATAATATATTAGTATTTGCATTTCATTTGTAAGTAAATAGGCATATATTAGATACATACACTCAAAAGTGTTTTACTGATGGGGTATATAATCAAAAGTTTGGAAATCAGTGTTTTAAAGTACTTAGCAATTTGCTGGTACATAGTAATAATAATAAATATTTACCAAGAACTTACTACATATCTGGCATATTAGCCCTTTATATGAATAATTTCATTTAGGCCTCATAATAATCTTTTTTTAAAAGATTTTATTTATTTACTTGAAAGAGAGGGAGTGAGAGAGAGCATGAGCAGGGGTAGGGGCAGAGGGAGAAGGAGAAGCAGGCTCCCCGCTGAGCAGGGAGTCCCAATCCAGGTATTCTGACTGTGGAGTGGGGCTTTAAGCATGATCTTGTTCTGCCTTATATACACCAGATTTCTACCACATATATGTTCAAAAGAATAATATCTTGGGGTTTGGGGGAAGTTACTTAGAAGGAATATTTTGGGGATAACATATAATAAATACATGGTTTATTAATAAGTACAGAAAGCAGTATCAAATAAGGTATGAGTCATACTTTTTAAAGATCATCCTCTTTATGGAGGATACTTCATCATGATCTTGAACTGAGTAGGGTAGGGAAGTGGAGAGAATAGCTTCAAAGCCCCCAGATACCCACTACTCCCCAAAACAGCTGTGAAAACCTGTCCTTTGATACCTAAGTGGGTGGCAGCTACTCTGCATCACAAAGCACTGGTCTATGGTGTGTTCTGCAATGCCGGCTCCCATAGTTCCTAAGAGATGTGTCTGTCTACCACTGTCAGTCACTTCTGGGACTAGGCAAGTGGATGGTCAGATGGACGAAACCCTGGGTTTCTATACATGACCAAGGCTGCAACAGCCCAAGAACCACCATCATGTTCTTGGTGACCTAACATGGTCTAAGACCAGGCAATAGTCAGAAGGCAGGGGTGACTGGGAGATGAGTGGGAATGCCAGTTGTTTCTTCCCATTGTGGTCTGGGATATTTTCTAGGGCTTGAAGCCAGAAATGTGAAAAGCTATTCCCTTCTAGCCATTCCCCTCTTACTAAATTTTGTCATGTTAGAAAGAGTACTAACCCCAGTGAGTATTAAACATACTCAGACACTTTCACATGACTTCTTTCTTTTCCCAACCGAGAGTGAGTATGAGACTTTGTGCTCAAATCACATGGCACTCCAAGAGCCCTTTGTCACCAACAGTTTATATGTTGTCACCAACATATAAACAAACTGAGTATTAAACATACTCAGACACTTTCACATGACTCCTTTCTTTTCCCAACCAAGAGTGAGTATGAGACTTTCTGCTCAAATCACATGGCACTCCAAGAGTCCTTTGTCACCAACAGTCCTTACATTATTTTGAGTAGCTAGGGTTTTTGTTAAGAGATAAAATTGGACAGCTAGTTGGAACACAATTCCTGCCCTCAAATAAATGTTCCAGTGGTTAGTTTCCTTAGATCTTACATCCTGAGTGATGATTTGTAAAGAAGAAAAAGTCTTCTATCTAGAGGTCAGAAGAGTTTCTGAGTGCCATGTCCATAGCCCTGTATCTGAAAGTCAAGCTACATTCTAGGTGGCAAGGGCTTAACCCAAACTCTCCCAAACATATCTGAAAAGGGAATGCTGTCTACGGTAATTCTTAATCCTGCAGTTTGGGGTGCTCCCAGTTACAGTCAAAGTATAGTAGAACAACTCCTTGGTGCTGGGCTGTGCATTGAAGGCAAGCCTGCAAAATAGGCTAGAATATCATGTAGAGCCTGCCAGGCTGCCTGTTAATTCAGCATTTTGTGCATTTTAACTCCCATTCCAAGTCAATGTCTCTTCATCTCCTCTACTCTTATCTACCATAACAAATAGAATTTTTCCAGGATTTTTGGTATAGACAAAATGATCTTGAATATTGATGAAAAATATAGCAAAGATCTGGCAAGGGAAAAAGAATGACTTACAGAAAGCAAAGACATCTAATGTTATTTTATTTTGCTCCCTGCTTTGAAATTCCCTTCTTCTACATCTGCATGGCTCACTCCCAACTTCATTCAGATCTCAGCTCCAACTTCACCTCCTCAGTGATGCCTTTCCTCAGAATATACCTAAATATACTTTGCTCCTCATCCTCTCATTTTGCTAACTTTTCTTCACAGCATACGTCTCTACCTGACATTACATATAAATGACTGTGCTAAACTGTCCCTTGTCTATCTCTACCCTAGAATCTAAGCTGCATGAGAAGGACTTTGTTTTGTTCACTACCGTCCTTGCAGCACCTAAAACAAGTGCCTGGCATAGGATGAATGCCCAATAAATAAATATTTGTTGAATGACTAAATGAATGAAGAAAATAAATTCAATGACTAAATTATAACCAAATGGAACCAATCATCAGAGAAATGTAAATCAAAGCTACGAGATATCACTTCCCACCTGTTAGAATGACTATTATTTAAAAAAACAAGATATAAGTGTTGGCGAGGATGTGAAGAAAAAGCAATCCTCATGCATTGTTGGTGGGAATGTAAACTGATGCACCCACTGTGGCCAAAAATACGGAATTTCCTCAAAAAATTAAAATTAGAGTTACCATATGATCCAATAATCTCACTTCTGGGTATATAGCCAAAGGAGTTGAAATTAACATCTCCACAAGATATCTGCCCTTTCATGTTCATTACAACATTATTTATAATATTAGTATTTACACTTATTTACATTATTTACAATAACAAAGATACGAAAACAAACTAAGTGTCCATCAATGAATGCATGGATGAAGAAATGTGATGAGCGCACACACACACACACACACACACACACACACACACACACACATATACAGATATTATTCAGCTAAAAAAAGAAGGAAATCCTGCTATTTGTGACAACATGAATTGACCTTGAGAACATTATGCTAAGTGAAATAAGGTAAAAAAGACAAATACTGTAAGATCTCACTTATGCCAAATCTGAAAAAATGAACTCGGAAATAGAGAACAGACTGGTGGTTGCCAGAGGTGAGAGGTGAAGGGTGGGGGAAATGGGTGAATGTGGTCACAAGATACAAACTGGCAGTTATAAGATAAATAAGTCCCAGGGATGTAATGTACAGCATGGTGACTATATTTCATAATATTATACTGTATATGTGAAAGTTTCTAAAAGTAGATCTTAAAAGTTTTTATCACAAGAAAAAAGTATGTGAGATAATGGATGGTAACTAAACTTATTGTGGTAATCATTTCACAATACATACATATATCGAATCATTATGTTGTACACCCTAAACTAATACAAACTTATATGTTGATTATATCTCAATAAAACTAGAAAAAATAAAAATTAATTAAATAAAAATACCTTCACAGGGGAGAAAAAAGGCAAAAACAGCCCAAATGGAATACTTAGAGTCTTGAGACATTTTGAAATCATTTCTCAGGCCAAATTTTTTAAAAGAAAGTTGGATAAATGTTGAAAAAAACACCTAAGATGGAAAAAAAAATTGTAAGTTTCTTCAGTAACAATAGTAAGATTTAGGATGAAAGTAGCTAAGTCTATTCAAACAGCCTATCCCATTCACTGCCAAGTTTGAGATTCCCCCAGGTCCCTGTTGTATGATCTAAGACTTGTCACAATAGAGAAACATAGGTCATGAATCCCTGTTCTCTATAGAATAGAGGAATAATTGATAATATTCTACAAATGTTTTTCGAGACCCAAAGTGCTGATCTATTGTGATGCTTGCTTCTCTCACTGTGCTGAGAGCAATTTTAGAGGAGGTTTCTTTCCTGTCTTATTCTTCCCAAAAGTATCCTAGCATTAACTGGACATATTTATCTCATGGTCCAGTGACTCTGATCAAGCAGTTCCTGTTACCAGAAGAGCTTGGCCCTCTGGCCTCTGAAACCAGAATAATCAAGCAAAGGGAAAGACTGGAAAGAACGAAAATAGTTTGCAAATAAATACATAAGAATTAAGACTCTGAACTACAAAAGTCTAAATTACCATTAGAAGAAGTTGGACAGTGAGAATAAATTAAGACACTGAGGTTTTAATGCTATAAATACAAAATATTTATAAAAGTCACATGATTAGCTGTTGCTATAAAGGCTTTCTTAAAATATCTCTAAAATATAAAGTATTACCAACACAATTGATAATAGCCTCAGTGTGACCTATGTGCAGCCTAGCAATACTCTTTATTGAAACAGCAGACAGGTCTGATTACTCAGCGCGGTAACTTACTCCAAAATAACTTCCCTGACCAAATGATAGTGTCACTTGTCACACAGGAAGTGAAGACTTGGCATAATTTTCACTGGGTAGTTTCCTTTGACTTTTCACATTACAGTCAAGTGATTTATGAACGATAGGAAGTATAAATTTAACTGTGCTGACAACTCTTTGGAAGTGGACTAGATCTGCAAGACCTTTCCAGCCAAATGGCCTGCTGACTCTTCCAACTCAATATCGTAAAAACAATGTGTTAAATCAATAATAGATAAATTAGTGATGAGATTAGATTGATTTATTCATTCATCAATCTTAAACTAATTGTGATTTTCCCCTAACCAGCTCCTTCCCCTAACTTCTAACTTCCCCATTTCTGCCCTACCAGCTCTGTGAACCTACAAGACCTGGTATCAGAGTAAGTCACTCTCCCTTCTCATGCCCAATAAGTCCAAATTCTACAGCATCTTCTTTCCTTGCTTCTTTTCCATTTGCCCCTTGGTTACCATCCAAGGTTAGGCCTCAATTGTCTGCTTGCTTTCACTCTCTACCCTCTACACAGCAGGCAAAATATCCCTTTGCTTTTGTCAACAAAACACACTTTCACTGACAAATAGAGTGTGCATTATTCAACCTGGCATTCAAGGCCTTCTGTAATCAAGTTTTGCCCTTATTTCTAGCCCTATGTTTCATTCGTTTTCCATACTTCAACAAATTGGAAATGTTTTTCTTTCTTGGAATATTCTCTACCCCTTTTTTCCACTTCCCTATCATGTTTTTGCCTTTGCTTATAATGACTTCCACCTCCACACATTATATATGTCATCACTACCAGAGTCAATCGACTATCTTTCTTTGAAATCTTTCCTATCACCCTAATAAAATAATTGTCCTTCCTGAGTGCCTGTGGTACTTGTCCCCCCTCCCTTAGTACCAGCTTTGTGGTGTATTTACTCATTTATTTATTTGTTGTGTTTTCCTGATTCATTATTAAACTCCTTGAGACAATTACTTCAGAACTGAAACTGATGGGACTCACTCAATTCATTTGTGTTGAAAGAACGAATGAATGAGTGATGGAGAATCACCTGCTCTTCAAAAGCAAGTTTTAAACTTCCTACTGATATGAAATTCAGAAATTCTTAGCAGACATTTTGGTGTTCCTAGATAGTACATAACAAATTAATGTAAAGCCATCATGTAACAGAATATAGGCCCACTCAGCTAAAACTAATTAAACATATCTTGGGTCCACAGAACGACTGATGGTGTTGGAAACATTAATTAAATACAAAGCAATACGATCTAGTTTTATTTTCCCAGAAGCTTGCTTTGAGATCATCGAATGTTCATAATGTATAGGAAAATATTATTTTCATTAATCTTTAAGTAAAAATATTTTTTTCTTTTCTACACTTCCATATGTATTGAGCATAACTGAAACAAGCTTGGCAGATGGTAACTTATAGTCTCACAATCTATGTGATATAATATAGAACTGAATTATATACAGGTATATATAATATATTGATCTTTTCTCCCCAACAAATGTTAAATGAATGAAAAAACCCACATATTTCCTTAATCCCTGGCATTTATTAAGCATTTAAACATTATCTTGTAGCAGCAACGATAACATTGGTGTTGGAGGTAGTGCAGTGGTGATGGTACTGGTGGTGGTAGAAGTGGCAGAGGTAAGAATAGCAGAGACAGTAATAGCAGTGCAATGTAAAGGGTCTCGTGGGAGCCGGACTCATGAGATACATCATCTCATTTAAATAGTAAAACAACCCTACAAAATAGTTCTAATCCCTCTACTTCACAAATAAGAAACTTGGACTTCAAGGAACTTACTAATGATATAGAGAAGATTTATCTGGTCCTGAATTTATTTCCCATTTCACTGTTACCTCCTTATAAGGCATCCAATGAATGAACCCTTTTTTGGAATTCTTTTGCATCTGACATAGATTGGTTAAATAATTGATTGATATGAATAGCTGAGTGCAGTGGAGAATTCCCAATAAGAAAGACAGACTATGGGTTTTTTATTTTTTGCAGACTAACTAGGCACCCCCCCCTCCAACACTGACATATAAGACACAAATGTGCAATAAAATATACTCTGGACATTTATAACAAGATCCTTTCCACTTAAAGTCATCTAATATGGTTAAGTGTACCAGTGAATGCCTCTTTCTCCACCAGCAATGAGGGAAGGATTTACTCTGGGTACTGAGTTGCCTATTGCCAACCTCAGATGCCTGGAGGGACAAATCCTAATTATGACAAATGAGTCACATGATTTAGACATTAATCTAGAAAATACTTGAGACATTCAAGGTCAGTTAAACTTTTTATGTATAGAATTCATAATTTACTGAGTGAAAAAAACAAGAAGGCCCCAGCAACTTGGATATTTTCTCTAACTCTTGCCTTAGTTTTTCAAAGTAAACGCTGGAGTTTGGCTGCTGGTAAAGGAATCAATATGTCAATAACATAATAACAAAATTTCTGATCAATTACTGGCAATCCTGCTAGGAAAAAAATTGCTATAGTAATAGAGATAATTTTCAGCATCTTTGGGGGTCAACCTGTTCGGTGAAGTAGTGTTGCTTAGAAATGCAGATAAAAATAAGTAAGAGAGTGAAGAGGTAAATAAATACTTTAAAAATAAATACTAAATTTATGTCCAGGTGCTAACCAGAGGTAAAACTGAAGAGTATGTTTTGATTAAAATCCTATGCTGCCAACAAAGTCATTTAAAAATTATTTATTTCAAGGTATAATTTTCTATTACCCATGTGCACATACAACAGAAAGAATCATGTGGAAGAAATCATCCAAAACAGCAGAAGATCTAGAAGTTGCTTCTATTTATTTCAGAAACACATTATTTAATTTGCTTTTCACATGTTTCAATTCACTTTCCTAAGTCTGATTTAGGCTAATATTATAATTAGTTTGACTTTCTTGAGCCTTCATCAAGTGCTAGAAGGAAGTTAATCTAGAAATGTGCTAGTGGACGATATCGTGGAAAAAAAAAACATTAAAAATTATCAGTCTTGAATGAGGAAAAATGACAGACCAAGTATCTCACCTCCTACCCCAAAACTCTCAAAATGGAAACAAATATCTATATATTAAAAGAAAACTAAATCTGTGTGAGTGAAAGTGCTAAAACAAACTTCCCTAATATCAAGGAAGCTCTCAAGTCCGACTCAAAATGTTCTGGAATGAGTCACATAAGATCCTGGTTCTTACATGTACTTGTATTGTTAAACACAAATTCACTTATTCCTTATTCCACGGACTGATCAGCATGCATAACACAATATAATAGGTAATCTTGGGGTACCTGGGTAGACCAGTCAGTTAAACATTGGACTCTTGGTTTTGGCTCAAGTCCTGATCTCAGAGGTGTGGCATTCAGGCCCCCATCCCATCAGTCATCTGCTCCGCGTGGAGTCTGCTTAAGACTCTCTCTCCCTTGGGACACCTGGGTGGCTCAGTCAGTTAGGCATCTGCCTTTGGTTCAGGTCATGATCCCAGGGTCCTGGGATTGAGTCCTGCATCAGGCTCCTTGCTCAGCAGAGAGCCTGCTTCTCCCTCTGCGTGCCACTCCCCTGTTTGTGCATTCTTTCTTTCTTTCTGATAAATAAATTAAAATCTTAAAAAAAAAAAAAGACTCTCTCTCCCTCTCCCTTTGCCCCACCCCCTTCTCTCTCTCTCAAAGTAAAATAAATAAATCTTAAAAAAAAAAAAGAGAGATAATCTTTTCTGTTTTCTGACCCAGAGTCCTAAGAGCAGAAGGAAACTCCCTTCCAATAACTGAAACAGTTCACTAAATTTGCAAAAATAAAACCATTTTTAAAAGATGGGTCACTTCACAATTTTTGTTTTTTCCTACCTAAGATTTCCTAACTAAACTGGTGGAGTAAAGATCTCTTGAGATTGACTGTGTGTCAGTGTATTTATAAACAGCCAAGTGGCCAGTGATTTGTGTTGGCAGCCAAAAGCCAGTCATCCTAAAACAAGGTTTACACATGCAAATTTTTTCACTCCCCTCTATATTCCTTTTGACTTAAGGGAGATTTGATCTGAGTAGCCAGCTGGCAATATATACAATGGCACTTAGAACACATGTGTAAAAACTTGAAACAAGTAGGGACACTTGGGTGGCTCAGTTGGTTTAAGTGTCTGACTCCTGATTTCGGCTCAGGTCATGTTCTCAGGATCATGAAATTGAGACCCAAGTCAGGCTCTGTCGTGGGCGCAGAGTCTACTTAAGATTCTGTCTCTCTCTCTCTCTCTGTCTCTCCCTCTCCCTCTGCCCTCCCCCACTCACTCTCTCTCTCTTAAAACAAACAAACAAACTTGAAACAAGTATCATGAATTACCAACAACTTAGTTGACTAAGGAGTCAACTAAATTGGCCCAATAGTGTGGTGTTTAAAAAGGACAAATGTGTTAATATATTACATATGATGGCTCAATTATTTAAAGAAAAATATATGACCAGATGGAATCCTTACCTTTTCAAGTATAGCATTGCCTTGGTGAGGATTGATGTTATGCTGGCTTATTTCTCTTTTGTATTTATATTCATAAACTTGGTCAGTGATATTAATCAGCAGAGTTGATGGACTGAAGGTCAGTTTTCCACAATCATACACAGTTCCACTTTCAATATCTGTTGGTGCTGTAGCATATCGTAAGATTAATCCCATTATGAGGCCTAGAATAAAGAATAAACAGTTGCATTGGAGGAACTGAATCTAAAATGTTCACTATTGGATGCTTTTAAATATATGATTTTGAACTTGTAGAAGTGGCAAGAGAAAAGGTTATGTCATCACTTGGCTTAAAAAATTGTTCACTCTTAGAAAATTGTTCACTCTTCTATAGATACCAGTTCAATAAATTGCATTAAGGTATTTGTGGTGTGGACACAATTGCTTGAATATCCAGCACATATTCCCCTGTTTTTCCTTCCTAATGGAGCCACAAATTTTGGAGAGAAAAGCTACCCACTTCTTCTACTCAACCAAGTGCTTCAAGAAAACCTCTGCTCTTTAATAGATACTGAGTAATCTAATCAGTCAGGAGATCAAATTTCTCAGAAAGTTTTGGTCCACAAATCAGCACATACCTAAAACAGTGCCATCAAACTAAAAGGAAGCACTTATATACCCTGGTTGGGAGAGAGGTGTTCTTGTTTTCTCTTTTGGGACATGACAAAGGCAATTTGCTCCCCACCTTCTTTTTTTTTTTTGTTTTTCCTGGCAGATATCTTGTGACCTTGAGGGACTCAGTCCAAGGGCATGGTCAATCTACTGAGAATCTAAGGTCCAAGCTACAAACAGAACTAGGTCCTGATGACTTCACTGAACCACTGAATCAACCTATTCTGGAGGTACCCTACTTTTAGACTACTTGTTATGTGATACAATACACTCTTTAATTTTTCAAACAACTTTGAATCAAGTTTCTGTTTACCTGCAGCAAATGCATTCTAAAGATACATTCCTTTCAGTGAAGAGTTGAATCCAGGTAACAATCCTTGACTTTTAAGTTTACATACTTACGTGTTAGGATACTCATGGTAATCTGATAACTGTAAACTCTCCTAATATTATGGATTTATTAATAAATAGCAAAGAAACTTCAGAGGCCTATCCATTCCTCAATTTAAAATTAGGACTGATTTATGTGTTTTAGGATAAATCCACAATCCACTCTTTAAAATATCAAATGTTGAAGGTTTTATTACTCTTGTGAGTCTAGTCACCTAATAGCGTTTTGTTTACTTAATAATTTGTTGGGTGCATATTTTGTACATTTCTAGACTTAATATAAAACTATAGTCCCAGTCCTATAGGAGCTCAAGTTTATAAAATGCAAACCCTAAAGCAAACAATTATAATACAATGTGACATGTGCTATGACATCCGGTAAGCCCTCTTGTGTTATGTGAGTACAGAGAGAAAACACTCCAAAGCCCTTTGAATGATGCAAAGCTTTAGATGAATCTTAAAAGGTCATATAGGGTTTGTCTAGATAAGCTGCATCAGGGACTAAGTCAGGACATAGGCTGCACATGTGGGTGGCAGTACATAACAGCAGAGATGGCTAAAAGATCCCCAGGGTTTATGTTCACCAATGTGTAGCATAGTTGTCAGGAAAGTGGATGTTCAGCCAGAGATTGTATTTCCTCACTGTCTTATGTCAGGTTGGGTTCTCACCAATGGAATATAAGCAAAAGTAACATGTGCCACTTCTGGAGCTCAGCTTTGAATAAGTAAGTGAGTTTTCCCCTTCTCCTTCCCCATCTATCAGATACATGGGGAGGAAACAAAGGCCCTACAGGTAGACAGAGTCACCAGACTGAAGGAGCCTTGGTCCCTGAGATACCAGGTAGGGGAAAGCCATCTGCCAACCAGGAATATCTACAGTGGACTATATGTGAGTGAAAAGTTAACTTCTGTTGCAGCGTCACTGAAGTTTTAGTGTTAATGTGTTAACCATCACCAGCATAACCTACTGGAGATTATGTATAAATACAGACAGACTTAAGAAACCTGGTGGATTTAGAGAGTCAGCAGTGGTGTGAGAAGAGAATAAATGGAGGGACTGAAAGATGAGATAGATGATAGATAGATAGATAGATAGATAGATAGATAGATAGATAGATAGATAGATAACAGATAGAGAAAGAGAGAGGTTGAGGACTCTAGGCTACAGACCAGAGGCAGAGGCCAAGTCATAAAGTTCCATGGTCATTCTAAAAAGTTTTTATGTTTAACTCAATGGTAATATAGAACTATTGAAATATTTTAGGTAGGAGAGTAAAACAATAAAATTTTTATGTAAGTGCTGTCACTTTGGCAACAATGTGGAGAACTAAAGAGGATGATGGGTGAGAATAAAAACAGATTTTCTTTCAAGAATATTTTTACCTCATTCCAGCTTCAGTATTTGGCCCACTCCCCCATCATAGTGGAAATATTGTATCCTAACCTTTGTTAACAAGAGAACATAAGTGATGGATACATAACCACCATGAGTGCTTGACCCACCACAGGACAGTGGGCAGACTTTCATGTGCCATATCAAGCGATTACAATAAAACTAGTCAGGAAAGGAAGGGAAAACACATTATCTACACTGCAAGTGGTTTAGGGTGCCTGTGAAGAAAAACACTTTGGCAACACTCTTTGTCTAGGAAGGATTCACTTTCTAAGTTATTTGGCAGGTACCATGAGTGATTCTATGACCTGTGCTTTCTATTCAAGTGGGATATAAGTAAGGGAAGCACAAGACACTATCTGCATGGGGCCTGAATAGAGAGAACCTATATTAATACTATTCAAAATTCCCAGAACGTGAGCCACTTATTTTTTGCAATATGCTTTCAGTGCAAAACAAGTAAATATGAAGTGTCCACTGTTTTTTCCCAAGCAGAGAACTCAATTATTTGTCATAATGAGTGCCTAGTCCCTCAGCCCCTGTGGTTACAGTCATACACACCCGCAAAACCTATATGGCCCTGCCTGAACCTTTGTACCAGCTATGGTCCCAGCTTTCAACAAGAGGCACACTGGAGTAAATGGAGTAAGCTGCCTGCCACCAGAGATGACCAGATGTAATGGCCATGACAATGCATCTCTCAGACAGATCTCCCACTCTCAGGACTGCAGTCGATTGATGGTCTCAGCTACTGTGCTCTGGAGTCCATGACCAAATTCACTGAGGCCAGCCAATGACTGAGTTCAGTAGGGGTACCAAGGCATGGAGGTGGGGCTGCTCTGAAGGGTCACCATGGCTTAAGGATGCCCCATCAGGGGCGTCTGGGTGGTTCAGTCGTTAAGCATCTGCCTTTGGCTCAGGGTGTGATCCCGGTATTCTGGGATCAAGCCCCACATTGGGCTCCTCTGCTGGGAGCCTGCTTCTTCCTTTGCCACTCCCCCTGCTTGTGTTCCCTCTCTTGCTGGCTGTCTCTCTGTCAAATAAATAAAATAAATATTTAAAAAAAAAAGGATGCCCCATCAGCCTTGCTAAACGTTTTTTAGAATTGTGCCATAACATAAACCTTTTCCTACCTGCATTCCCCCTACCCCCTCCCTCTACAGGGGCTGCAGCTGCACCAAGATCTGACAGCTGTCTCAGCATCCAAAAGCTCTCTCCCCATTTTCCCTCAAAAACGATTTCAAAAGAGAAATCTTTCACATAACTAATTTCTTCCCAGTGTCCGCTTCTCAGAGGACCCAAATTAACACACTTGACAAAAGGCTCTAGTCCTGTTTCTCCTCACCCCAAGTCTCGAGAGGCAGCAACATCCTGACACAATGTGAAGACCACGTGCAGCTGCACAGTGCACTCAGTTAACAAACACGTAGGCCCATTTGTGCGCCCCCACTGCAGTAGCAGCGGCTGGAAGATCCTTAATGTCTAAAGCCAGACACCCACCCATAGAGTCTGACAATGCTTCTAACAGCCAAATGTCCACTCAGCGCTTTAGCCATATGTGGAAACGAATATGGAGCATTGAATTAATGCACTCCAGCACAATATTGTTTGAAAGTAGGTGACAGATAAAGTAGGACTTCTAATAGGAAAAAAAAATGCTATTGAAAAAAGTTGTTTGTAAACCCCCACAAAGGTATAGGATAAAGAAAGCACCAACCACCTGCACACAGAAGGAAAGAAGAGACTGGCTGCCACAGTTTATGGACACAAACAACCATTCTCATCGGTAAGCCACGAGTGCCAGCCTTACCTTCCCAGGAGAAAAAGAGGCAGCTTGTCCCAGCAAAGCAATACTATGCACAGGCCTGGTTCTAGGTTATAATCTCATAAGCATGACACTTCCCTGAGCTTTGCCCCCTAGCTAGCTGGTGGCATGATCTTCTCCAAGCAAAAACTTTAGTCCATATGCATCCCCTGCCCCTACATGTTTGGGCATTTGGGCAACTAGGACAGCAGTAGTATAGATGTGCTCTCTAGTGCCCTAATAGCATACAAGCCCCAGGAGGGAGCTTTGACAATATGCTTCATTCCTAAAGCACTCATAGTCCTACAAGTTCCATCTCAAGTTCCACCTGTGGGGGTCCATGCTCTGATGCAGCCTGTGCTCAATGAATTCCCTCGTCTTTGAGTTCTTACAGCACTTACAGTTTAAACCACACCCTTTATGGCCCAATTTTATAAAGGCTTACATTGTTCAACCTTGCTTTGCAGACCTTAGCTTTGTCTCCAACGCTAGACAATGAGACTGTTTAGGACAGAGACCCTGTGCTATTCTTCATCTCTTTGTCCTTCAGAAAAGCCACACTTTAGGAAGAATTGTAACCCAACTTTCTCTAAGTCCACAAACTCCCTTGGAGTCAAGAAGAAAAGGATCTTCCAAGTTTATGTAGTTGCTCAGTGACCAACATTTTAAAATGTCACATGTAAGGAATGCTGTGATGTTCCAGTCCTTGCAGAACTTTGCAGTATGTCGCCCATAGCAGATGCCTGACAGGCAACTGACACGATGTTGTCAGCAGTAGAAGAAAGGAGGAAGAAGGAAGGAAGGAAGAGCCTCATGGGTACTCAAAATGAAAAACATTTAGGAATATGAGCCCTATATTTCTGGACTGGTTTCACTTCATTTCCCACATTTAAAATGTAAGAAAACTTCCCTCTCTCCCTCCCTCATTCTGCTTTCATGCCACAGACGCACAAGGCATTGCTCTGAGACTTGGGAGAATTATAAAAATGAATAAAATACAGCCCTAATGCTAAAAGATTAAAATATTTTAATTCTGCCAGGCCTGACCTCTTTCCCAATCTGTGATACTGATTTCCATTAAGAATAAGGTACGAGTATTTCCTAAGTTCTTCTATTAAGCCTGCATTTCATAACCAATCCTCCAGCATCTTATTGACAGTCATTCTACATGACGATGAAGCGTTTTCCTAAAGGGGCCTTTCTTAGAGGAATATGGATGGGGATTTATTTTATATATAATGATTATATTTATATATAATGAAACAGATCACAGAATGGTTCTGAAAACACAAAATCTCTCTGGCTATGTTTAGTCCTATGACTGTGTTCATACACTATCACACACACTGCCACACTGCGTGGCACAGCCCAGCAGCCTCCCTTTAGATTCTTTTTCTGTAGGAGTGGTACTCCCCTGGAGTCACACAATGCAACAAGCCCATCTATACACATGTATCTAATCAGACTAGTCCATGGGTATATATTTAAATGCTACACGGTATTAAAGAGAATATAGAAGCCTAAGGCAAATGGACATAGTTAATATGTGAAGACTGAAGAAGAACTGAGTTTTGTAGTTCTTTCATTCTATAGGCATGGAGTGGCTACCAAGAATAATCTAGATAAATGAACCATTGCCCCTTACTAAAACAAGAAGATAAATCCTTAAACTATATATTATATATCAGCTTGATTAGTGTATCAGACACTGTTGATTGCCAACCCGGCATCCGTTCCCCGCCCCCTTTTTCCCAACAAAGCCGTGATTTGTTCAGCTATCCACCTCTCCTCATACAGCTATGTACTGATAGTAAGCGGACTTCTCCCTCAGCTCCAAAGGTATTCCCATTCACCTTGCTGGTAATTGGTACTAGAATGGCATGTGCCTCTATTCTGGTCAATAAAAAGTGAAGGGAAGCTGGCTAGGAGGCTTCTTAGAAAAGCTTTGATATCCTAAGAGAGAGAGAGAGAGAGGATCGATGAGCTCTCTTCTTCCTCAGGATATTACTGGGCCTGGTTAGGATACCAGGAACTTCCATACTCACCTTAGTCCTGATGTTAAAGTCAGCACTGGGAATAGCATAGGGAAGAAAAGGAAAAAACCTGGCTCCTTGATGACAATAACGGGCTGCTGAATCAACCAGCCCTGAAGACTATGCTTCTCTGGATTTCTATTTATAGGAGATAACAAATGTCTTTATTGCTTAAGTCTGTTTCAGTCAAGGTTTCTGTTATTAGCAACTGAATGCACCCTAATAGATACAAACTATTTTTTTAAACAAGTGAATGTATAAAGTCCTGAGGAACCCTAAAGGAAAGACCGACTAAAACTCCACCACCCAGTGTTAGGGAAGACCTCACACATAGGGTTCTTAAGGATGTGTAGAAATTCTCCAGGTAGAATAGAGGGCAAGGAGTTTCTAGAAAGAAGTATTCAGAAATCAATGAGCATGGTGCTATTCAGACACATCAAGCAGTTTGGGATGGCTGACTAGGGCAGCTGAGATCAAGGGCCCCAGCACAGCTGAGAAACAGAAAGGGTGTTCAAGAGGGAGAGATAGTTGGCAAGAAGGTCTTTTTTTTTTTTTTTAAAGATTTTATTTATTTATTTGACAGAGAGAGAGACAGCCAGTGAGAGAGGGAACACAAGCAGGGGGAGTGGCAGAGGAAGAAGCAGGCTTCCAGTGGAGCATGGAGCCCGATGCGGGGCTCGATTCCAGGGACCTGGGATCACGCCCTGAGCCAAAGGCAGACACTTAACGACTGAGCCACCCAGGCGCCCCTGGCAAGAAGGTCTTGAGAAAGAATGGTGGGAGCTTCTTGATGGGAGAAAGACTTTCTGTGTTTTTCAGCTAAGGAAACAGCATTGGGAGACAATTATCTGAAGGGAGAAATGAAGGCTGAGGACATGGAGAGGAAGTTAACATCAGAATTTGTCTATATTTAGGTGAGGAAGAATTTAGCAAAGGAATTTGAGTACAGGAATTTTAAGATGACAGTAATAAAATTAAACCAAGGAAGAGCATTGTTTACCATTATTAGGACTTTTTACAGTGGAAGACTCTTTAAAGCAGGGAATCTAAGATAGTATTTCAGTCACCCAGATTCAAAAAATATGAACTGGCAATTCAGAAATGTGGAAATAATGAAGGAACGGGTGTGACAAGTATTGTAAGGAAGCCCAATCAGTGGACACCAATTAACTGTCTGCCAGTTAGTATTCACAAATATTGGGCTTTAAGTGTCATCTGCACAATTTTTCCCTTTTCACTTGATAGTTATCTACCTCCCGCATCATATCAGAGTCTTTATCAGAAGTGATTTAGAGAGAAGATATGGGTTTGAATTTCAAATGCTAAATTCATTTCCTAATGTTTTCCTGTTAGCACTTTAGTTTTACCCTGAGATTAATCACAGACAGAATTGAAAGTAAAAATATACAATGCTCTCTGATTATTTAGGGATTTCATTCCTTCTCTGCCCTCCCACCAATCTTCTAAATTCAAAGGACTAAAGGAAAGTGTGGGTGTTGCTAAAAGGGACACAATTTATTGCTTTGTGCTGGCTCATTGCTTTGGTGAAGAAAAAAATCCTATAAGGGTTTCAGAATAGGTCTGTGGCACCTGCCAGTAAGAGTATCCCATGATGTTCCAAGGTGGAAAGGGGTCCATGAACCTGTCCCCACCTTAGAATGCCTCATTCAAAGTTCTATCTTCTCACATGTTAGAGTCACATGGGAAATGACAGAAAGACTTGACCATCAGATCTTCTACCATGGTAGGGTGTCCAATGTTTTTCTCCATCCTTGTTGTATACTAAACAACACACATACGCACACAACACACACACAGCACATATTTCACAGCACTCCAGGGTTCCCAACATAGGATTATAGATAACTTTTCTCTAGAAACTATTTCAGCCACCAGCTTGTATATAGCTAATACCCTTCCTTTCAATCATCTTAGGAAGTTTACAGAAGAAATACAGAGATAGAGATATCTAACTAGCCCCATACTGACTAAAACAAAATGACTTCTTATTTTATAACGTTTACACAAAACAATCTATTTTTTTCCTCAAACCAAAGGGGGAAAATATTACAAAATAATATAAGTAGTAAAAGAGCAGAAGGGGGTAGGAAACCCTCTAATAAGTGAAGATTTTCTCCCAACCCTCCTTTCATCTTAGGAGGGTAATGGAGAAAGAGAAAAGACAGAAGAAAGTAAAGGAGACAAAACTAGAAACCACCATGTTCAACTTTATTTTCCTAGTGAAGTAGTTCTCAAACTTCAGTGCATTAGAAATCTCTAGACGTTTTGTTAAACACAGATGGCTACACTGTGCCCCAAGTTTCCTACTCAGTAGGCCTGGGTTGGGGCCCACATAACTGCATTTCTAAAAAGTTCTCAGGTGATGCCAATGCCCTGAGAAGCACTGTTGTATAAGACAACAAATAGTTCCTACCATTCTGGGTGCCATCACAGGCACAGAACTCTGTCAAAGTCCATGCCACCAGACTCATGCACACAGGTTTCAAACAGCATGGAGAGCCCAAAGTCATAATTAAAGATTCTACCTTCAGTCCTTACCAAAAATTCAATTCAATTAAACTAACATCTGATGAAAGCCTATTTTGCATGATTAGCAAAAATAAGACATTTACAGTAACTTCCCACCCATTCGGACGGCCACAGACATTTAAAACCACAGTGACTGTGGACTTGCAACACTGCTTTCCCTGATGCTGGAGCAGGTGTTTCCAGGGCAGCCTCATCCCTCTCCCTGGGACATTTTAACCTAGCTTCTTGGCACAGACATACATTCACAATGTTGCTCCCACTGTATTTCCCATGCTGGGCTTTTTGCTCTGATAGGATAATATTTCTGAGGCCTTAAGGTAAAAGGAAAAGTTTACTACTTGCCTCCTTTCCTCAACTTTTCCTCACCCCCGACTACACATCAGCAGCAGACATTGGTGAGAGGACAAAATTTGAGAGCTCTAGCTTTCAAAATGGTCTTCTTGCCAATTATTCTGTGAAGCCTTGGCCAAAGTTGTGAATTTTCTGAGTTGCTTTGTCCTTATATGCAAACTGAAGATCATTGTATTTTGCATGGATGTGGTAAGGATTAGCAATAATATTTATAGTTAGGTATCTCAGTCTCTTCCTTCTATAAACTTCCTAAAATACCATCACCAGGCATAGAGTAGACATTCATTAAGTAATAACAACTCTCCTAGGGTTAGGTGTGTGAAAGGACATGGGTTTTATGGTCCTGGGCTTGAAGCTCAGCCCTGTTACCAGCAAGTCATTTCATGTCTCTGAGGGTTGGTTTCCTCTTTTGTAACATGAAAATGATACTACCTCCTCCCCAACACACACACACACGCACACACAAACACACCCAGGTTTTTGATACCCAGTGGTCACATGGAGCCAAACTACCAAGGTTTGAGCCTCAGCTGTGGCATTTTGTAGATATGTGACCTTAGGGAGGTTACTTGACTTTTGGTGCCTCAGTTTCCCCATCTAAAAAAGGTTGTTGTGAAGATTAAATGAGTGAACATACATAAAGCCCTTATGACAAAATAATTCACATTGTAAATGCTATTTGTGTTAGCTATTTTTACTATTATATTTTGATGTAATAGATGTTTCACAAATGTTAGTTCTTTATATCTCTACTTCGTAACTATAAAATCTTAATCCAACTTAGACTATATATGTCTACATAAACAGTTTGAATCATAGATTCATTTTCTTGATGTGTGCACTTCTTACTTAGCCTTTAATACCCTGAGAGAGGATCTTCTGAGGTTACCACAATAGTTTGCACTCAGGGCTTCCTCTGCAGCTCCTTAGAGATTCAGAAGCTCAACAGAATGTTTAGGAGCTTATTTTCTTAAAATCAACTTTGGAAGACCTATAGACAGAAATACGCCTTGATTTTTTTTTTTTTACTTTTTCAACATTTATTTGGCTAACACTTTACAGCACGGAAAATCTTGCCCTGATCTCCTTAAAATCAACCCTTTTACACTAAAGGGAGGTCAAGATCCATTCACTGGGCTCTTAACCCTAATTACCTTTCCTGTAGGTCCCTTCAAATTAAACCAGAAGCACTCTGATTTTCACATGACATGCATCCATAAACCCCTGAATCCTCAACCTGCCCTCTCTGTTCTGATGGTGTAACTTGCTCTCCTTACCTTTCTGACAGGACTTCAATAAGATTTACTAAGCACTCATTACAAAATCAGAGCAGAACTGGAAGCACTAAGAGTGGTGAAATAACACTAACTATAATCCTGTCTGGGATGGTTCTGGGAAGAAAGTTACTGGTTTGGGTTGGAGAGGCTGAGCCATGCCTGATGGCTGAAGTTAGTGTTGGCCTAAATTTTGAAGGACTTTTGCAGCTGGAAGGGTGCTTTCATTTCTTCCTCATTTCACAGATGAGACAAGTAAGGCCAGAGATTAAGTCACTTGTCCAAAGTAATGCATCTAGCTACTGATAAAAAAAAGAAAGTCATCAGGATTAAAACTCCAAATCCCCAAAAGAGCATCCCATGCTTTGTCTGTAACGCAGACTACGTTTGAGTACATACAAAGCCTCAGCAGGGCCTTCCAGGCAGGGGAGGAGTGCAAAGTGGTAATAAACATCTTTTACAGGCCTGGCAGCCAAGAAGGCAGTGCTGGACTGGAGTAGAGCACCGCAGAGCAGTGGGGTGGAGACACATCATGTGCAGCAGCACAGTTTCAGCCTGAGGAATCTCCAAGGAGTGCTAGGAGGAAATTAATGCCCTGGGATTTTTCAAGAAAGACAGCTTTCAAAACCTTAGTGACTCATCATGTAACTATATTATCTATAAATTTCAAAAAAAACATGCTATTGAGTGAATCATTTGACCCTATTATATTGCTAAGTGTACTGTTAGAAGATCAGACCTAGTTTACATAGTTTAATATGACACAGTTTAATGAATTCAAAATCTAAATTTTGTGGTGTGGAATTTTCCTTCTGTCCACTAAACAGTGAGCCAATTTCCACATGAGTTCAGAGAGTGTCCCTTAGATTGTAAGGCCATAAAATCAAAGATAGAATTCAAAGAGGTTTAAATTGTTCTGTCCCTAAGCTTAGATCCCAACCCTCAAATGTCTAGCATTATGAATGTCCTCTAAAGTATGAGAGCCCCCAGTGATGTGTAATAAAATTCTTAATGCTATCGAGGAACAAGGAGTAATTTTTCTTTTATGAACAATGAACATGAGATACAGGGCTCTCAGTGAGCAGCACTAAGTGCACCAGCTGCTGTCAATCAATATTTTGACCATTAATAGTCATTTAAGCTATTAGTCCAATTTAAAGGAATATCACCGTTGCTTAGCTATTAAACCAGTTATAGATTCCAAGCCTTGAATTTTGAAATAATGAGAGCCATAGAATGTCATGAGACACAATTACCCATTACTATTCCTTGTGGAGTAAAAATATTGTTATAATGCTGCCACTGATTTTCAAAAGCATCTTAGGACCCTTCATGTAAAGAAAAAAAAAAAGAAGATATTTTTCAATAATAGATTATTTGTAGTTGGAGTATCAGATTTATCTCCAATGAACACAGAATCAAACCAAACACTACACATGATTTTTCTTGGCCTTTACAACCCTCCATTTGACATCTTAATGTTAACAACTTGGAAATTGTTTCTAACAAAACTGTAAGAGAGCAGTTAAATGTTCTATTTGATAACTTTTCCCCTCACTTTTCTTTAACTGCTCATTTCCTAAGCCCCTGCTCCTTAGAATTTTTAAGTTGGATTCCTCATATACTGATAAAATGCATTAACATCTATTGTGTCTTCTAAAGGATATTAGGACACATTTCAGCAGAATACCAGCAGAAAGGCAGCATGTCTTAGTAGAGATGGAGGTTGAATTCCAACTCAGCAGCTAATTACATGGCCTTTACCTCAATAAGTTTTCGTTTCCTTGACTGTGATATTAAGATGTTGGAATTATCATCTCTAAGACTCCTTCCCAGTTCGTGAATTTCAAATGCATTTTTAGGCACTGGGTACCTCACTCACTTGTCATTTCCTTTCCCCTTCTCATTTAAACGTGTTTATTAGAATGTCCAACCTTGTTCCTCTGTTGTAGTCTCAGACTATTTTATCATTGACAGAAAGTCAGTGATAACATTTCAGGTAAAACATTTAGATCATCCCTGAAGAAGAAATATGATATGTCATTAGTGCCTTCCATATGGAGTATTTTCAGAGACTATTGGTAAGAGCTCTTTTATGAAGAACAGGAACCAACCTTATTAGACATGTGTATAGATGTATAAAAGCACATGGACCTTGCTATGAATGGCTGTTCATTTTTGGGTAAGTTACTTCACTGTTCTGAGATTTAGTTTCTCCCTCTGTAAAATGAGGGAGCTAGAGAAGATAACCTCCAAGATCCCCATAAATTTCAACAATTATAATTCTATACCAACAAAAAAATTAAACACTAAAATAAAAGTATTTCATTGATTTATATAGTTTAAGATAACTCAAGGATACTCAGAATTCTAGTAAAGGAATAGTTATGCATATATATGCACATTTTCATAATTTTTTAAAGTTTTATTTATTTATTTCAGGGAGAGAGAGAGCACTAGTGGGGGAGAGGCAAAGGGAGAGGGTTGGAGAGGGATGGAGAAAGAAGCAGACTCTGCGCTCAGTGTGGAGCCCAATGCAGGGCAATCTCATGATCCTGAGATCATGACCTGAGCTGAAATCAAGGGTCAGCCGCTTAACCAACTCAACCATGCAAGCACTCCTGTTTTCATAATTTTTATAATCATTTCACTTTGCATTGTTTCAGAATTTCTTTTCAATAACTTACAAATAAAAAGTTCTTGAAAGAACAAAAGTCAGTCAACTTATTCCCGCTCTTATTAACCATAAGCCTTAAGAATAGCAATTTAAAGAAATGCTATCTGACCTATTGAGCAATATGCTAATATTTTATGACTTCAACTGCAACTTAAAAGTATTTCATTAAGTTTTGAGAATTAAAGGTAATCTGGGATTTTTTTCAGGCTCAAAAGTAAAAGTTGCATTTATGTATTGTGAGTATAGAAAATGGTTGAATTTTAATAAATCACCAAAATTTAATCAAAAGTTTTACAAAACAGTATCTCCATGATAGATAAACTGAAATTGGCAAAATGAATCATAGTTTAATCAAACGCAGTGCTGTGAAGAAATCTTTTCCTATTAGAAGAAGGTTTATTATTTTAAAATCTGCGTTGTTTTGCAAAACCATATATAGCCCTTTAATTTAATGCCAAGAATTACATTGTTTCTGGCTTCTCAGATTACATCCCATATCCTCATTGATTATTTATTAGCCAAGTCTAGAGAAAGAAAGATCGTGGTTCACTGTTGATGGAGAAGGGCAAATGACTGCTGCCTAGGGCCTTCTTTACATCTGACAGAATCACTTCCTTTCTCTTTGACTTTCTCTTCAACCTGATTGTGTTTTCCCCTCAAAAGAGAGGTTTTTTTTGTGCTTTAAGACCCTCAATACAAAGGAATTTAACTCTGTGCTCTGAAGGGATCGGCACATCAGTCTCCTGAAAGAAATTATACTGCTTAGCCTAAAACTTTTAGTTCCTAGCTTAAGTATCTCGCATCAGGACATCACATGGTTAGCATATAAAATGTTCATTGATCCTGTTCCCTGAAACTCAGGGATATAAATGTGCTTCAAGACTTCCAAAATGAGGGAAACAAAATATAAAAGTACATTTTCTGCAATGAATTATAGCAATGCCCCACCTATTTTCATTATATTCAAAATTCCTATCCATTACCAGGCTGAGATCAGAACGGTAATGCGAAAGTGAGTAAGTTTTTAAAACTACTAGTGTCTTGCATTTTACTTTCAAAGATGAGAGTACAGTATGGATAACCTCTGTCACATTTTTTTTCAACTTTCTGAAAGGCATGACATGGTAAATTGCACAGAAAGAGTACTATTTTGGGAGTTTAAAATGTTAAACGCTTTTCCACATCTTGCCCCTTCTCACCCCCAAAAAGGTACATAACAAATAACATTAAAACAACAAGAATTATAAATTAGAAAGTCTGAAATAAGCCTAAGAAATGAAAAGTATTGCATAAAGAAACTCTTATAAGAAAATAAAACATTGCCCATATAATTAACATGGATTTGGATACAATTATTCCAATAGGAGGGGTGGTGTGTGTTTCTGAACATTTCCTTCTTGAAGCTAGTTGACAAGAGGATTTACTCCATACATTTTTAAATGATGTTATTTCTAGAACTTTATAATGCTTATCAGTTCCTCCTGTGAAAGATGGGCTGCTCTTGTGACTGCGGAGCCATGACTTCCCAATATCTGTCATTACAAAAACAGTTTGCACGGTTTGACTCCCCACATGACAATGGATCCGCATCTATCAACAGACTTGCATTATGTGTGCCGTGTGAGAACAAGACTGTGACATTTACTCTTGTGACAGGGCAAATTTCGGCAGCTCATCTGGAAAGAGATGAGCATTCATTACGCTGCGGCACCTTTCATCAAGCTAATGACATTTCAATCAGCACATTTTCTCCAGTTTCAATACTTGCCATCTGAGCACAAGTCTCTAATTACACCCGAGCAACAAGTTTCACATCAATCCTACAATTTCTGCACTCACCATACACCATTGCTCCTCCGGTTTCATGCAAGAAGCGAAATCGATGATTTTTAAATAACCAGATTGTCAAAATGGTAAGGATGAGCAAAAAATTAAAGACAAGCAGCTCCACCGCTCCCTGATGTTGAAACTGATACTCATCCTTCTCTAACATAAAACTTTGCTGTCTCTCCATCCTCCGGTCTTCTTGGGATTCCTTAGATAAAAACCTGGATAAGGACTATTTTATCAAGATTTGCCTAAGACAGTCTGGCTGTCTTAAGATTTCAGAATAAACACTGCCACTTAAAGTTGCTACTTCAGGAGCGGTCTGCCTTGGCTTAGTATTCAGATGGCTTCTAGTTACAACTTCCTGTTTCTCTCTTAAAGCAGCCCTGTCTCTTTTCAAACTCCAGAGTGTAGTTTCATCATGGACTCTTACTGTCTTTAAATGATTCATTCCACAAAATTATCTTTCATGTTGGACAGACCTGCAAGCAATCATTCTTGCATCATGATCCTTATTCTGATTCTTATCCTGAATCATGATTCTTATTGTCTCAAATAAGCTCCTGAAGCTGCATAACTGGTGAATTGTAGATTAAGAATAAAACAGATCACCTTTCATCAGTAACGTTTTCTAAGTTCAAAAAGCTAGTTCCCGAATCATAACCTCACTCACATGCTAGATTTCTCCTCTCCAACCAAAGTCTACCAATGTGATAGGGACTGATTGATAGCTCTGATTTGACCTAAAATGGTTTCACAGGAATTTTCTTTTAAGTTGAGAAGCAAGAAAGAATTTAGTATATGATTCTCTCTCTCTCTCTCTCTCTCTCTCTCTCTTTCTCTCTCTCTGGCTTTATATAACTGGTAGTCGCAAGCACAGTGTTTAAACTCCGAATCAATTGTTTCCCTTTTAACAAGAATAAATGAAAGCAAAAGACAAAAAGAAAATCCTGTTCCCATTTCTACAGCTCTGCTGTTTGGATATATTGAGTCAAAAAAGAAAAGGCGCTAAACACATATCTCTGAAGTAAGAAACTATACGGCCATCCTCAGTAATACCACATACATGGATTTCTCTTTATATGGTTTCTGGCCCAGACATTCAGAACCTACAGAAATCTGCCACAGATCACAAACCTCCTCTGTCCTGTGGCAAAACAATGTGGTTAGGTCACTGCGGAATAGTCTGCCATCAGCTACGAAGGCTCCAGAAATCACAAGGGTCAGACCCTAACAGTGATGATTCTTCGGATCAACTTCCATTTGGCAGGCTGGTTCTGCTTGAATTTACATTTTTATGCTGTTTGAAAACATTCAGGACAATACTACCATGGGCTCTGCTGCTTTTTTAGCAACTGCTATGATTTGTTTGCCTTTTTGGTTCTACAGTGCAATTAGACACATTTAAGGGTTAAGTGAGTTTTTTCTTCATTTCATGGTATTACTGTAACTCAGAGGAGTATAAATCATTTAGTATCCCCGTACTTGACAGAATTGGTATTCAATTTATACAGTGTAAATGATTCCTGGAATAGGGGGAGTCCAAATATACCCTCAAAAGTTCTCGTCACCTAAAGCTAAAGGTCACACATGTAATATACTGGGAACTAACTAGCTCCTCAGTAACAGTTTCACCCACAGGAAAGCCTATCAACCACTTAACTGTAAAACTGCTGTTTCAGCTTCTTTGCCTTCTGCAACTTTTGAAGCTGATTTCCTCTCTGCGTTTAACTCAGCGGGGGGTATTTATGTGGACTGCAGATGTTCTTTTAACACACTACCCTTTTGGCAGGCATATCTGGGATGACTAATATTCGAACTGTTTTGAAATCTATCAGGTAATGCTTGCAAGAATTTCATGAAGCTTTGTTAGCAGGTTCTACCTTTACAATTTTGCAACGCCACGCGTTTAGTGTTGAGTTGCTAGATTTACAAGATAACCCAAATTCAAAGCCTGACAATTCCCTATCTTTTATTTTGTTTCGATAATCATTTAATTACTTTGGTTACCTTTTAATAATGGTAATTTTTCCATCTGGGTAGAATAAACTTTCTTTCATTGTCTTATTAGGACATCCAATTGCACTCTCTTCTGCAGTAAAACAATTCAATGAGAGGATTAAAGTTCCTTGGAATGTTTTGATTGGCTAATGCATTGTTTTTAAAAGTCCTAAACTGGATGTCAACATATTCAAATAACTATATTTCACATTCAAAATTATACACATGGCTTCTCTAGAAAAAAACTGGTAAGATCTGGCACACTTTGGGCTCTCCTTCCCATGTGGCCACAATCTATTAGTGCCTCTTTGCCCCAAGTCCCATTCATACCATTTCACTCATTCATGTTTCCTGTATAGTCCCTGCAGTCATTTGAATATGTGGCCCCTAGTTTACTCTAGAATTGGAATATATTCACGGTTCCATTGTCCAATCCAGATGTTGCTTACCATTATGATGGAAAGCTGAGATGAAAAGGGGACTCAGAAAACTTCTCCAATTTTTTAAATCAGAAAAATACTTCAGTTTTTCCTCTTTTGTGTTTTTTTCCCTCAGAACATCATTTTATTTTCTGCTGCACCAATAAAAGTAAAAAAGAAAAAAAGAAAGAAAGAAAGAAAGAAAGAAAGAAAGAAAGAAAGAAAGAAAGAAAGAAAGAAACACATATTAATGTGGCATCTACTATGGACCAGGAAATATTCTAGGAAATTTAATTTACTATAATTTAATATTCATAAAAACCCTCCTACAACAGAGAAATTTAAGGCCCAAATAGAGTTGGTAAGATATCCAAGGTTGCACAACTAGTAGAAGTTAAATTTATGTCTGGGATTTAATGGCCTTGAGATGGCATCTCAGCCAGGGTGATTAACTCATGCTGGCTTCTCAGGGACTTTCCTGGTTTTAGCAATCAAAGTCCTGTATCCCAAGAAACTCCTTACTCGCAGGCAAACCAGTCATCCTAACAGCCAGGGTTTCCCAAATGTGAAAATCCTGTACTGTCAATAATAACTATTCTTTCTGACATTCCTGAGGGAGAATTCACACAAACAAGAATATAAATTTAAAATTAAGGCACTGTTTTGTTGGCTGGTGACAATAACCCTTAGAGCCAGGTTCTCTGATGTGGTCGGAATGGAACCCAAAACTTGGGCATAAGGCCCAAAGAAACATTCTTGATTGTTCCTTAATCCCAATCTTAGCACCTGCTGGACAGTGAGTCAAAAGTTCTTGCTGCAAGATGCAACATGAAGGTAAGAGGAAGTAAAGAGAAAAACAAGATGGCCCAGCCCATTGCGGTGAGTATGCCCTGCCTTAGCTTGCCCATTCGGCACCATGGAAGGAAAGACTTGAAGAGAAGAGCCTCACAGTCCAGGTAACCTTGTATAGCATAGTTGTCCCACCCACTAGTGAATGTGACCAGTTAGAACCCATAGACTGCATTTCAGAATCTAAGCAATCATTTGAGAGTTCCTTATTGTTAGAAAGGACAGTGGAGACTGTGGGCTCAGAGGATCAAGAGGAGATTTTCCTAGGTTGAGGAGAGATGCTGAGAGTTCCTCTTCCTCACTTACTGGAGTCCCACCCTGCCAAGTTCTCTCTCAACTATTGAGTTTAACAGGAAATACTTAAGTCAACCCATTGCCTCATTCACTTGGCCAATATTTATCCTTCTCTGAGACCAGTGAGATGGGGTTGTATATTTTGCTCCCAAAACTTCTGAAATGGGTCAGGGCAGGACTGTAATTAAGTTTACTTAAAGGCCATACAATGTCATGAATAAAAATTCACCCCCTATTCTATTGTCAAACTCATCATAAATCCATCTGTTAAAATAATTAAATAAGGAGACCATTAGGACAGGATGGCTATAATGCACTAGTAGCCTATGCAAGCAAACCAAATCTAAGCCAGAGTCAATGCACTAAATCCAAGAAAGTGAAACTTAAGATCAATAAATTACAAACAGCCACCTAGACTTCCCCAAATAAGGCAATCACTTAAGTTATAGCCAATCAAACAAATTCCTGGGTTCACTTCCACATGTTCTGTATAAAAACTTCTTTCTTAGTTCCTATTGGTGGAGTGCTCCTACTAAACACTTTCAGTTTAGTGCTGCCCCAGTTTGAATGGATGTATAAAGAAACTCTTGAAAATTTAAATGTGCCTCAGTTTATCTTTTAACACATCTAAGCTTCTCCTACCCCCCAGAAAGTCACATTAGCACAAAAAAATACCCCTAATTTGAACAACATTTACCTTTCCCATACTAGATGCCGCAGAGAAATGAGAATTCGAAAATTTCACAGGTATGTTAAATTCCATAAAAAGCACTTAGACAATATTAACTCTTCCAAAAATGTATTACCCAATACCTGGTTTTTCTTTTGCACCCTGCAGAGTCCTGGGTCTCTGGAATGCAGGGCCATAAACCAAGGACATAAACCTTAAGTCCATGTTCTTTCTACTGCCCTTCATTATGGTGGCAAAGTGAAATAAAAGTTATTGCAAACTAGTAAATTGAGAGAATTTGTATAATTTTATTTAAACAACGTATGTACAGAAACATGTGTGGCATGAATGAGGATCTCCTCCTTCTTCTACCCTATGGGGTATGTTCCTTCAGTGCTCTGAAGTGGGAAAACTGGGATATAGACCTCACTATTTTCCCAGGTGAGCACTTATTTCTGGATTGTTGATCCCTGATGCCCAGGAGTGCATAAGAAGGTCCCCCATCTAGGGATAAGCAGAGAGAAGGGGAATCCCCTTCCACCTGCATTGTTTGCCAATTACTGACTTTGCCCCTGCAAATATATACCAGATTCCACTTTTTATTTAAGCATTTATTCACCGAAGAGTCCCAAAGCTGTATGGAGTGGGAGGAAAGCAAACCTGGCATTGTACTTGTAACCTAAGCTGTGTCAGCCCTATGACATCAAAGTGTAATGGTTTCACAGCTAAAATCTCAGGAGTAAGGAGGGTCCCAGATGGATAGCCCTTAGTTCCTAATCCAGTCTCTTCTTTCCCTTTTGTCCCCAGCTTTCTCTTGGCAGCACATCACCCCTTTTTATTTATAGAGAAAACCTCTTCAAGAAATAATAAATGTTACATGTCAATTGTACCTTAATTTTAAAAGGTAAAAAAAAAAAGAAATAACAAGCTTCAGTCCTCTGGTCCCCTCTACTGTCTGGCACATATTGGAAGAGTCAGGCATGAGAAACTCATCAGCTTTTTCACTCATTGACTTTTGATTTTGTTCAATCTCTGTCAACTTTTCACAAGGTAAGGTAAGTACAAGCTGGCCACAGTGGCTTGCCCCAACCTAGGAAGGAAGCTTCAGAGGTAAAGGGAAGTACAAGCTCTGGAGCCAAAGATAGGGAGCACAAAATGGAAAACTGCCACTCCAAGCTGCAGCTTATTTTAATGAAAATCTCCTGCAATCAAAGACCTGAGAAATGTATTTCTTCGATTTCCTATTAAGTGCCCACATGACAAATTAACATTCCTATTCTATGTCTTAAAATCTAATAAGTCTGACCTCATTAGTTAAAATACGCTTTGCCCTATCACTTCCCGTTAAGTTATAAAATTTTTGTATGAACAACAAAGAAAGGCGCCAGGCCCTTTATCTCCCCCTAGTTTCTACACTTTTTTCCTAGAGAAAGAAAGGGACATAGAAGGAGAAAAAGCAGAGTTCTCAACAAGGTGGAATTGAATAATCCTGAAAACATTTTTCTGAAATGAAGAATGTAAATGGCAAGCAAATTTTGACAGAAATGTTTCTAGTGTCTCTTAAATCTATTCACAATCCAGCCTTTGAGGCAGACTTTGCTGGATGATGCCTCAATGTGGGTTTCCTCAAAAGCAGAGCCTAAGACAAGGACTCGGGTGCAGATGGTTTATTTAGATGATCCCAGGAATCACAGGTGAGGAAGTTTGCATAAAGCCTAGGAAATACCGTTATTCAGAAATAAAATTTTAAGCCTCATGGTAGCCTAATCCATTCTCCATTTCATCCATATCTTTACAGGTCTGTGTACTTTGAAAATTTAATAATTTATAGGTATGCTGAAAACATTCCTTAAGCAGCACCTAAGATTAATTTTATTTATGCTTAAGGCAACTAAATTACATAATTAATTCCATGATAAACAACATGGGTCTCTTAGATAAGAAAGGAAATCATGCCCTATGGTTAGCAGAGTTAAAGTCCCATATCACCTGCGGAGAGGAAATTCAATTTGCTTTGAAATGTTATTTTTTGATGGTTATGTCATATCTAAAGTTTAAGTTTTAAATTAAAAGTTTAAAGCTATCCTGGGATTCTTTGAAGACTATGTAACTTGCTGTTTGCACATACAAACATACATTACACACAACCCCAAGGTCTCACTCCAAATAAAGTTTAAACAACAATAGGTGGTTACATATTCATTTTAATCCAGCCTCACACGTTTTAAGGGATGTCATAGGACAATGTGATTTTAGCTCTGAAAAAAAGTCCTGTATTACTATGGGAAAAGAACAACAAATTCACAAAGCAAGAGAGAGTTTTTCAATGGCATTTTTGTTGTTGTTTTTATTACATTAGATATTAGATCCAAGAATGTTTCTTGCCCCTTCTACCATGTGAGGACACAGCAGAATATAACTGTCTATGAACCAGGTAGTGGATTCTCACAAGATACCAAATCTGCTAGCACCTTAATTTTGGGCTCCCCAGCCTCCAGAACTATGAGAAATAAATGTTGTATAAGCCACTCAGATTATGGTATTTTTTTTATAACACCCAGACAGATTAAGACACGAGGTGGGGGAAAGAATTGTTACTTGAAATATTATTAGGACCTATAAATCTCAACTAAAGTTGTAACAGAGAACAATGTATTATAGCAGCTATCAGAAAGGCTCTTCAAGGTTCTCAGATTCCTTAACAAAATTTCTGAAAAGATAGACAGTTATGAATATTTATTCACTCTTAGTATTCCCTCTACAAAAATAGTTTTCTCCAGCACATTTGGGCTCCACAGTTGAGGGAATATAAACAATATACAGTTTATAAATGTTAAATGAAGCATCTTTTTTTTTAAACAAAAATGTCTTCCTATTTCTACTTTGAACACTGTTAATGCGCTATAATCTTGAGAAATGTTAAATTTAGAAAAAGCAGGATCAACTGGTTGTCAGCAATTTAAGACTGAAAGTGTTGAATTCCACCAAAACTTTGTCTTATAACTAGATTTATATCCATGTGAAAAATGTAATTGTTCTATTAGGATTCAGCAGCTTAATCTCAGTTCTTCTCCTCCATCACCTTAACAAAAGGAGAATACACAAAAAACAAATAACTGAGCAAGAATATAGTCACACCCAAAGCATCAGGCTTTTGGTGAACTGCGTCTGAGAATCTGGCTTAGACCAGAGGCCTCCCACTCGCCCGAAATCTACAACAAAAGTGAGAAGAGCACATTCACAGACATAGATCCCTAGAGGTAAGACCTGATCTGCCGGGCGGACTCCACATCCACGCACCTAGCTGTTTTAAGAAGGGACGTCTCCTAGAAAGACACAGCAGGAAAAAGAAGAAAAGGATGTTAGGGCTCTACCTACCCTTCAACTTTCAGGTCTCACTTGGATTGCAATGACCAAAGAAAAAGAGAAAAGGTTCAACCTTCTCTGCTCCTGAGCCTGGGGAAATTCACTCCAGTAAAGTATGACCCAACTGATGACGATACCAGGACCACCCACTAAACATTCCTGTTCCAAGGGATCAAGAGAGAGACAGAAGCTCCCTCATGGTACTTCCAAGAGGTCAGATGTATAGTTAGAAATTTCCTCCTGCAGAGACCACTGTGAAAATGTAGGGATAGTAGCAAGAAGATTCCCCACTAACTCTCCCGAGATATTTGTTCTTTAAACCTGTTGGATTTAACTGCCAAGCCTAATAGGCTCTCCGGAGAGGAAACCGGCACTGCGTCTAAGCAGTCCTGCTCCTGTGTTCGAGGATGCTTCTTTTAAATCCTCCTGGGACCAGTGTGTTGAGTGGTCTAACTGTTGCCCCCAAAACCTGTGAGAAGGGAAAAGACCTTACAAATTTGCCTTAACTCCACTTCACACCAAAGGATGAAAAGTCATTTATGAAAAGCTATAAAATAACAAACATCCCAAATTTGAATATTAATTATTTGATTATGAAGTTGTAAGAGAAAGCAATAAAGTTCTAAATCAAATTCCCCTTCCCCTTGTAAGCTAAATTCATTTTTTCCTACTTTCTGATTTTATTGGCTTGGTCTCATTCTGAAGGGGCCAGATTTCCTTCAGCAGCTATGGTACTTCAGGCCATCTTTGAGCACTGAGATGACTATAGCTTCTTCAGCAACTACAAAGTTGAATTAATCCAGCCACAAATTCATTTTGGTGTGCCAAATTGCAGCACCAGACTGACTCTAATAAGTTAAGAAAATATAAGCAAGCAATTCCTGTGCCACTAGAGCATCATCCCAATCAAAACTATCTGTCCCCATTTTTGTAAATAATACAACCCAGGTCTATATTTTTGTTATCATCCACAGAACATTGCTGAGAGTTTTATCATTGGGAAAGGCAGGCATGAACTTACAGATAAAATATTTTTATATCAGGCTGACCAACACAGATGTCAATCTGGGCATGTGGTCCAAAGACCATTACCAGTGAATTTAAACGCACAAGGGAGAAATTGGGCAATTCATTGTCACACTGTGTTTCCTAAACCAATGGGGAAATTCACTTGGATACACTGTCTCACCATAAGAGAGTAACATTTAAAATACTATCTTCTTTTAAAACTATGAAATGTGCAGTGGGGACACCTCTAGTCCAGTCCTCCAGTTTTACCCAAAGCTTTATTGGTCCCCCCTGTATGTTGAAAACCTTTTAATTATTTATTAATGAAATGATAAACATCTGGACCTTTAACATATTCCACCATAAAATCATGTGAGGGAATAGTTAAAACAAGAATGGCAACAATTTTATGGTTTGTTGGGGCTGCATCATGGGAATATTGTATTATTCTCTCCACTTTTGTGTGAGCTGAAAATTTCCACAATAAAATTTTTTTCAAATGAATTTATTTCTCTCTGAATGCTGCATTATGCTTTTTTTTTTTTTCATGTGCTCTTCCCTGAAACCTTGCCTTTCCTTGGCTTTTGGACTTTCCAATCCTTGAATACATTTTCCCCACATAATCAGTGGTAGAATTATTCCTTCAGATACATCTTTTCTTACAGCAGTTTGATAATCCCCCAACATTCCATTCCCTTCTGTTCTTCCATGAATCCTACAAGATTAGCAGAGTTTTGCATTTTTTTTCCTTCTGGGTAGCACTGATAGCTAGATTAGAATTCCTGACCTTTTCTTCCTTTAAGACAAGACAATTGTTCTAGGGTCCCCCATATGAAATCAATGAGTTCTGGATCAATGAAATGTGTTCACAGTTCAAACATATCCAGTCAGCTTCTTCATTCTAAGTTGGAAAATTCTATCTGTAAATTACCTTCCATCAGCCTAGCAGCTAACTCTAGCCTGAGAATTATCTCTTTTAAACTACTGGGCTCCTTTTATGGTGACTTATCTTCCCTAAACCCTTGTTCAGAGTCCTAACACTTTGAATATCCTGGACATCTTCCCTCACACCATAGCCATAGGAGTTTTGCCAACTAAAATGATTGTGTCACCTTCAAACTTATCAAACAATGTTTACTGCATTCTCAGCTAATCTTCCAGTCCTTTTATCATATGTTGTCCATTTTTTTCTGAAAGCACCAGTGCAGCATTTCCACAAAATTATATCTATCTATCTATCTATCTATCTATCTATCTATCTATCTATCTATCTATCTATAGATATAGATATAGATATAGATCTATCTATCTATCTCTATATAGGCATATATAGAGATAGATAGAGAGAGAGAGATACATATATAATATGAAGGAGTTATTATTAATATTTTTAAAGATAATTTGGGGAATAGTTTTAGGTTTACAAGAAAATTAAGAACAAAATACAGAGATTTCCCTCATCCTCCTTGCTCACACACATGCATAGTCTCCCCATTACCAGCATCACTCATGAGAATGGTACATTTTTTACCAAGAATAAACCTATATTAACACATCATAATCGCCCAAAGTCCATGAGGTTCACTTGTGGTGTTGTACATTCTATGGGGTTGGAAAAATGTATGACATATACCCATCATTATATCACATAGAATATTTTCACTGCCCTGAAAAACCTCTGTGCTCTTCAAATTCATCTTCCCACTCCCTCCACCCAACCCTGGCAACAACTGATCTTTTTATCTTCATAGATTTGTTTTTCCAGAATGTCATATAGTTGGAATCATACAGTATGTAGCCTTTTCATATTATTTTCTTTCACTTAGTAACATGTATTTAATGTTTTCCATTTCTTTTCATTGTTTGATAGCTCATTCATTTTTAGCACTGAATAATATTTCATGGTCTGGATGTACCATGTTTATTTGTCCATTCACTTACTGAAGAACATCTTAGTTTCTTCCAAATTTAAGCAATTATTAATAAAGCTGCGATAAGTATCCATCCACAGGTTTTTGTGTGGACTTAAGTTTTCAAATCCAATTTCTGGATCACATGATAAGAGTAATTCTAATTTTGTAAAAAATTGCCAACCAGTCTTCCAAAGTACCCATACCATTTTGCATTCCCATCAGCAATGAATGAGAAATCCTGTTGCTCTACATCCTTACCAGCATTTGATGTTGTCAGTGTTCCAGATTTTGGCCATTCTACTAGATGTATAATGGAATCTCATTGTTGTTTTAATTTGCATCTCCCTGATGATATATGATGTCAGCATCTTTTCATATGCTTATTTGCCATTGGTATCTCCTCTTTGATGTGGTGTCTGTTCAAATCTTTAGCTCACTTTTTTTTTTAGTTGGGTTGTTCATTTTTTTTTATTGTTGAATTTAAGACTTCTTTGTATATTTATGTAACAGTTCTTTATCATATGTGTCTTTTGCAAATATTTTCTCTGAGTCTGTGGCTTGTCTTCTCATTATTTTGACATTGTCTTTCACAGGGCAGACTTTAATTTTAATGGAATTGAGAGTATCAATCATTTCTTTCATGGATTGTACCTTAGTGTTGCATCTAAAAAAAGCATCAACATACCCAAGGACACCAGGTCTTCTCCTATGTTATCATCTATGAGTTTAATATTTTTGTGTTTTACACTTAGGTCTCTGATCATTTTGGATTACTTTTTGTTAATGGTGTAAGAGCTTTGCCTAAATTCATTTTCTTTTCTTTTTCTTTTCTTTCTTTCTTTTTTTTTTTTTTTTGTTTTGCATATGGATATCCATTTTTTCCAGCACCATTTTTGAAGAGACTATCTTTGCTCCATTGTATTGCTTTTGCTCCTTTGTCAAAGATCAGTTGATTGTATTTATGGGGATTTATTTCTGGGCTTTCTGTTCTCTACTATTGATTTATTTTTCTATTCTTTCACCAATACCACTCTGTCTTAATACAGTAGCTTTATAAAAAGGCTTGAAGTTGGGTAGTGTCAGTCTTCCAACTTTGTTTTTCTCCATCAATATAGTGTTAGTTATTCTGAGTCTTTCCCTCTCCATATAAATTTTAGAAATAGTTTGTCAGTATCCATTATATAACTTACTGGGATTTTGACTGGGATTATATTCAATCTATAGACCAAGTTGTAAAGAACTAAAATATTGACAATATTGAGTATGCTTACCTATGAACATGGAATGTCTCTTCATTTATTTAGTTCTTCTTTGATCTTATTCATCAGATTTTTGATAGGTTTTCTCATATAGATCTTATACATATTTTGTTAGATTTATACCTGAGTATTTCATTTCTTCAGATGTTAATGTGAGTGATATTGTGCTTTTTATTTCAAATTACACTTGTCCTTTGTTTGTATATAAAAAAGCAATAGATTTTTATATATTAACATTATATCCTGGGACGCCCGGGTGGCTCAGTCGTTAAGCATCTGCCTTCGGCTTAGGTCATGATCCCAGGGTCCTGGGATTGAGCCCTGCATGCTCAGCAGGAAGCCTGTTTCTCCCTCTCCCACTTCCCCTGCTTGTGTTCCCTCTCTCGCTGTGTCTCTCTCTGCCAAATAAATAAAATCTTTTTAAAAAAATTATATCCTGCTACTTTGCTATAATCATTTATTAGGTCCAAGAGTTGTTATTAATACTTTTAGATGTGAAATAATATTGTGGTTAAATTTGATTTTTTAAATCCTCATTTCTTTAAGATAATACAGATGAAATCACATGATGTCTGAAACTAACTTTAAAATAATCCAGAAGGTGCTAGTTGGGGAGGTACAAATAAAACAAGAATGGCCATATGATGACAGTGTTGGAGCTGACAGATGAGCACATGAAGGTTCATCATATTATTCTCTCTTGTGCATGTTAGAAAATTTCTGATAAAAATTTTTAAATAATAATAAAGAAGAAGCGAAAAAAGGAAAGGGAAGGGAAGAGTTTCTATTCATTCATTCATTCATTCATTCATTCATTTGAGAGAGAGAGAGAAAGAGTGCATGAGCAGGGGGAGGGGCAGAGAGAGAGGCAAGGAATTTCAAGCAGGCTCCATGCTGAGAACAGACCCCGATTCAGGGCTTAACCCTAAAATGCTGGGATCATGACCCTGAGTTCATGACCTGAACCAAAACCAAGAGTCAGATACTTAACCAACTGAGCCACCAGGCACTCCAAGAGTTTCTCTTAACAGTGTTCTCTACATGGGCTCTCATTGGGGGAGTTAACCCAGTTAAGCGATCTCCATCTTATTTTACCTGTTCTCTTGAGCTCTGCAAAGTCCTTGATTGAGTAACAACTAAAATATTTCCCTTTCTCCTAGTCCCATTTTTTATAGAGAATTCAATCTTACTTCACCTCTGGCTCAATATATATATATATATACTTTCATTTTGCTTTCACTTTTCCTCATCGATGCTCTGATTGGAAGATCAAACTTTTTTCCAAACAGTTTTCTTTCCTTGATATGTCACTAAGCAAACAAAATTCCTAATGACAGTGCTCTAGGTAAAAATCTTAAAATTCTTCCTCCTTAGCCTTTGGTTCATAATAAGGATGGTTTTGCTTTGCCCTCTACTTCCATGTCACATGGTCACTATAGGAGAAGGTCCATATTCCTCTTTCTCTGTTCCACTACCCCTATGTGGTTAAAACTATAGTTAGAGTTTCTGAAATCCCCACTGATGAGCGGAATTCCAAACATTCCCCGTTCAGAGCCAATTTATGACTAGAGGTAGAGATGGGGTGTTTCCAGAACTCTCTCCAGTAGCCTCATGAGCCCCAGAAATTATTTGGCTCTTGATGATTTAAAATAAGGTAAAGAAGTCAGGATTTGGAGTAATTAATCTTGAGCTGCTACAAGGCCTGATCCTGACAAGCTAGAGGGCAGAATGAACACAGTAGTACCCTGTGCCCCACAGGAAACTTAATTTGCAGACCTGGCTGAGAAGCACTATATGGAGAAAAAAGATGCCATGAAAGCAATAATCATTCTTTCCACAAATGTCTAAAAGGCCTTAGATATGGGGGGAACACCTGGGTGGCTCAGTCAGTAAAGCATCTGACTCTTGATTTCAGCTCAGGCCATGATCTCATGGGTTGTGAGACTGAGCCTCCTGTCAGGCTCCGTGCTCAGTGGGGAGTCTGCTTGAGATTCTCTTCCTCTCCCTCTGCCCCTCCCCCTACTCATGCCTGCTTGCTCACATCATCTTTCTCAAATAAATGGATAAAAAGACCTCAAATAGTGAATACCACTGGGTGCGAGGTGGAGCTCTCTAACTGGAACTCTGCTTTTGAGCATCCTTGTGTCCGATGTACCACCTGTGCATATGTTATAAGCCATTATGAGCTGCCCCAACCTAAGCTAGCCAAGTCCTACACTAAGATCCTCAGTCTCCCTAGGTTTCCTTATACTGCCCAAGTGCCCATCTTGTGTATATACTTGTTTCCCAGCCCATATTTTAGAGGTATTTTTGGTCTAAAATTTTCTCCTGCTCTCCTCCAGCATGCTGACTGATGAAGTAAATACTTAAAAAAACACATAACCAACCGTAATAATGACTTAACAGTGCTTCTGTTAAAGCATATTGGAGAATGCAGCTTAGATCCGAAATTTTCTGGATCTAGAATCTGCACATTCACAGTGGGGCTGGGTCCAGGCTGCAGATAAGACTGTGTGTCCACTGATCCAGGCAGCTTCAAGGACAGACCTACATTGGGCACTTCTCCACTAGGGAGTGCTACCTATAAAAGGATGCTACCCAGGAGGGCTTACTGCATTGCCACAGAAGTGGAGGTGGGCTCGTTTGTATCTGAGAGCTCAGGGGGTCAGAGAAAGAAAGAAAAGTGGTCTCGTCCTCTGTTGTGAGTATAGTCCTCCAGCATCCAATATGGCTTAATAGATATCATGCTCTGTCTGAAGAGAGGGGAGGGAGGGGCACAAGCTTCCTGGCCAGGACTATTCCAAAAGGACAGAAATATTGGTGAATGTGTCTTTCCCTCTGGGCCAAGATGGAATCATGTGAAGAAGAGAAATTTTCCTCCACAACTCTTAAGTTTGAGGTTTTAAAATTGAAGAGACTGAACTGGGAAGGCCAGACCTTCAAATGAGTCATCTAATCAGAGAAAGTCACAAATTCAGAAGCTTTCCCTAAAAAACATCATGAAATTCTTTCATTTTACTATTTATATGATAACATAATTGATAATTTTGTATAGTAGTGCTTCTGACAAAGTTTTCTAAACTCTAAAAATTCCAACCTTGAAATACAATCCTGCATTTCAATCTCTCTGCAGTAATAGAAATTTCACATAGTAGGAACACTATTATTTGTCAAATACTGTGGTTCTCAAAGCAAGGTCTTGACCAGCAGCATTAGCATCAGCTGGGAACCTGTTAGAAATGCAGATTCTTCCACCCCAGACCACTACATATGAAACTCTGGTGGGGTGAAACCCAGAAATCTGTGTTTAACAAGCCCTCCAGATGATTTTGATGCTCACTAAAGTTTGAGAACTACTGGTCCAAAGGATGCCTTGAATAGATGGATGTATCGATACAACAATAAATGACTCATGTCATAAAGTGAAAGGATCTAATATACAAATGAAAAAGTGCTAAAGTCTGGCTTAAAAATACATAGTGAAATAACTGTTGCATAACATCACGGGTAAATAATACCACACATGCAAACCCTCGAGGTGATACTAATTAACCCACCCATGGATAAATTGGATGCCAATGTGTTGTTCTTTAAGAAACAGTTGCATGTAGCCAGTGCTATAATTTTTTCTTTTTCTTTTTTTAAGCATACAAAAAGACAGTAAACATCCTGCTCATTCTCCCAGGCATTGCATCACTTCCATCCCCAAGGGTTCAGCATCAGCTTTTGTCTGCAGTGTCTCATAGGACTGGCCTCTGCCCTCCTCCTCCATCATTTATCTCATTCTCCCCTCCCCTTCATACACTCTGCCTCACGAAAGGTATATTGCTGTTTTGAAATAATATTTGATGTGTTTCTGTTCACATTGCCACTAAGAGAGTTGACACAAGAAACATAAAGATGATTATTATCCAGATATCTGAGATAACAAATAGTGTTCTCTTATCCTCTATCCTTTCTTTTCTTCTACCTCCCTAACTCCTCTACTCTGAGGAAGCTCCTCCAGATACAACATCCCCTTCCTCCTTTTATGCATTCGGTTCTAGCTCAAACCTCCAGTCCCAGCTGTGTAGTGACAACTTGGTGATTCCATGCTTGTCCCATCCTCAGGCTTTCTTTTCTTTCTTTCTTCTCCACATGTTATCTCATTTTCTATCTTCATTTGCTTTCTCTCTCCTTTCTCTTTAATTTTCCTTCACTCTTTCTGTATTCTTCATTAGATCTTGTCTTTCCCCTGTCTTCTCTCCCTCACCGTTCTTTCATCTTATTTCTCCTTTTAGCCCAACTTAGTCAGGAGAGGCTGAGCCAGCTGGGAGGCAAACAGGAAACATGCAAGGTACTTTGGGGATACTGAGAATACTTGGTGCCCTGAGGGTGAAGGGTCAAGTCCTGTGCTGGGTTCTCCTGGCCATAACAATATGTTAAGCCAGGACTGGCCTGATGTTTATGTCTATGCACATTTTTTCCCTAAAGTTCACCCCATTTAATTATTCTAGTTTCAAGCGCTTGCTTTCTCTAGCTTCAGTTTCCTATCTCTCCCCCAATTCCAACTTCACCACACCTTGGGAATATTTGTTATATAAAATAAGCAAGATTATAACCTTACACCCCATTCTTTCTTTTTTTCTTTTTTTCTTTTTTTGAGAGAGAGAGAGAGAGAGCGCACACAAGCAGGGGGAGTGGCAGAGGGAGAGGGAGAAGCAGGCTTCCCGCTGAGCAGGGAGCCTGATGTGAGGCTTAATCCCAGGACTCTGGGATCATGACCTGAGCTGAAGGCAGACACTTAACCGACTGAGCCACCCAAGTGCCCCTGACCCCTATTCTTATTAGCATAAAACTATTGCAGCAGGGGTGGTTAACAAGCAAAATGTACATATGCAACAGCCTTAAATCACCAGGTAACAAAGACTTAAGCATCTCACAGAATTCTCATTCTTCCAAGGTGTGTACTATTCCTATAAATTCCTAAGTATCAGCAAGAAATCCAGAGGGCATGTTGTAATTCTGCTATTTCGGCTTTCTGGAAAGCACATTTCTGGGCAGTCATTTACTTCTTATTGTGACGAGTAATAATTCCTCAATAATTTTTGATAATTTTCTTCCATTAACAGTGGATTTCTATCCAGAAAACATGATTTCTTGCTGAACACCACCCTCTTCATTTCTCAGATTCAACCATTCCCCCCTACTTCAATGTCCAGTAACTAGTATTGCCTTTAAGGATGGCAGAACTGGACCAATGTGCGCTCCTTGTCACCTCTCAACAATCTGCTCCTTAGTATTATACAAAAAGTATTTGACATGGTCCTGTAAGAGGCTTGTTAACCAGTCAAGAGAACAGATCTAAATAACAATAATTTAAACTCCCAAAGTGAGGAGATGCAGCAGTGCTGTCCTGGAAATCAATTCCACCTTCACTACCACTCGACCCAGGCTAGAAGATCAGACAACGTTTATAGTATTTGTCTTATGAGCCCATTTCATAGTTTTGCCCATTGCTTTATGGTTTTTACAGATAGTAAAAATGGGTAACATTACTGTTACCATACCAATTCATACAATCAGCTCATTCTGCCAATGAAATAGGTACTATCATTATGCTCATTTACAGTAAGAGGAAATTAAGTGCAGAGGAAAGGCACTTGTCCAAAGTCCTACAGCTAGAAAGTAATAGAACAGCAACTGGAAATCCCTTTATTATCATCTCTGGATTTGAAAATACAGACTTAATTTAAGAACTTTTTGTATTTCTGTTTGAGCTCTTTCTTCTTTTTCCCCTCTTTCATCTCTCATCACACAAATCTTACTAAGTCAGAATTTGGATACAAGGCCATGAAACGCATAAACTTAATCTCAAAAATAACACCATTAATTAAAAGTGGAACTTCTGTTTCATCAGAAAAAAATATAATTAACGTTGCCAGAACACTTTCTTGGGCTGAAGGTGGAAGAAGACTCTGACCATCACACTTCTGAAGGAACTTTTGATCGCTATTCTTTGCTTCCATTTTTAAGGATGATCATGAACCCACTTCCTGCTTAGATATCTGACTTTATTTTGCCCTTGTGTTTTTTCAACATGTAGTCATCAAAAGAACCATTTTACTGCTTATAACAATGCACATCAAGAAAATAATAATCTGACCTCATTTATTTTATTTCAGGATTGGATAAGGCTCTTGGTGTGTGTCTTAGTCAATTCAGGCAGGCATAACAAATTACCACAGATTGGGTGGCCTATAAAAAACAGAAAGTTATTTCTTACGGTTTGAGGCTAGGAAGCTGAAAATCAAGGTGCCAGCAGATTTGGTGTCCCGTGAGAATCCACTTCCTGTTTCACAGACAGCTTCTAGCTGCATCCTCACATGGTAGAAGAGGTCAGGAAGTTCTCTGGGATCTCTTTTGTAAGGGTACTAGTCCTGTTAAGTTGAGCACTGATGACTTAATCACCACCCCCCAAAGGTCCCACCTTCTAATACCATCACAATGGGGATTAGGTTTCAACATACGAATTTTCAGGGGTGGGCGGGGAACACAAAACTATTATGCAGTTTGTGGTAGCATACAAGTAGACTTAAGTCCATTACTGGTAAAAGATATTCTTTCCTTGCCCTCTTCTAATGTATATAAAGACATTTTATTCTCAAGTATAAGAAGTCTCATAGATTAGCTGGACTTTATTTTGAGTATACATGTAAAATGCAACTTTAAACACTTAGGGCTTCCATGGGCTGTGTCACACCCTGCATATCAAACTTACATGAGAAAGCCAATTACACACTGGACTGTTAGTTTCTTTGATTTTCAATTCTGAGTCTGCCACAGGCATATGTCTCTGAGAAAGTCTTTGAAAAACCTTGTTTTCACTTCTTTCCTTATAAAATGAGATTTTACAATCTGCTAGGGAAATTCTGAGGCTTAAATATCAAATGATGCCAAAGCACTTTGAAAGTACTAAATGGGGTTATTAATAATTTAAGAGAGAAGCAAGCCTTCATCTGAGTTGTTGAAAGGACTATGTGGCATATTTATTTCAATCATTTATCATTTCACTGAAACTTCCTCCACCTTGAGCTACTCGGAAAACATCTGATTCTTTTTAAAATAAGACTTTAAAATTGGTTCTCTTTTTATAATTTTTCAAAGTACTTTCACACCAGTTATCTTATTGGAGCCTAAAAAACCCCCAAAAACAAAAACAAAAAACCCAGGAGATATAAATAACATATTATGTAGGTATGAGGCTGCAAGAAAGAGAATACCCTAAAAACATTTATTTAAACAAATAGGGGCTTATTATCCTCATTTAAGGAAAAGCCCAGGGTTAAGATGTTTAGGGCAGATAAAGAGGCTCAAGGGTGTCATCAAAGATTTAGAATTTTGTCTTTTCCCTCTGCTATCTTTGGTGAATAGGCCTGTCACTTCATGTTCACAAAATGGCTGCTATGGCTCCAGATAACATATTTATTTTCAAGGTTGAAAGAAACTACATTAACCTTTGTTAGTGTTCCTTTATAAGGAAAACAAAAGCTTTTCTAGAAGCTACCCCAAGCAGAGTTACTCTAAAACTAGATCATATGACTCTTACTAGGGCAAGAAAAGGGCAAGCAGAGAGTATATGGCTTTTTAGGCTCTGTAGAGAAAGGCAGAAAGGAGAAGGGGGCTGAGAACAACTTTGAGAACCTAATGCTAGTGTTGGTGAAGAAGCAGCATTAAAAGTCATTTTTTCAAGGTGGTACAGCAAAGAAGATTAAAACAGATCTGAATCTTTCTGCCTAAGTGGAAACATTTAACAATAACTTGTAAAGTCAACTGAAAATTTTTAAGGGGTGATCATGCTGAGGCCTACTCCAGATACTCTCACTACATGACTCTGTGGACCTCCATAACCGTGCTATAGCAGAAGAATGACTCCGCCCACCCCGCACCCTCCCCCAGCACATGATGAACTTGTTAGTTTTGAGGAATCATTTTTTGTCAGCAGTCCAACACTCAGTCTACCCTCCTTTTCTTGTTCTCCATTATGAAGGGAAGCTCAGCAAGGTCATCTGAATAAGTTGAAAAAAGTAATCATTTGACAAAGGATAGCAACAGGGAAGACAACTTCTGTGGCTCCCTGTCCAAATCAGTCATAGTTTGTCTGCAAGAAAAAGAGCTTAGAAATATGTAATGCAGGAAACCGGGTGTTTATGTAAGTGTTGGAGAGACTAGAGGAGTAAGGTACAGAAACAATTCTCAGCCAACATCATACAACACGCTTGCCGAGAGAACTGCTACCTCTGACATAATCAGAGACATGGGACTTCAGAAGATGACTTTTGGGTTGGGTCACCTCAAAACTCACTGCCAATTCTGTGATCCAACGACAAGGAAGCTACAGCCACTACCTTCCCCATCACAGCTGCCTTTCAACACACACTGATCTAGTGATCAGACACTGGACTTCTGCTCCAGAAAAACCCAAAGTCCTCACAACCATTTTGGCTAGTAGAAAGACCCAAAGCAACAGGAAGATGGTACTCATCTCACATTCACCTTAAGGACTCTGTGTAAATGCATTAGATTGAAGAGTCTAATTTGCATCCAGAACACCAGCTATGTGGGAGTTTAGGAAAGGTAGGATTTAGTATGCCAGCCTCTGCAATGACTCTAGGCACACATGGAGGAAGTTGGAACTGATGCTAAGTGCTACCGTATCCATAACATTGCTGCTGCTTTCAAATATAGATGGAAAACAGGCACCAAAGGGTTAGCAATAGAAAGGATTTCCCATTAGTGTCTAACTTTTGGCCAGGAGTTGCTCAGGCTGTATGAATTTAACTTGGTCATAAGTTCCAGTGACAAAGGTTTATTTTAGTATAAATTCCACAGGATATCAGATCCACTGTCTGGTATAGAAAAGCAACAGTCATTATTTACTGAGGACTTCTTTTGTGCCAGACACTACGTATAATTCATTAAAACTCAAAATAACTCTGTATGACAGGAAATGTTATTAGAGCCAATGTTCAGATGATGAAATTGAGGCACAGAGAGATAACTTCCTGGATGTTGTAGAGACACCAGTGATGGAGCCGCATTTAGCAGAGCAGTCTGCTAAAGAGAGTCCAGGTTCCTAACAACTATAATGTACTGCTGCTCCATAAAATTAGTTTAAGTATAAAACCACACTGGAGGAATTTGCCCTTCACAATCTCCCTTTCGATTTACCATTAGGACTCTGCTAGCTCCCTAATCAATCAATCTTGATGACTTTTATAGAAATAATCCAAGATAGTATAGTTATAAGAATTCCTGTTCAGCTAATCCTATTTGCCACTGATATCTATCATAAAATTAGATCTGTATTTGTCTTGAGATTCTTTCTGAGATACAAACTCACACTGAAAGAAATTTATCATTTTCCTGAGTTTTCCCAAAGTCAAAAATGAGGACTACTTATTTTACAATTTTCTCTTCTTAGAAAAAGGCCCTAACTCTCCAGAGGAGCCCTGAGGGGCCAAATGTTATAGGACCCTCCCCTTAGGCACATTTGATTCATCTAAGGTTTTTCACAGGGTATGAAACCTGTAACTAAGGAGAGAGCTTGCGTTCTTCTCAGGGTGCCAAGCTATGAACTGGGAATTGGGAAAGCATACCATGCAAATGAAGCCACATGAGCTGCAAGAATGATTACCCAGGAAAAGAGAAGTGGCAATGACCAATAGATAGGGAGAAAACTTATACAGAGAGAGACAACTGTGGAACTGACCAACCTATGCTTGACATCAAGCTGTAGCCCTGCCTTTATTTCATGAAAGTACCCTATAGGTCTTCTCAAGAACTTTCAACAATTTCCTCTGTTTCATTCATTCATGGCTGTATAAGAACCATCCCAAAACTTTGTGGCCTAAAACAATGTATCATTTATTTTGCTTATAAATCTGCACTTTGGGCAGAGCTGGAAGGGGGCAGTTTGCCTCTGCTCCAGTCAGCACCATCTAGGATGGCTTGAAGGCTGAGGACTACAGGAGTCCGGAGGCTGGCTCACTCATTCCCAAGCCTGGAGGTTGATGCTGGCTGTCACCGGGGACCTTGGTTGGAGCTAGGGTGGGAACACCTTCAGAAAACCCTTCAGTCAGTGGGACTACTTGACTTCCTTACAACAAGGTAACTGGATTGCAAGGGCAAGTATCCCTGGAGAGGAAGAGAGTGGAGCAGCTTTATCAGCTTTTATAACTTAACCATGAAATTCAAATAGTCACCTCCACATGGTCACAGGCCCACCCAGCTTTATGTGGAGTGTCAGCATCATATTGTAAGAAGAGCTGGCAGCCTGTGATGTATTGATGTAGGTATCTTTGGATCATATGATCTGTCACATCCCCTGTAAGGTGATATAGTGTTATTGCAATGATATAGATAGAGATACATTTATATATTTGTAATATAACACATACATATATATGTTTGGTGTTTGTCCCTGGTTCCTGTCACATAGCTCTTAAAATCCTTGGAATCTCTAGAGTAACAATGTCTCTTATATTCTAGTGAGATGACTTGCTGGCTGGGGACCCCTAGATAGCTTCAGGATGGGGGCTGGCTGACAGAAAAACCATGGCATGAATAGAGGATTGGAACTTTCAGCTCCACCCCCTGACCTACAGGAGAGAAGAGCCAGTGATTAGGTAATCACCAAGGCCAATGATTTAATCAATAATGGTTACATAGTGGAACTCCTATTATAACCCCTGAACAATGGGGTTTCAACAGCCTCCAGGTTGATGAACACATCGAGGTGCAGAAAGGGTGAAAGGCCCAGAGAAGACATGAAAATTCTACATACCCTCCCTCCCCATACCTTGACCTATGCATCTCTCCATTTGGTTGTTCCTGAGTTGCAACCTTTATAACAAACCAGTAATTGTAAGTGAAGTGTTTTCCTGAGTTCTGTGAGCTCTTCTAGGAAATTAGCAAGCCTGAGGAGAAAGTCATGGGAACCCTCAATTTTTAGCCAGTTGGTCAGAAGTAGGGGTGGGCTGGGAGTTGCAATGGTATCTGAAATGGAGGTAGTCTTGTGGGAATAAGCCCCTGTCTGTGGGGTCTGTGCAAACTCTGGGTAGTTAGTGTCAGAATTGAACTGAACTGTAGAACACCCAGTTGATGGCTGGAAAGTTGGAGAATTTGTTGGTACTAGGAAAATACCACACATTTGGTATCAGAAGTGTTGTGAGTAAAAACAGCTCATGGTTACTTAAAAATAAAAGTGTTTCTACTTACAAACAAAAGTGTGTTTAAGTTTTAAATAGATTATTTATTTGTAGGGCACACAAAAAATAACTTGTGCGTGTATGCATATAGATAGAAATATAGTGAAAAGTGTCCCTTCCTTCCTACCCCCCAGCCCTCTGGTTCCCCTCTGTAGGGGGCAAGACACATTATCAGTTTCCTGTAAGTCTTTCAAGAGTTATTTTTTGCTGCTATAAGAAAATGCAATGCATACACATAGACCTCTCCAACTACTCTATGCAAATGTTAGCCCCCTTTCAGTACTTTATTCTTTTCACTTAGATTTAGAGATTATTATGTATCTATATATATTTTCTCAGTGTTCTTAAGGGTACTTAGTATGTCAATATAAGGATGTACTATAATTTATGTAACCAGTAACCTATTAATAAACAGTTTAGATTGTTTCCAATAAAGCTATTACAAACAACTCTGCAATAAACAATCATCTGTATCTCTCACTTTGCATGTATATGAATATATTTATAGGATAAATTTACTGGAAGTGGAACTTATAGGTTAACACTTAAAAGCACTGGCAATTTTGTTAGTTTCTGCAAAATCCTGGCACCAACTCTGAGTACCTGTTTCCAACATGTTCTCTAACACAGAATACTATCAGAATATCTGATTTTTGTCAATCTACTGGGTGAAAAATAGCATACCTGAGCAATATGTGTTTCTCTCATTATGAATGGTGCTGAGCATCTATGTATGTGTGACTTAAGAGATATTTATATTTGCTTTTCTTTGAACTGTCTACTCGTATCCTTTGCCCTCAAGGACTATTTTAACAAGCAAAAACTTCGTCATCATCATCATCATCATCGCCATGACCACTACCACTGTTAGTTTGCTTCTTTGCAATGAACCAGCTCTGATCCACTAGCAGATATTGCAACCATGCCCTAAATGCTTTTGCCAATGCAGAAGTTTAAAGGAGGGTCAGAGATAGGACCTAAGATGGGCAGAATCTTAAAATGATGTACATCAGAGAAGAAATATCCTTTAAAAAAGGGGTTTTCTTTTCTTTATTTCATGATCTACATATTACATACCTCTGAGCAAATCAATAGGGAAATTTTCTTTATTTTCAGTAACTTACAGAATCAAGTACATGACAATATTCAGAGGAGGAAGAGAGAGAAGACCATTAAAGGCTAACTTAGGTGAACTTCCAACTTCTAAAACTTTGTGTCTAGGGCAGGACAAGATTTCTTGAAGGATTGCTCCTCCCTTTAGTTGAGCCTTTTATTTTTCTATTTTTTTAAGGTTATTTATTTATTCATTCAAGAGAAAGGGAATGAGAGAGAGATAGAGATCAGGAGTAGAAGCAGAGGGAGAAGGACAAGCAGATTCCATGCTGAGCACAGAGCCAGACGAGGGGCTCAATCTCAGAACCCTGAAATCATGACCTGAGAGGAAACCAAGAGTCAGATGCTTAACCAACTGAGCCACCCAGGCACCTCTAACCTTTTAAAACAAGAAAGAAATGAATTTCATAGGGATATGGACTGTCTGTTGACTTAATTTTTAGACAAGTTTGTTTTAATTAAACTTATTATGGTAGGGGCACCTGGGTGGTTCAGTTGGTTAAGCACCTGACTTTTGGTTTTGGCTCAGTTCATGATCTCTGGGTTGTGGGATTGAGCCCCACATGGGGCTCCAAGCTCAGCTCAGAGTCTGTTTGAGATTCTTTCTATCCTTCTCCCTTCCCCCCACCTCAGCTTGCACGCTCTCTAAAATTAATTAATTAATTAAATCTTTTAAAAAATTATTATGGTAGCAATACCTGAGTGAAAAGTGATTCTTCTGTTTATTTTTCTTCTATTATAAGCACAATCTGTGGGTTTTGTTTGCTTCTTTGTTCTTTTTTATTCACCTTATTCCCAAACTTATATTCCCAAACTGGAAAATACATATTTAATTATAGAATAGGATTCTCTGGGCTACTTATCATCAGCTATAAGTCTAACTGAGGATGAGGATCCTGTTCAGCTGCAGTTTGGGGGTGCTTTGTGGCAGTGTACACAGGAGGAGAAGGGAAAGGTGACTGTCTACCAAAACTGAAGTGTTAAT